>NW_006399879.1:8129903-8145674 GCF_000299155.1 Elephantulus edwardii | reverse complement strand
TCTCATGGTTGTCTTGATTTGCATCTCTCTCAGGGCTAGGGATTTTGAACATTTCTTCATGTGCTTGTTGGCCATCTGAATGTCTTCCTTGATGAAGTGTCTGTTCATATCCTGTGCCCATTTTTCAATTGGATTATTCTCCTTTATCTTGTTGTGGTGCTCAAGTATTTTACAAACATTGTATTTCAAGGTGGATCTAGAAATGTGTTTTTTTTAAACTATAAAAGTGACTCCATTTTTTCCTTACCTTTTCAACTCCAGTGTAGTAGATCATATGATCATCTGATTCAAAATGTCCCATGTCAATCCATCTCATTTATCCAATAACTAATATGTCACTATTTATGTGTTCCATTTCTTTCTTAACAATGTCATTTTTTTTACATTCGTTTCTCTCACATTGCACGTTCTAGTCATTAGTTTCTTCTTACAGTTTTCTCCTCCACTGTGTTCCAGGTCTCAGGTCATATCTCACTGGTCATATCTGTTAGTCACCTCTAAGTGTGCTCTGCCGCACAGGTCGGGACAAGCAGACGCTGACCTTCGCTCCGTGCAGGTGGCTGCATGGACTTATAAGGAGAGGTGGGCAGTCCTGTCCAGTGGTTCCTGGTGGGTGTCCTCCTGCACGCATATCTGCTGGCTGATTAGGTGGGCTGCTGGAATTGGATTCTGTTTGTACAAGGCTTCTCTCACCCAGGAGAGATGCCCTTTAGAGTTCATTTAAAAACCACAGCGCCTTGATGAGGAGGGAAGCCTTCACCCAGGGAAGGTTCCTGAGGGAGGGAAAGGGGGCCCCCAGTCCTGCAGGTAACCCCAGGAGCTGAGGGCAGCTGCAGTTCTGCAAGCCAGAACACAGAAACAGTCCCCCAAGCATGGAGACGGAAGGACGTGCCTGGATGCAGGATCCCCTTCAAGGATGGGAGCGGGACGTGCTCCCCCTTCTAGGGCTGCGTGTTTATCCTGCCATGAATTGGGACCCAGCTGCAAGAGAGCTCCCCGACCATCCGTCTGCATCCCTGTAAGAGGCCTGAACAAAGCAGTTTGGGGAGTCTAGCCGTGTTGGAATTGGATCGACCTGAAGCTCCCAGCTCCTGAGCAGTAAACTTCCTCTTACTAAAGAGTTGGTGATTTCTCTGTGTCCCCTGGGCCCCATCTTCCAGCAGCGTTAGTGCGGTTAGAGAGGACACAGCTTCCCGGTGCTTAGCGTCTCGATCCTGACAGGAGCGTCCCAGTCCTGGCCTTCTGGGCAAGGTGGCGCTTCCCCAAGCTTTTCCAAGGTTAGTTCTTGCAGGTTGATCTTGTAAGTTAAGGAGTCCTGTCTTTATTTAGGGGCTCTAACTTTGCTGTGCTTGGAGAATGGGATCTAACCCCAATGCTGGCTTCTTGAGTCCACTGCCACCCCATACAGGGGAAGGGATGGTCTCCAGTGGAGACTGCAGGCTGACACCCGCGGGGAGGTCTCTGTCCTGCAGGCCCGCGAGGCACTGGGACTAACTTGATGGTGGACAGTGGACTGTGCTTTGATCCGCCACCTGACATAAATAAAGAGGGAATGCATTGCCTGCCCTGTCACCAAGGTCACCCCCAGATGTCCTCCGTCCAGGTGGGGTACCCTGGTCTTCTGCTGCAGACACAGGGAGCCCAGTGTTGGGTCCTGAATGGCCACTTAGAGATTTTAAGACCAGGAAGCCACAGTGTGAGCTGGCCCATAGGACAGTACTGGACAGGCTAGCTGACAAGACACAAAGCCCTGGGCCTTGGCCCCGAGGAAGCAGGCTTATGCATGAGCCGCGTCACCGCTGCATTTCCTGTGCTTCTGTATCACCCATGACCGTCACAGTGTGTTAGCCGAGTCATCACGGTGACACTTCCCCTCGGGGCTGCAGGTCACACGGAAGGAGATGGCCATGCTCCTGCAGCCCCTGGACAGCCGTGGACTCGGGGCTGCCAGTCACACGGGAGGACATGGCCTGTTCTGAGGCCTGCCAGGCATGCGAGTGGGGATGGCCGTGCCCCTGCGGCCCCTGGACAGGCTTGGCCTCGGGGTTGGCAGTGCAGCTTCTTGCAGACCACAGGTTTGGAGTGTGTCTCCATGCTGTCGGTGTGTCTGTGCGCACACTGTCCATGTGTCTGTATGCACACTGTGGGTGTGTCTGTGCTCACGCTGTTGGTGTGTCTGTGTACGCACGCATGCTGTGGGTGTGTCTGTACGCACGCTGTCCGTGTGTATGCACGCTGTCCGTGTGTCTGCACGCACGTTGTCTGTGTGTCTGTGCACGCATGCACGCTGTCTGTGTGTGTGTCTGTGTGTCTGTACCCACTCTGTCCCAACCCTGTGTTGGGTGCCATCAGGCTGTGCTGACTCTCAGTGACCCCCATGTGCAGTGGCCCTGTGCTGAGTGTCCCTCTGTGACCTCTTTGCTGAAGTTTCTCTGTGTGAGACAAACCATCACCTTGCCAGTCAGGCACATCGCCGGTAACACCTCCAGGAACTTACACAGGAAAATGCAGTACCACACAGTGTACCACACAGGCAGTATCTGTAGGCTCCTAGGTGATTGTTGTTTTGTGCTGTCAAGTTGCGTGTGACTCATGGTGACCCTGTGTACAACAGATCTCAGCCCTGCTCTGTCCTGTGCGAATCGTACTGTCTCGGGCACACCTACCCTCATTACCCCAGACACTGAGCCAATCCATAGCACCCCGGGTCTTCCTCTCCTGCGCTGTCCCAAAACTCTCCCAAGCATGCCGTCCCTCTCCATGGACTGGTCTCTCCTTGCAACATGTCCAAAGTATGTCAGACAAAGCCTCAGAATCCTTGCCTCCAAGGAGCAGCCCAGTTTCACCTTCTCTAGGGCAAACCTGTTTATTCTTCTATCGTCCATGGTATATCCAGTACTCCAGCAGAAGTTATTGTTGTTGTTATGTGCCATTGAGTCTCTTGTGACTCAGCGACCCTGTGTACAAGAGCCCTAAACTCTGCTCTATCCTGTGCCAACCTCACTGTCTCTGAAATACCTTCTCCCACTACCCCAGTCACAGATTGATCCATCTCATCGAGGGTCTTCATCTCCTGGGCTGTCCCTCCACCCTCCCAAGCATGATGTTCCTATCCAAGGACTTGCAACTTGACCAGAGTGTGTCAGATGAAGCTTCAGAATCCTTGCCTCTGAGGAGCAGCCCGGTTTAACCCTCTCCAGGACAAATATGGTTTCCCCCCCTAGCAGTCCATAATATATTCATTACTCTTCTCCAACACCACAGCTCAAAGGCATCAGTTCTCTTTCTGTCATCCCTAGTCGCTGTCCAGCTCTCCAATGCACAGCTCACAAATAGAGGGTTAATTAACAGAGAGACTGGCCATTGGTGTCTGGCCACAGGCCCTCGGAAGAAAGGCCTGGTGACCTGCTTTCAGAAACCCGTCCCTGAGAGCCGTTGGGTGTCAGTTCTGCTCTGACCGCGTGCATTCCAGAGGCAGGAGCACTTGAACAGCACCTTTGGGGCTGCTTCCACGCATGCGCATTGTTCCCTAGCTCTGCTCCAGCCACGTGTGTTCTGGCGTTGGGAGGACTGGGCCTCACCTGCACAGCATTGTGGGCTGTGGGGATTTCATCTGTTGGGTGACTTTTGTTATCTCATTGTTTAGTTTGTTGGTTAGACAGATGTAGATTTAGCCTGGGGAGCCCAGCAAGTGCTCCTGTCTCTGGGAGGAGCGTCCTTGTCCTGGCTTGCCTCCTTCCTGTCCGCCCAGGACACCGCAGACTTGCCCGCACGCCCAGCCAGCCCTGGGCATCCCTGCGTCCAGCCTGATGGGTACTGGGGACAGAGCAGAGGCGATGGAATGCCTGCCTCCCGCTTAGTGACCAGCAGCACATGGCCAGAGCAGCGTCGCCCCCTGTCCGCCGTGGGCCCTGCCCTTTGGGGAGCCTGGCCATGTGGTTGGAGGCTGTGGATAAGTGCCTCAGGATGATCACGTGTGCCGTGGATCTGCTGTTCAGGGTTTCCTGGCCAGCAGCCTTTGGACACTGACTTCTGAGGCCGCTGACAGGCCTGACTTCGAGGAGCCCCAGGGGGGTTTGAACTGTCTACCTTTGTTGCCAGTAATGGCAGTTCACTGACATTTCTCAGGAGCGCCACCTCGTGTGCAGTCTGGGGGCACTGACCGCGTCACTGCGTCCATCTGTAGGTCACCGCTGCCCTTGAAGCCCTGACTGGGTACCTGATGTTGTCCTTCTCCCCGCGGCCCCCTCACACATGGAGAGGCCTCTCGTGGACATGGGGATACGAGTGGCCAGGACCCCCGCGGTGGCGAGCTCTGGGTGCGGGATTAAATTTCCTTGCCCAGGTGCTGGTGCTGATGGAGCAGGTGACACGGGCCCCGCCCGTGTCCTTCCTCCACGGTGTGGTCGTCTGCCCCTGAGTCCTGCCTGGTGGTGTGCGGGCCCCTCCTCTCTGTTAACCTCTGGGTATGTGTCAGTGGCTTGGCTGTTTGCTGGGCTCTGTCAACGTCTGAAACTCCCTAACCCCTTTCTTTTCTTCCTGTAGGAATTTGCTTGCTAGAAAACAAAATGCAAGACTTGACAAACAGAGTGACTTGGGATGGAAGTTATTTGGAAAAGTGCCACTCAGAGAGAACGCTCAGAAAAACTCCAAGAGAACACAAAAGGTATCGATCTACGCGCCTGCCATCCGTCCATCCATCCACGCTGTGGGGCCCTTGGCCTGGAGCCCACATTTTACTGCCCCCACACGCTGATACCTGATGGCCTGTCCTGACCGTGCTTGTTCACGAGCTGTGACGTGGATCTGCGCTGTGATCACTCCTCAGAGTGTGCTGTGGGCCTGTGCTGTGGGCCTGGCCGTGTTCACTTTAGGGTGGGACGTGGGCCTGGTCTATGCTCACTCCTCAGGGTGGGACGTGGCCTGTGCCGTGTTCACTCAGGGTGGGACGTGGCCTGTGATGTGTTCACTCAGGGTGGGATGTGGGCCTGGCCTGGCCTCACTCGCCCCCCAGAGCGTCCTCTCCCCGCAGGGAGTCTGGTTGACAGGTTGTCTTTGTCTTGGTCTGGTTCTGTTAGGTTTGGGGAGTAGTCACTGGTGTACCGAGTTTTCTGGTAATTGGTTATGCTAATACGATATGAAATGCTGATCATTGACCCCTTGGAGGAGGGAGTGGCTGGGGCCTTCAGGTCCTGACATCCCATGGGCGACCCCTGCAGCGGCCCTTTGTCCCAGGGTGGGGCTCAGACCCCGTCTGCTGGGAGGCCCAGCTCTGGAGGACCTGGGGCAGCCCCTAGAGTAGACACGCACTTGGCCTGAGGCCCCGGCGCCCACACAGAGAGGCCAGTATGTCCCCGCCCAGTGGCCCTGCCTTTCTGCACCTACACAGCCCTCTGCCCAGCTGCTGGCCTCCCTGGCCTCTGGTCCAGAGCTAGGCCCCGCCCCATGGCCGCTGAGCCTCCAGCCACAGCTCTCAGTGTCTGCTCTCAGTGCCCTCCCTGGTCTGGACGCCTGCCTGCCTGGACTGCACGTGACCCAGCGGCCACAACCTCTGACTCTCTCAGGGCTGGCCCCATGCTGGACGCTTGCCCAGTTGGGCTGCCTGTGACCCAGCAGCCAGCTCACAAGCGCCCCTCTGTGGAATGTCCAGTGCAGGACATGGTGAGGGCCGTGGGTGAGCACCGAATGGACGCTGTGGCTGTTCTAGAGTCCCTGGTAGCACAGTTACGCCCTTGCCTATTAGCTGAGAGGTTGGAGGTTGAGACCAGCTCACAGGAGCTCAGGAGAAAGGCCGATGGTCTGCTCTGAACTGCCCTCAGGACCCCGTGCAGCTGTTCTCTGCCCTGCGGGGTCCTTATGCGTGCATCCACCACCAGCAGTCCTGTGTCAGTGCTCCAATGTCCGGCTTCACATAGCTGCACCGTGTGGAGTCCAGCCCAGGAGCTGCACAAGGGCCAGTGGGGGCAGCCCACCTGTCTGGAGTCCAGCCCCGGCACGTGGGCCAGTGAGGGCAGCCCACCTGTCTGGAGTCCAGCCCCGGCACGTGGGCCAGTGAGGGCAGCCCACCTGTCTGGAGTCCAGCCCCGGCACGTGGGCCAGTGGGGGCAGCCCACCTGTCTGGAGTCCAGCCCCGGCACGTGGGCCAGTTGGGGGCAGGCCATGCAGCCACAGCAGGCTGGGAGGGTGTGTGGGAAAAGACTGATTGGGGGTCAGGCTGAAGGGGAGACCAGTGGGGGATGACCAGGCATGGCTCTGGAATCTGGTGGAGACTCGAGGTGACTTCCACAGACCACACATCAGGTGCCTGGCCTGCTGCTCCAAAGGTGGCGACTGGGCCAGGGGCACCCTCAGCCACTGAGTGCGTATTGCTGTGCGCGGGCTGTTGGCTTTGTTTTGTCCCTTGGGGGGTGTGGGCCTGGAGGATGCTGGCTCCGTGGGTGAAGGCGCGCTCGGTGGCTATCAGAAAGGCGGGTGCCTCAGAGCACGCCCACCTCGGGTCTGGTTTCCGGGTTCCTGCTTGTCCCTGTGTTTCAGGAGAATGTGCATCATGTTCTCCGGCTTGCAGGGTTTTGTTGTGGAGCAGGCCAGGCAGCTGCCCCGTAACTCGACCTGGGCGTAGAGGCTCGCCTGACTCTCGCCATCAATACTGCCGTCTCCTTGGGCCACTTGATCCACGCGCCCCACTGGAGCCGCAGCCTCGCCTTGGAGCCTGGGTGCATGTCTCCTCTGTAGACCACGTGCTAGAATACAGTCTTGTCATTCAGGTCATTCCTGGCTGGACCACAGTCTGGCCATGTGACTGTGGGGGACTCACTGGTCTTCTCTGAGCCCTCGCTCAGGTTCACAGAGCAGTCCCCTTCCTCTAAGCTGAGGACACACAAGGTGCCAGAGGAAGCTCGCTCACTGTGTGTCACATGCCACGAGGCATGGGCTGGGCCCTACATCCCGGCCTGGCCACCTCTCCCCAGCTGGCCACAGGCCTCCTCATCAGAGATGTGGCCTCAGCGGCCTACAGACTTCAGAGTGAGGCCGCTCCACTCTAACAGACTTGACTTCTGACACACACATTACCTCCTTCAGATGGGCTCAGGTGATCAGTGAGCAGATAGGCAGCGAGCGTCTGTTGGGATATGACCTGGAAGCCCTGGGGAGGTTGTGCTGTCCCTCCAGGGTCACTGAGAGTCGGAGTCTGTGGACAACAGTGGTGACCGTTCTTTGGGAAATGTGGAAGTGTTTTTTTCAACTGTCCAAAACTGTTGATATTCTGACCCTATTTTGTCCCTCTTCAGTCTTTTCCCCAGAGTTTGTGGGGGGTCGTGGGCGTGGTCCAGAGAGAAGACCCCTGGCAGTGTCCCTCGACTTCAGGCCACAGCTGTCACCCTGGGAGTGTCAGCATTGTATGTGTCCGAGGCCTGAGGGTGGCCCCACATCCTGCAACAGCCGAGACTGACCATGTGGGATTGCTGACCGTGGGATTGCGGAACAGAGGACCCTGGGTGGGATGAGCAGAGGCACAGACATCAGAGGACACCAGTGCCCAGTCTGGTGGCTGTGCAGGCACCGAAACTGGTTACCCTGACCAGTGGTGACCATACCATCCCGTGAGAACAGGGCTGCCTTCTCGGAGCCCTTGCTGTGCGGGGTCAGCCCCTGCCATGTGAGCAGGAGGGGTGCACAGGGCCTTGGTTTGAGTTGTGTAAATGGGACTGTCCAGGACTCCCTTCTGGAATGTCACCTAAGCTTGTCGAGCCTGACACCAGAGTCCCAGCAGGAGGCAAATTCAGGACAGTCCTTGGAAGCCCCCCAGCTACAGAGGAGATGGGGGCAGTGCCAGTACCAACCAAGTCCTGTAAACCCCTCTGCTTCCACTACCCCATCTTTGAAAATGGCTTTCAACCATCTGCAAATATCAGCCAGTCTGCCTTGAGTCCCATGCACCTTTTTTTTTTCTTTTTATTATTTTATGTGTGTGTGCGCGCATACCGTCAAATTGGATCTGACTGGTACAGGAGGAGATCGTCCCTCCTTTCCTGGCAGAGCATCTGGTGGATTTGAACCGTGCACCTCTGGGATTGCAGTGCAGCTTCTTGCCACTAGGCCACCAGAGCTCTCCTCCCCATGCACCTTTGAGATCACTGAGGATGCAGCATCAAACTGACAGCAGCAATTTGGGACATGAGACCTGAGCCTGAGGGCGGTGCTTCGTGGTCACGGGGAGGAGAGGGCGGTGCTTCCTTGGTCTTGGAGAAGAGCCAATGAGATAGTAGCCTGAGGGCGGGGCTTCTGGGGAGGAGCCAATGAGACTGAGGAGTCTGAGGGCGGGGCTTCCTGGTCTTGGAGAGGAGCCAGTGAAACAGGAGCCTGAGGGCGGGCGGGGAGAAGTCCGTCTTGCAGGACTGAGGGCGGTGCTTCGTGGTCTGGTGAGGAGCCAATGAGACAGGAGCCTTTGAGACAGGAGCCTGGCTGCGGTGCTTCGTGGTCACGGGGCGGAGAGGGCGGTGCTTCCTGGTCTTGAAGAGGAATCAATGAAACAGTAGCCCAAGGGCGGTGCTTCCGGGGATGAGCCAATGAGAGGCGCCTGAGGGCGGTGCTTTGTGGTCGTGGGGAGGAGCCAAAGAGCCTGGCGGGCGGGGAGGAGCCAGTGAGATAGGAGCCTGAGGGCGGTGCTTCGTTGTCAGGCAGGGAGGAGCCAATGAGGATCCTGAGGGCGGGCGGGGCGGGGCCTGTCATCAGGACTAAGGGCGGTGCTTCGTGGTCGCGGCGTGGGGCCAATAAGAGGAGCCTGAGGGCGGGCGGGGCGGGGCCTGTCATCAGGACTAAGGGCGGTGCTTCGTGGTCGCGGCGTGGGGCCAATAAGAGGAGCCTGAGGGCGGGCGGGGCGGGGCCTGTCATCAGGACTGAGGGCGGTGCTCCGTGGTCGCGGGGAGGAGCCGAGCAGCAGAGGGCTAGCGGGCTGCGTGGGCTGAGCAGGTCCCCCACTCTCCTCTCACGAAGTCGGACTACAAACGAGCTGGCCTGCGTGTTGTGAGCGATGGTCATCAGAGCCGCCGGGGTTCCTGGCGGGGAGCGTGTGGCCGGCCACGCAGGCGCCCCAGGAGGACGGCCACCCTGTAGGATCTCCCTACGGTACTCGGCCCACCGTGGGCCCAGTTGTGGGATGTGGCTGGCTAGAGGACAGGAGACCCCGGACACTGACAGAGGAGGGGAGGACATGGAGAGGGGGAGCCTAGGAAAGTACCCCCGTAACGAACAGGGTGCACGCACCTGACCCTGATGGCATACGGTTTAGTTCCTGTCTCAATTCCGGGATAGGCAGTCACGAAATTCCTGGTGTTACACGCTCGGGGCCCATTGACAGAGTATTGCCGAAACGCTGAGACCAAGCGTGGGTGCACGACTCACAGAAGACAGGCCGGCGTCTGTGCCTGGCATCACAGGCCAGCGCTTCCTTACCCAGGGATACCCCACTGCCCATTGAGCTAGGTGGGAATATCGTGCCCAAATCATCTGACATACAACGGCGGAGGGGGCCTCTCAGTTCCCAAGGGACAAGCGGTCAGTGGACATGAGTGCTGATAGCACCGCAGTTGGATGTGTCCAGTGGAGAAGATACTAAGGGCCTTTGTAAGAAGGCACCATCCAATCAGGGCAAACACTGAAGATGGAAAGTACCAGCACAGAAACAAAGCCAGAAACGACTAAGTTGGTGGCATGGTAGGTGTATGAGCCAGCCACCGAGCGCAGCTGTCCTGAGGAGTGTCGGTGAACCTTGCCCATCGTCACCGTCCTCACCACCTGTGACATAGTCAACCAGGAGTACCGTCTCGGTGTCAGCTGCACCTTCTTGAGAGCCTTTCTCTGTTTCACTGACCCTCTGCCCTTCTGAACGGGATGGCATCTTCCATGGTCTGGCTCTTCCTAACATGTGAGATGAAGTTTCAGCTTCCTCGCCTCCAAGGAGCACCCTGATTGCATTTTCTCCAAAACATGCCTGCTTGTTCTTTTTGCCGCCTGGTACTCTTCTCCAACCCCAGAGCACTAGGGCATCCATTCTTCTGTCGTCCTTAGTCACTCCAGAGGCATAGCCAGTAACAGATTATTCATCACTCCTTCGCTTCCTGAAGATGTCCTTTACAGCAGAGTTTCTGGACTTTATGAAGAAGAATGTGGCATCAAGTTTGGAGGAAGACTCAGCCACATCCTATGTTACACAGATGACACAACCTTGCCCACCAAACTGAGGAAGACTTGAAGCATTTGCTGCAGAAGGACAGAGAGATGGAGAATGCTGCTGTGAATGATTTAATCTTACTTGGCTCCACAATCAGCATTTTTGGTTTCAGCAGTCAAGAAATCAAAAGATGGGTTGTTGTTGTATGTGCTGTTGAGTTGACTATGACACGGTGACCGTATGAACAGCAGCTCTGAACCTTGCCCTTTTCTGAACCAACCTCACCGTCTCTGACACACCACCCTCACTGTTCCAGTCACTGTCAGTCCATCTCATCTAGGGTTTTCCCCACCTGCCCTGCCCCTTCTACTTTTCCAAGCATGATGTCCTTCTCCAAGGACTAGCCCCTCCTGGTGACATACCCAAAGTACATGAGATGGAGCCTCAAAGTCTTTGCCACTTGGGCCACTGTGTCATGGCAAGCGTTTTGCTCAAAGCCTGACTCCACTCCAGGAGACCCATAAAGTCCTTTTATCGTAAGATTGCCTGCCAGTCAAGCAGTGAAGATTCTGATTTCTTAGATTGAGATGTAATGTGTATTGAAGGCTAGGCTGCAGTCTTTAATCTTTGTCATTAAATACTTCAGGTCCTCTTTACTTTCAGCAAGTGGGCTTGTGTCATCTGCATAACGTAGGTTTTGGATGAGTCGTCCTCTGGTCCTGATGCCACACTCCTCCTTGAGCTCACATTCTTCAGAGTCCAGCTTCGTGAGGCATTTTCTCAACATGCAGATTAAAGTATGGAAAGAAATACAACCCTGATGCACACCTTCCTTGATTTGAAGCCAAGCCAGATGTTCTCTGCTCTGCTAAGACAGTAGTACTATCTTGGCCTAGGGATAGGTTTCACATGAGCATAATTAAGTGTTCTGGGATTCCTGTTCTTCTCAGCGTTAGCCATAATTTGTTACGCAGTCAGATGCCTTGGCACGGTCAGTAAACACTGGTAAGCAGTTCTCAGCTTTCGGCGAAGGTCCATCTGAGATTAGCGGTGATAGCCCTGGTGCCTGACCTCTTTTGAATCCAGCTTGAGTTTCTTGCAGTTCCCTGTCAGTAGACTGTGTCTAAAATGGGCATCAAACGCAAGACTGAGAATGAGACCGCTCCCGTCGGTTTAAAGAGGCCCGGGGGCAGTGACCTGAAGGACAGGAAGTCACTGCGCATGGGGTTATCTTTCCTAGTGGACCGATGGACAGTTAACACATGGCCGTGCAGTGGCTGGCGGTCAGTATTTGTGACTGAACCACAAAGCAGCCCTGACAGGCACACGAAAGCCTGTGTGAGCTTCCAGCAAGCTCCCTTCGAGCCCTTCTCTCTGGCCTGTCTCCAGGCTGTGGATAGTTTTCTCTAGATTTCTCCACTGCTGTGAGGCCATCCCAAACACAATGGCCTCACAGGACAGAGCAGACTACCCCAGGGGCTTCCAGGCTGCCATCCACACAGTGTGGCCTGCCTCGTGTTTCTCCCACCCAGTGGCTACTGGGTTTGAACTGCTAACCTTGGAGTTTGCAGCGAATGTTACAACTACAGCACCACCAGGCCCCTTCTTTGAACAAGGTCCTAATGCTTCCTGCCAGAATGGGCCCTCCCTTCCTGAGGAGTCGTCTGCAGACCCTGATGGTCCGCTCATGGTGGGTCCGCCGTTCTTCATGACAGTGGCTCCAGCCCTGGCATCACAGCCCATCTTAGAGCCCCTCTCCCTGAAGGCATGCTGGTCTGCTTGTAGGGTTGACAGCTCCTGGCCTGAAGGGTCAGTGGTTGGAAGCCAGGGGCAGGTCCTCCCCAGGAGAGCGACAACGTGGTGTGTGTGAGAACTCGTGGCCCTGGGAGCTGTGTCCGGGGGACTGACTCCTTTCCTTGGTGTGAGTGGAGGCATGGAGGTCGCGTTACGTGGGGTAAGCGTGCTGTCATGCAGGTCCCTGAGCACTAGGTCTTTGTCTCTTGCTGTCATCTTCCTGCTCACCAGCTCATGGGCCCTTGTGTCCAGGTCGTCACTGCGACATTGTGTCCAGGCTCATGCCTGGCTCTATTGGAGCCTGTGCTTGGTGCACTCGGAACCACGTGGAGCCCTTCCCCGCCACTGGTCACTGCCTTTCAGAGTACAGCCTGGTGGACTCGCTGGCCTTCCCTGGATGGAGAGGCTCCTGCTAGGATCTGGTTACTCTGTTTTCAAGAAAGTCAGTGGAGGGAGTCTGGTACCCATGTCCCTGTGCACTGAGCAGCAGGAGAAACACATCCCTGGCATTGGCATCCTAGGGCATGGGTATCCCGGGGTGTGCGCATCCTGGGCTATGTCAGCATCCTGGGGCGTGGGCACCCTGGGCATGAGCACCCCAGGCACGGGCACCCCGGGAATGGGCACCCTGGAGTGTGGGCATCCCGGGCATGGGTACCTTGGGCGTGGGCATCCTGGGTGTGGGCATCCCAGGCATGGACATCCAGAGCATTGCCAACATCTTGGGCCATGGGCATTCCAAAGCATGGGTATCCTGGGGTGTGGGCATCCCAGGGCATTTGTATTCTGGGGTGTGGGCATCCCAGGGCATTGGAATCCTGGGCCTGGGCACCCCGGGCATTGTCAGCATCTTGGGTCATAGGTATCCTGGGGTGTGGGCATTCCAGGGCATGGGATTCCTGGGGTATGGGCACCCCAGGCATTGTTAGCATCCTGGGGCATGGGTACCTGGGCATGGGCATTCCAGTGCATGGACATCCCAGGTGCAGTCATCCTGGGCACTGTGGGCATCCAGGATGTGGACATCCTGGGTGTGGCAAACCTGAGTAGCATGGGCATTTCAGGCATCAGTGCCCCTAGCCAGTGGATGTGGGCATCTCAGAGTGTGGGCCTCCAGGGCATGGGTATCATGGCAGTGACATGCCATGGCTATCAGCCTAGGCATCAGAATAGTGGGCATGGACATCATGGGCAGCAGCATCCCAGGACATGGGCATCCAAGGCATGTGCATCCTGGGTGTCCACCCAGACTCGGCACGGCCTCTGAACACCTTCCGGTGGGTGTGTGGGTTAGAAGCTCTGGAGTCCCCCAGGCAACCAGAGTCAGGAGCACTGGTGCGCCAGAGAGGTTTTCGGATCCCAGCGGAGCCAGGCCGCAGTTTGAAGGCTCATCTGTGGAAGCAGAGGCCTCAGCTCTGTACTGTAGGGCAGCTGGCAGATTTGAACCAGCCACCTTCTGACTGGCAGCTCTCACTTACCTGTTTTCCATCAGATTCTGTGGGGTTTGTGTGCCTCTGTTTAAATGTATCTCACTGTAGAAAAGGCAACTCTGCTGGCTTACTGAAGGGTTGCACCCGCCTAAGGCATACGATGCGAGAAGAAAGGGCAGTGTTTGTGCGGTTTACAGCCTTGGTTCGATAGTACACACCACCACCACTGGGCATAACGCTTAAGGACTGCACGGGAGAACAGGCAGGAGCCCCTGGGCGGCCAGGTGAGCGCCCAGAGGAAAGGTGAGCCCACCCAAGGCGCCTGGCGGCCTGGCGAGGCAGCGCTGCCCTACACGGTGCCATACCAACCCCTAGAGTGGCCTAGCTCCTCCGAGCTCCGGGACAGGGACAGCCATCCGCTTCCCACCCCCTGAGGCGCGGGGCGTTGCTGGTGGTCACTGTCACTCAGCGCCGCCCTCACCCCTTGCATCCTGTGCGCGCACGCGTCCTTAACAGCCCTGACACCCAAGGTCCCCTTCTTCACCTCGCTTCTGGCGTGCATCCTGGGGCAGGGCGGCGGGGGTGCAAAGCCCCTGGGGACCCCTAGCCCCGGGGGAGCCTGAGCCGCAGTTTCCCCGTGAGAACAGGTGCTCGCATCCCTGGGGCCGGCACCGCCCAGTGCACGCACCTTCCCGCAGGTGCTGGTGCGCCTGTCGGGAAGGGGGCGCATGCCCTCGGCCATCGCCCAGCCCGCCGTGGACACTCACTCCCCGGGGAACCCCGGCACCTCCACAACGTCGGGGTCTCGGCGAGCCAGGCCTGAGCAGTGGAGACGGAGCGCCCGATTGCCGTGCGCTCGCTGCATCTGCGCGCGACTGAGTGGCCTGGCCCGGCCCTGCCCCGCCCCGCCGCCGGCTGGCAGTGCGTCGGTGGGTCCTGCGGCCGCGGGTCTGTCTTCGGTCCGGTCCCTACGCGGGCGGGTGGGCCTGGCGTGGCGGAGGGAGCTGTCCACGGAGGGAGGCATGGAGCCGCCGGCCGCGCGCCCCTGAGCCCCGCGCGTTCATGGTGAGCTGGACCCGCGCCCTGCGCCGGCGCCCGGGTGTGAGCTGGCGATGGGAGCGCGCAGGGCGCGTGTCGGGGCGCGTGTGCGCGGGCGCTTTCTGCGGCCTGGGTGTGCGTTCTCGCAGGAGGGGCGCTCGTGTGCCCATCATTCCAGGGGGCCAGATTAGGGGGCCCTCGGGCCCTGGAGCAGGAACGGGCCTTCAGCCCTTCTTTGCCCCCGGACGCAGCACTCCCCCCATATTCCGCCTTCAGGCCGGTGAGCGGGGCCCCGCAGAGTGGACACCCAGGAGCGGCCCAGCTTCTGGAAGCCCAGTCTCCCCGCCGACACCTGCACTGAGTCATTGGTGCTTTGTGCGACTCTGAACGCAGAGCCGCGCCACCGCGGGGACACTCGGGCCTCGCACAAGCCAGCTCCCCGCCACCAAAGCAGTCGGCCAATCACTGTCCTTAACTTGCTGCTTGACCTACGGACGCTGGCTGGAGGGGTGGGGGAAACCTCAAGGTCACAGGTGACCCCCTGACTTTCCTCCTCCTATCTTGTCCTCTTGTCTCCATGGCTCCCCCACATCCATCATGCATTCTCCCTAGCACCCCCACGAGACTGTATTGTTCCCCCTGCTCCCCACTCCACCAGACAGGCCGTGTCCTGAGTAAAAGCCTCCTGGGATGGCTCTCGGGTTGTCTGGGGCACCCCAGGCCGAGACACCTGTAGGTTAAGACTGAGCACCGCCCACCTGCTGCCAGCCTGCAGGGGGTCCCCAGGCCGCAGCCAGCCTCTGGGCACGGGGATGGGGGGTGGAGGGTGAGTGTCAGCTTTCCGGGGGATTTTCCAGGCCCCCACCAGCCTCTGGGCATGTCGGTGGGGTCAACTCCGAGGGGGTCCTGGGCCCTGTAGTGGTGGGGAGGCCAGCTTGCAGGAGGGCCCCAGGCTCTGGCCAGCTCACAAGAGGACCCCACCAGGTCCCGCCCCAGCCTCCAGGCACGGCAGCATGCTGGGGGTGGGGGGTGCCAGCTCACAGGGCATCTGTAGATCCCCACCAGCCTCTGGCACAGTGGCGGGCCAGCTTGCAGGGGTCCTGGGTATGGTGCTGGTGGTGGTCGTGAAGTCAGCTTGCAGGGCTGCTGGGTGATGGAGGGCATCATCTTGCAGAGGGTCCCCCTGCCCCCGCCAGCCTCTGGGCACGGCAGTGGAGGGGGTCAGCTCACAGGGGGTCCTAGACCCCCACCAGCCTCTGGGCATGGCGGTGGAGGGGGTCAGCTCGCGGGGGTCCAGGCCCCCACCAGTCTCTGGGCATGGCGGTGGAGGGCATGGCG
>NW_006399879.1:8127624-8129738 GCF_000299155.1 Elephantulus edwardii | reverse complement strand
GGGGGTCAGCTCGCGGGGGTCCAGGCCCCCACCAGCCTCTGGGTATGGCGGTGGAGGGGGTCAGCTCGCGGGGGTCCAGGCCCCCACCAGCCTCTGGGCATGGTGGTGGGGGGGGTCAGCTCGCGGGGGTCCAGGCCCCCAGCCACTGGGCATGGCGGTGGGGCCAGTGTGGCTTCTTGCTCACTCATACCTGTCAATTTTCTCTCTTCAACCCTGAGACAGACCTCAGCGGAGAGAGGCCGTTGCAACTGTTCTTTTTCACAGATGAGAAGGATTCTCCCCAGCACCGGGAGGGGCCTCCGTGATGAAGCCCACCCTGGCTCTGCTCCCAAAGGGGGCTTGTCTCTCACACGGTGTGCCCTGTTCCAACCCTGTCTGTCCAGTGGCAGGCCTCAGGCTAAACCCCGACCCGGTCCTGGGAGCCTGCCAACACACACGATGTGCCCACCACCCCTGCAGGCTCAGGCTGGCCAGCACGTCAGCCCCCGATCCCTCCATGGCTTGTGAGGTGTGCACTTGTTCAGGGACAGCTCCAGCTGGCCAGTCCCAGCTGTTGTGGTCTGTGCGCAGGTTGGGGCTCCCAGATTCAGTGGTGTACAATGGCTTGTGGTCATGACCCTTAAGCAGACTGGGCAGTGAGGCCTGGGGTACACATGCCCTCAGGTGTAAACCAAAAAACGCAGTCCTTCCTGTGTGTACAGGGATGGTTAGAAGGGTTTCGTTTGTTTTGAGAAGTACTGGGATGACAGGTCAAGTTGCCCAGGGAACTTCGAAAAACCCTGATCTGGGCCCCCGGGCCGTGCGGGGCACTCCGCATCTATCTTCTGGGCTGGTGGCGCTGGAGGCTAGTGCCTTCAAGTGACACCTGCGGCCGGTGACATGTAGCCAGCAGCACTGGTGATGGACCAGGGGACTTGAGCCCCAAGTGGTGAGGTGGGAGGTGGCTACTGCATCCTCCAGAGGGTCGTGGAGTTGTCTGTATGACTGCGCCCAGTAGACAGCTGAGGAAACAGGCCGAGTGAGGGACAGTGACATTGTGCCCAGGGAGGACACAGACCTAGGACCAGAACCTCTCTCCACACTCCCAGATCGCTCCTGGGTGTGTGGGGTCTGGAGTGAGTGGCAGCACTTAGGGCTCTTGGTTTCAGGGCGTCTCTGAGGTTACCCTCTGCCTGTGCACAGACCTGGCCTGCCCTGTGCTGCCCGGTCACTGTGGTTGGATGCGGTGTCAGGAACACAGAAATTGTTCAGACTGCGTGTGTGGACATGTGGGGCATGCGTGGGCAGGAGCAGCCTGCGTGAGCTGGTGCACAGCACGCCCCTGCTCACCTGCCCAAGCCCGCCCACCTCTGTCCTCCATGTCCTGCTGGGACACGGAGAGTGGAAGGGAGGCCAAAGGCCCTGCCTCGGTGTTGGCTCTTTGCCCCCATGCCCGCCCTGCGCTGTCTCCCCTGTTGGTGTGGATCCACCTTGGGGACAGCTGGCCCTTGGGTCCAGCACCGTTGCTTCAGTGTGTGGTCAAACAGGTGGTGGTTACTGTGAAATGCACACTCCTGTGAAAGGGAAAGTTTCTGACTCGGGGACTCGGGGTGCGCTTTCCTCTGCATCTGGCCTAGAGGACAGCTTCACAACTGCAGGGCGGACAGTACAGAAGCTGTGCTGGGAGCCTGACCTCCCAAAAACCCAGGCCGACTAGCCTGCAGACAGTCCCTCCTTCAGCCCTTCCCAGACCCGCCCTCAGACTAGACCACTCCCACACTCTCCTGCCCACTTCCTGGGACCACCACTCTCGGCCACTCTCTCAGAAATGCCCTTCTTGGCCACTCCGCACTCATTCAGACAAGGCCACTTCAGACCCTTCAGACAAGGCCACTCCCCCGACCCTAGCCCACCCACTCCTTCAAGCACCACCCATAACACGTCTCCACCCCAGGCACGCCCCTCCCACCCCTCAGGCACGCCCCTCCCACCCCTCAGGCACGCCCCTCCCACCCCTCAGGCACGCCCCTCCCACCCCTCAGGCACGCCCCTCCCACCCCCCACTTCCCCCCCCTCCCCCCTCCTCTCCCCCCCCCCCCCCCCCCCCCCCCCCCCCCCCCCCCCCAAAACCCCCC
>NW_006399879.1:8123499-8127524 GCF_000299155.1 Elephantulus edwardii | reverse complement strand
CACACCAGACACACCCCCTCCACCCCCTCAGACACGCCCTTCCCGCCCCAGACACGCCCCTCCCACTACTCCTTTAGACAGGACCCTATACTCCTGCTTTGTTTTCTTGAGCTGCCTTTTGCTATCCAGGGTTTATTTAGCCTTCTTCCCTTTGGTTCGGTTCTCATTTTCTGGTGCTGTTTTCAGGGTCTCATCTGATAGCCTTTTTGATTTTTTCTTTCTCTGTTTTTGAAGTGATGTTTTGCACTGTCTGTGGGTGATATCCTTAATGTCTTCTCACAGCTTAGCAGTCCTCAGTCATTGGTGTTCAGTGCCTCAAACCTATTCTTTTAAAGTCAAGTGGCATACTCACGCTCGTGTGTTGGTTCTCATGATTTGTTTTCATTTTCTTCAGTAGTTTTTGGTCTTTTACATAATGGATACATGAAGTTAGCATCAAAATGCCCTTATCATCTGCTTGATTCTGCCACGACCCTACAGAGCAGTGCAGACCTGCCGGGCAGGTTCCGCAGTTGCCTGCTGAGGAGGCCCCCGTCTCTGCTTTCTCGTGCAGAGCAGTCAGGCTTGGAACCACTGCTCTGCCAGAGCTGGAGAACAGGCCTATAAACTGCTTCAGGCTGGAAAACCCATGTGGGGTCCAGGGGACACAGGGCTGGAGGTGGGAGTGGCCGGCCAGACTCTGCGCAGGGCTCATAGCAGGAACTCTTCGGATTCTGTGTCCAGAGACACAGCACCTGCACCTTGCTGTGGACAGGCTGCAGGTGCCCCGGCGCCCAGGGACATTCACCGAGCCACCCACCCTGGTACTGGCTCTGTCTCCTCGGTCCATCAGTCCACCTCCAGGACTCATACCTGCCTCCTGACTCACACTCACCTGTGGGATTCACACCCATCTCCTGACTCACACTCGCTCCCCAGGACTCACACCTGCCTCCAGACTCAAACCTGCGGGACTCACACCCACTCCTCAGGACTCACACCTGCCTCCCATCTCTCACCCGCCCCCAGGACTCATGCCCACCTCTCAATTCACACTCTCCTGTGGGAGTCACTCCCGTCTCCTGACTCACACCTGCTACTCAGGACTCACATCCACCTCCCAACTCACACCCACTCCCCAGGACTCAACACACAGCTCCCAGCTCACGCCCACCTCCTGTCTCACACCTGCCCCCAGGACTCACACCTGCCCCCCGGTACTCACACCCACTTCCGACTCAACACCTGCCCCTGGGACTCACACCCACCCCCGGGACCCACGTCAACCTCTCGACTCACGCTCTCCTGCAGGACTCACACCGCCTCTGGGACTCACACCTGCCCCCTGGTATTCACACCCACTTCCGACTCAACACCTGCCCCTGGGACTCACACCCACCCCGGAACTCACACCGCCTCTGGGACTCACCTGCCTCCTGACTCAACACCCACCTCCCAGAACTTGCCCCTGCCTCCCAACTCACACCCCCCTCTGGGATTCATTCCCACCTCCCTGAACTTGGATCTGCCTCTGCTCACAGCAAAGGGGACATCATGTCTGGGGACCAAGAGTCCCATCCTCAGAGGTGTCCCAGGAGAGGCTGCACATGGTCACACCAGGCGGGCCCACTCAGAGCTGCTTGTAGGGTTCTGGGATTTATCCTGTAAGAGCTGACACGTTACCGCACTGTGTTTGTTTAGGAAAATGAAGACCAGGCTGGACGACCTGGCAGGCCGCCTTCCCCGAAGCAGAATGTGAGGAAGAACCTTGAGTTTGAGCCCCTGTCCACCACCGCCCTCATCCTGGAAGACCGCCCCCCGTGAGTGTCTGCACAGGCCCTGGGCTTGTCCTTGGGAAGGGTACCTTTCTATTAGAAGAGCTGGGGCCACGGGTGGGTGGCCGCTCCCAAGGCCCCTTCTGTCCACCGTGTGATGGGCATCGAGGGTGGACTGGGCTTGTCCAGTCATATGTGCTCCTCGTTTAGTGTGTGAGATGTGGAAGCCGTGGTTGTAATGTATGGGTGGTTTCTACCCCAGGGGACTCCAGGAGGGGGCCTGGGTGGGGACCGAGGCCTGGCCTGCCTGCGTGGTGCTGGGGGGCCTTCACAGCGACTGGACGGAGGGTCCAGTCACTGGTGACAGATGGTGTCTGGGACAGGGACATGAGAGCCACCGGTCAGTGCACAGTTTTCAATGGCTGAGTCAGGCAGCAGGGTCCCCTGTGTCCTGGGAGTGGGGTACTCGCACCCCAAGGTTTCAAAGAGGCACAGTGTAAGGGAGGAGTGTGTCCTTTCTTTCTTTCTTGGCCCTTAGAAGCCACGGGGGGTGCGAGCAGAAATGTCATGTTGGGAAATGACAAGGCTGAGGTGGTGGAGAGACCGCTGCCCTGTGGAGACAGGTCCCGCCTCTGGGTGGACGCAGCGTCCTGCAGCAACCACAGCCCCTCACAGCGTCCTCACCGATACCCAAGGGATGAGGCGGGAAGACGTGTTGTCACAGATACCTAGGGCACTGGGGCCGTGTCCTGACGGCACTGGGACCATGTCCTCACAGATACCCAGGGGCCGTGTCCTCACAGCACTGGGGCCGTGTCCTCCCGGCACTGGGACCGTGTCCTCACAGATACCCAGGGGCCATGAGGGGATGCTTCTCACACGTACTCAGGAGCTCTGAGGGGACCCTTCCTCACAGATGCTCGCAGGGCACCCGGGGCCGTGCCTTTACGGGACCCCAGGAAGGTGCTGGGGGCCACATTCTCACGAACACTCAGTGGAGAGCTGAGGAGCGTGTACTCGTTGATACTGGGCGGTGAACGCAGACACTGGAAGAGCTGAGGCACACGCATGTTTACTCAGGTGGGTTGAAGGACACGTTTTCATAGATACTCAGAGATGGCTGAGGGTCACATCCTTGACGCTTCAAGGTTCACTGAGGGGGCAGGTCTCAGATACTCAGCTTGTGCTGAGGGGACACATGTTCTAGAGCCTCAGGATGCCCTGAAGAGGACGCTGCTGAGGTCTGTGTTCTCATGGTGTCCAGGGGGCACTAGGGGGCACGAACTCACAGATAGCGCAGGGGGCACTGGGGACACCTACTCACGGGTTCCCAGGGGGCGTGAGGGGCACATCCTCACAGATAGCGCAGGGGGCACTGGGGGACACCTACTCAGGTGCTCAAGGAACACTGAGGGGCACGAACTCACGGGTGCCCGGGGGGCGTGAGGGGCACATCCTCCCAGGGGGGCACTGGGGTAAATGAACTCACGGGTGCCCGGGGGGCCCTGACGGACACTGCTCACAGATGCTCAAGGATATGCTGGAGAGTGAAATGGACTTCAGATACCTGGGTTGTCTAGAGAGGGCTGTGTACTGGGACGTACACGGGGTGAGGTGGGGAGAGTCGTGTCCCTGGAGTTACACAGGGACCCCCTGGACCACGACACAGCCACAGAGGAACGCCACTGCCCCTGGTCCATCCGAGCCCGACAGGTGGCCCACACCCCTGACAGCAAGCTCGCCTCTGCTTTGAGCGGGGTCTGTCGTTGCACCCCGCTTTCAGAGCTGTGGGACGACAGTGTGCATGTGTCTGTGCGGTCACATGAGGCGTGCGGCCAGCAGAGCCAGGGACAGAGGCTGACACGTGTGACAGCGGCCAGCAGGGGCCATGCTCGAGCGCCTGGGAGGTCTGTGGCCCCCACGGGTCTTCATCACAGTTAGGAGGACAATGGGGTTTTCCTAGGAACCTGTCTGCTTGAGCTTGTCCCCAGCAAGCTGGTTTTAGCATTAAAAGAACGCTTCTGCAGGAGAGCTGGGGTGTAGGACCTCGTCCTCTTACAAAAGTGTCACGTTGGGCTTTCCAGCTCCGTGTTCTTACTGACACTTCTGTTTTCTTCCTCAAAGTTTCTTCCCTGGTTTTTGTAATGGTGAAAACCCCTTTGTTTTCTGTCAAGAAATCTCCCAGCAAAACCAGCCGAAGAAGCTCAGAAACACAGACAGCAGTACGAAGAGATGGTGGTGCAGGTCAAGAAACGAGGTGCGGCTCCCCAC
>NW_006399879.1:8116646-8123349 GCF_000299155.1 Elephantulus edwardii | reverse complement strand
GTGCTCCATCCCCACGGGGTGCGGCTCCCCACGTGCTCCATCCCCACGGGGTGTGGGCTCCCCACATGCTCGGCCCCCATGGGGTGTAGGCTTTGGTGACTTAGCGTTAATGTTTGGACGTCCACACTTTTCTGTCATGCTCCGCGCTCTTCCTGGCCTGGCCTGGCCTGGAGCTTTGTCCGAGAGGAAACACTGGACTTCCCAAGGAGGAAGGCCAGCTGGCTCAGGAAGACCACTGCAGAGTTCCGTCTCCTGGCCACATCGCGTCCCTCTCAGGGCCCAGTTTTGCTAGTGGACACAGACATGTGACCGCTGATTGTGGCGTCAGTGCTCTGGGAACCCACTGGACTCTAGGTCCAGGGAGGCAGAGGGCTCTCGGGCTCCTGGGGCGGATGCAGACAGCAGTGGGGCTTTGGACTGACCTCAGCTCCCTTCATTGTCAACGCGGCTGCCGTTAGAGCTGTACTGAGGCCGAGTGGGAGAGCACAGGAGGTCAGGGACGGAGTCACGCGTTCAGTCCCTGTGCAGTTTCTAGAAAGTTCTTACTAGAACCGGTTAAGTTGTGGTGCTGCGTTAGTTAGGCCTGGGGTGGGAGTGGGCGTGGGCCTGAGGGCACCGTGCTCCGTCCCTCACTGGTGCCCGGGGCAGCGGGGCCTGGCCTTAGCTGTGTGCGTTTCTTGCTGTGTGTGGAAGCGGGTCAGAGTGTGCGCAGGTCCCAGGGGGTCTGACAGGTGCGCGCTCCTCAGAGGCGGCGCTGGCCGCGGTGCTGGCCCTGTGACCTTTGGGTCCAGTCTCCACACTTGGACATGGCCGCTGCCCTCAGTGCTTGATCTCCCTCATTCCCACCTTGGCGTCTAGAGCTGCGGGAGGCCCAGCGGCGGAAGAAGCAGCTGGAGGAGAGGTGCCGGCTGGAGGAGAGCATTGGGAACGCCGTGCTCACCTGGAACAATGAGATCCTGCCCAACTGGGAGGCCATGTGAGCGGGCGAGGCGGGGGCCAGGGCCTGGCAGTGCAGGGAAGACCCGGGGGGACAGGGCAGGAGCCGGGGCCTGGCGGTGCAAGGAGGACCGGGGGGACAGGGACAGGGCAGGGGCCGGGGCCTGACAGTGCAGGGAGGACCCGGGGGACAGGGACAGGGCAGGGGCCTGGGCCTGGCAGAGCAGGGAGGACCGGGGGCTGGGGGGGACAGGGACGGGGCAGGGGGATGCCGGGGTGAGCAGGGCAGGAAGAGAGGGAATGAGGATGGAGTAGGGAAGGGGGGATGAGATGGACAGGGGGACAACTGGGGGAGGTGCCAGACAGTGACAAAAGAACAGGGTCCAGGCAGGGGTAGGAATGGGAGGTGACCAAGGGTGGGGGCCACAGGGCCCAGGCTGAGGTGGGAGGGAGATGACCAGGGGAGGGGGTTACGGCCTGGCGGGACACCCTGTCCCCCAGCTCTCAGCACCCACTTCTGCAGCTCCCCTCAGCCCTCCCAGGATACATCCTGTCTGTCCTCCCAGTCCAGCTACCTGGGGCTCTTTAAGCATGAGTCTTTCCCTCACTGTGGACAGCTCGGAGGCTCTTGCCATGTCCCTTGGTTTAGTGGGCAGGGAAGTGGGGGGTGCTGTGCCACCGTCTCCTCTCTGACCCTCTGCCCACAGATCTGACCCTGACTCTGGACAGGCACCCTGGCTCCCAGGCCACTCATGCCCGCGGGTCAGCATTCCTTCTTTGCAGACTCTCAGTCCTGCTGTCCTGTCCAGGTGGAGCTCCAGGAAGGCCCGGGACCTGTGGTGGCAGGGTATCCCACCCAGCGTGCGCGGCCGCGTCTGGAGCTTGGCTATTGGCAATGAGCTGAACATCACCCACGGTGAGCACCACTTGGCGCGCTGACCTCCAGGGGAGAACTGACCTCTGGGGTAAACCATCCGCTGTCCTGTGGGCAGGGCCCGCCGCTTTCCTGTTGGGAGGACCTCCAAGGACCTGCCCGCTGCCCTGTCGGGAAGGACGTGGGCCTCTCTTGTGCCGTGGTTTGGGTGTGGGGTTTCGAAGCAGAGTGACCGCTGGTCGTGTCACTGGCCGTCGTTTGCTGTGTGATGTCCCTGCCTCCTTTTCTACCTCCCCTTGCTGAGCAGGGTCGGGGCAGATGCTGCCCTTCTGTCCTCAGTGGCCAGCTGCCTGTGGGGGCCTTGCTGCCCCTTAGAGCAGCACGTGACCCCCGTGGTCAGTCCAGGCTGGAGGGGCAGCTGGGCCAGGGTCCCTGGTCACTGACTGCTGAACCTGATGGCGGATTTACAATTGTGCGTTTCCTTCTGCTTTCCCCCGTCCGGCGCCCGTAGTGACCCCTGGTCACGTGAGAACTGGCAGGACTTTCTTCACGTCTCAGCTCACAGAAGCTTCCATTCCTGGGGCCCATTGTGTTAGGTCTTCAGGGAGTGTCCCTGGTCCTCTGAACAGAGCCTCAGGGAGGCCGTGGGGAGCACAGGGTGTACGCCGTGCTCACTGAGACTCACAGATTGAAAAAGTGCAAACTCCGTACCCCGGGCACCGAGACCATGGAGACTGGTGGGGGACCTGGAGTGTACCCTGTACCCCTGAGCACAGAGACTCTCAGAGATCATGGGGGGACACTGGGTACCCTGTACTCTGAGCACAGAGAGTCACAAAGATCATTGGGGGACACAGGGTGCCCCCTGTACCCTGAGGGTGGAGACTCACAGATGCCGTGGGGGACACCAGGTGCCCCTGCACCACGAGCGCAGAGAGTCACAGAGATCACTGGGGGACACCAGGTGCCCCTGCATCCCGAGCAGAGGCTCAGAACGTTTGCTTGCAGAACTCTTCGACATCTGCCTCGCCCGAGCCAAGGAGCGCTGGCGGTCCCTGAGCACCGGCGGCCTGGACGGCGAGAGTGAAGGTGCGTCCAGCCCCTCAGGGATGCTCCTGTGCAGTCGGGGAGGGGTGAGCGCCCCACATGAAAAGGGGCTTTTAAGGGGCACGAGTTTGAAGCAGCCGCTACGGCAGCGGTGTCCAGCTCAGGGGGCAGTGTGCCCGTGTGCTGTAGGGGCGAGAGCAGGCTTCCACAGCTGTGTCACGCACACACTCTGTCCTTCGTGTGTGTGTGCTGGACCTCAGAGGAAGGTCCTGTTAGAAAGGCTCCTGCAGGCTCTGCTGGTGGGTCTCCACGTCTCTCCTGCCTGTGTGCGTGCGTGCCTGTGTGTGGGCATGTGCGTGCCCGTGCATCCCGTGTGCGTGCGCATGTGTGGGCGTGTGTGTGCCCCTGCATCCCGTGTGCGTGTGTGTGTGTGGGCATGTGTGTGCCCCTGCATCCCATGTGCGTGTGGGTATGTGTGTGCCCCCACAGCCTGTGTGCGTGCATGTGTGTGGGCATGTGTGTGCCCCTGCATTCTGTGTATGTGGGGGGGCGTGTGTGTGCCCCTGCATCCCGTGTGCGTGCGTGTGTGTGGGTATGTGTGTGCCCCTGCATCCTGTGTGCGTGTGTGTGCCCCCACCGCCTGTGCGTGCGTGCGTGTGTGTGCCCCTGCATCCCGTGTGCGTGTGGGTGTGTGTGCCCCCACAGCCTGTGTGCGTGCATGTGTGTGTGTGGGCGTGTGTGTGCCCTTGCATCCCGTGTCCGTGCGTGTGTGGGCGTGTGTGTGCCCCTGCATCCTGTGTGCGTGCGTGTGTGTGTGGACGTGTGTGTGCCCCTGCATCCCGTGTGCGTGCGTGTGTGTGGGCATGTGTGTGCCCGTGCATCCCATGTGCGTGTGGGTATGTGTGTGCCCCCACAGCCTGTGTGCGTGCATGTGTGTGGGCATGTGTGTGCCCCTGCATTCTGTGTGTGTGTGGGGGCGTGTGTGTGCCCCTGCATCCCGTGTGCGTGCATGTGTGTATGTGTGTGCCCCTGCATCCTGTGTGCGTGTGTGTGCCCCCACCGCCTGTGTGCGTGCTTGCATGTGTGTGGGCATGTGTGTGCCCCTGCATCCCATGTGCGTGCGTGCCTGTGTGTGCCCCTGCATCCTGTGTGCATGTGTGTGGGCATGTGTGTGCCCCTGCATCCTGTGTGGGTTTGTGTGTGGGGGTGTGTGTGCCCCTGCATCCCGTGTGCGTGCGTGTGGGTGGGTATGTGTGTGCCCCCACAGCCTGTGCGTGCGTGCGTGTGTGTGCCCCTGCATCCCGTGTGCGTGCGTGTGGGCGTGTGGGCATGTGTGTGCCCCTGCATCCTGTGTGCGTGCGTGTGTGTGGACGTGTGTGTGCCCCTGCATCCCGTGTGTGTGCGTGTGTGTGGGTATGTGTGTGCCCCCACCGCCTGCGTGTGTGTGGGCGTGTGTGTTCCCCTGCATCCCGTGTGCATGTGTGTGTCTGGGCGTGTGTGTCCCCCTGCATCCCGTGTGCATGTGTGTGCCCCTGCATCCCATGTGTGTGTGGGGGCGTGTGTGTCCCCCTGCATCCTGTGTGTGTGTGGGGGTATGTGTGTGCCCCTGCATCCCGTGTGCATGCGTGTGTGTGGGCGTGTGTGTGCTGCTGCATCCCATGTGTGTGGGTATGTGTGTGCCCCCACAGCCCGTGTGCGTGCATGCGAGTGTGTGGGCGTGTGTGTGCCCCTGCATCCCGTGTGTGTGCCTGCGTGTGTGTGGGCATGTGTGTGCCCCTGCATCCCGTGTGTGTGTGTGGGTATGTGTGTGCCCCCACCACCTGTGTGCGTGCGTGCCTGTGTGTGGGCGTGTGTGTACCCCTGCATCCCGTGTGCGTGCGTGTGTGTGGGTATGTGTGTGCCCCTGCATCCCGTCTGCGTGTGTGCCTCCGTGCGTGCGTGTGTGTGGGCATGTGTGTGCCCCTGCATCCCGTCTGCGTGTGTGCCTCTGTGCGTGCGTGTGTGTGCCCCTGCATCCCGTGTGCGTGCGTGTGGGGGGGGCATGTGTGTGCCCCTGCATCCCGTGTGCGTGCATGCCTGTGTGTGCCCCTGCATCCTGTGTGCGTTTGTGCATGTGTGTGGGTATGTGTTTGCCCCCACAGCCTGTGTGCGTGCATGCGTGTGTGTGTGTGTGTGTGCATGTATGTGTTTGTGTGTGCCCCCACGCCTGTGCCTGCAGCCTGTGTGTTTGTGTGAAATTTCTGTTTCGACTGTGCCAGTTCCTCCAGGCAGGCGTTCATACCCAGGAACCAGCCTGTGGTGCGTCCAGGCCCTCCTGCCTTGGGCCAGCACAGTGACCTCAGCAGCACAGTGACCTCAGCTGTCCCTACAGATGCCGGCTTCCCAGCGGCCGACAGAGAAGCCAGCCTGGAGCTGATCAAGCTGGACATCTCCAGAACATTCCCTAGCCTCTGCATCTTCCAGCAGGTGGGTGTTTGTCAACCGCTGATGGTGCCCGACTGTGCATGGCCACCCTTGCATGGCCAGATTGGGGTGAGGTGGGGGTCTCAGGGTGGCAAGCTCGCTTGCTGGTCACGCAGGTAAAGCTCATGGTCATGCCCGGTCTCCTGTTGACATTCACGTCGGAAGTCCTTCAGCGCACTGCAGAGTGGTGGAGGGCTGGCTCACCGAGTCCCCTGACTAATGAGCCACCACCTGCCCTTGCTGGACGCTGGGGCAGTGCCCAGTCCTGGACGGAGACCGTGGGGCCTCAGCACAGAATGGGACAGAGAGCCAGGTCGGAACCGGACACTGGGAATGGAGCCTCGGGTGCTGGATCTGTCAACAGACAGGCTCCCCAGATTGACAGACTGGGGCTGAGGGGGCTGCTGCTGTCCTAGAATGCGGTTCTAGAATGTTCTAGAAACCTGGAGTGGACACGGCACCCCGTGTCCTGCATCACAGTCCAAGTCTGGAAACAAGGGCTTTGGACAGTCAGAGACTGGACCGGTGGTGCTAAGTCTGTGGTCACTCCGTCCTTCCTTTTCCTCCAGAGCTAGGCTTGACCTGGTGTGCTGCTTCTCCTGGGCACCCTCTGTAGTTCAGGGGTCCTGTCCCCCCGTGGACCCTCTGTGGTTCGGGGGTCCTGTCCCCCCATGGACCCTCTGTGGTTTGGGGGTCCTGTCCCCCCAGGGGGAGTTTTATGGTTGATGTGCTTTTTGCCCCGCCCGTGTCTCTCCCCCGTCCCTGCTTTGTGTCCCTGTTGGGTGTCTAGGAGCTCGGTTACAGGAAGGGAGATTTGCCAAGTGACCCTGGCAGCCGCCCTGGTTGCTTGCTCTGAGGACGGCTGCTGGCCCTGGGCCCAGTCTCGAGTGGTGGTCACCCTTTGCTCTGCTCCGTACTGGCCCCCAGACCTCCGCGTCCATCTCAGCAGGTCCTCACTGCCCTCGGGGAGCAGGTCCTGTCTCCTTCTGAGGGGCAGAGCTCTCTGTCCAGGTCACTCCATGCTCGGCCCTGGTGGCTGGTCTGGTAGAGAACCCGCCCCTTCCCACACACCTGAGCATGCCTCTGATGTGCCCTGTGCCCCAGTGTCCACACACCGGCCAGGCCTCTTGTTCTCCACACGTTCCTGGTGCTGACCAGGTATCCCGTAAATACAGCTTATTTACTAGCGTTAAATAATTGCGTGCAGGGGACCCACAGAGCTAGACACGGCCAGAGTGCTGGCTGCCCAGGTCGCAGGAGAAGCGGCGCCAGGGTGGCTGCGCAGCCAGCAAGCCTGGGTCCGTCTCTGACCCTGTGTGGACACGGACCGGGGCCCGTCTCTGACCCTGTGTGGACACGGACCCGGGCCCGTCTCTGACCCTG
>NW_006399879.1:8097553-8116421 GCF_000299155.1 Elephantulus edwardii | reverse complement strand
CTGACCCTGTGTGGACACGGACCGGGGCCCGTCTCTGACCCTGTGTGGACACGGACCGGGGCCCGTCTCTGACCCTGTGTGGACACGGACCCGGGTCCGTCTCTGACCCTGTGTGGACACGGACCTAGGGTGGGACTGCCCAGGGCATGAGTCCTTCCAGAGCAGCTTACGGTTCCTGACAGCAAAGTACAGAGAGAGAACATTCCAGAAGGATGCCCTTGGGAAAAGGGGAGCACTGCCTTGAAGGGGTGCCACAAGACCTGCTCCCCCAGCCAGAGAAACTGTCCAGACTGGGGTTCCCTACCTTCCTGCCTCTTCCACCTGCCTTGCCCCCTCCAGCACCCCCTCACCTGCCCCTTCCTTGCTCCTCTCACACCTGAGCCCCTGTTTTGGGGTCCCCTTCAGAAGCTGGGGTAGGAGGTCCACTCAGGAGAGAGGAGGGGAGCAACGGGAGCCTCTGGGCTGGGGGCTTCCCCTGGACATGTGTCCCCAGAGTTCTGATTTGTGAGGGGTGAGGCCTGGGCAAGGGCATGAGGCACCATAGGCACCCCGGGTTCTAGGACATTTGCAGGGTGTGGCTCTGTGTCCTCGGCCAGCCCCTCCACAGGACGGACGTCAGGTACAGCCTGGGGTCCATCCTCACAGGGGCCTCTTTCCTCCAGTTCAGGGGCCCCTCACCCCCCTGTGCTGCCCTCCCTGCTGCCTCTGACCTGCACCTCTTTCCACCTCTGTGCTGTGGTCCTGGCACATCCACCCGTGTGACCCTGCGTCAGTTCCCTGTGGGCACTTGTGGGTGCCACCCCCATGCCCAGCTCCACCAGCACCCAGAGAACCCCCTTCCCATCCCTGGGCAGGGGTGCCTTTGGAGGACTCCCAGTCTGTGGGTGCTCGCTTAGGACTCTTAATATGGGGGTGCTCGCTTGGGCTTCTAAACTCCTGGGAGTGGTCACTGGACAGGAGAGGTCTGGGAGGAAGGGAGAGCTGGGGTGCTGTGGACCGGCCGCGTGATTTCTGGACGTGACCTGGAGAAGACACCAGAAGGAGAGGCAGGGGGACCCCGGGCGATGGTTAGTGGGGGCCAGCAGGGGCCCTGGTCCTGGTCAGTACGCGTGATGGTTAGTGGTGGGGGTACAGAGGCCATTGGTGCTTAACATGCTGGTGGTACCCTAGGGGTCTGTCCTAGGAGCCGCCATCATCAGAGTTAGGAGGAAGAACTGGCAGTTACAGCGGGGGTGGGGGGCGCTGAGTGGGGGGCTGGTCAGTTAGCGGCATCACCGTGGGTGTCAGGCAGCAGCCAAGCACCATGGCTAACACTTGTCCCCCCCCACTCACTCCTGCACCCCCACTGCTCACTCCCATCCCCCTCGCTTCTCACACCCACCTCCCCCACCGTGGCTAATGCCTACCTCCTACCACTCACTCCCACGCCCCCATGGCCAACACCTGCTTCCCCCCACCAAGGTTCACGCCTACTGCCCCCCACCACTCACTCCCATCCCCTCCACTGCTCACACCTGCCCCCCCCAGCCATGGCTCACACCTGCCCCCACAGCTCACACCCGCCTCCCCCCATGGCTCACGCCCTCCCCCCACCCCCCTGGCTCACGCCTCCTCTCGTGTGTCGCCTCCTCCAGGGCGGCCCGTACCACGACATGCTGCACAGTATTTTGGGCGCGTACACGTGTTACCGGCCGGATGTGGGCTACGTAAGTGAAGTTCCCGGTGTTCTGTCGTCCTGGTGTGCAGAAGGCAGGCGGGCCCTCACCCAGCACGTCGGGGCCGCTCCCTTGCAGGACTTTGCTGGCCGGCCACCCTGCCTTAGCTGTGTCCTTGCGAGCACGACTGTGTCCCAGCACCTCCGACAGCTTCCACTGAGCCGGGGGTGTGCACGTGTATGTGTGCACACACGTGTGTGTCTGCTCGGTACATGTGTGCTTGTGTGTGTTGTCTACCCATGTGTGTGTACATGCATGTCCCTGTGCTGTGTGTATGTGCCCTTCTGAGTGCGTTCAGCGTAACCGTGTGTGTGTGTGTGTGTGTGTGTGTGTACGTGCATGTCCTGTGCTGTGTGCATGTGCCCTTCTGAGTGTGTGCAGCATAACCGTGTGTGTGCATGTGCTGTCCACACGTGTGCATGCATCTTGCCGAGCACAGTGACCAGGGTCAGTTACCAGCAAGGTAGGGCCTGCTGGGAGGTGGCCGAGGGGGCAGTGCTGGCGGGGAGCCAGGCCCTAGTGGACACAGGCATGTGGGGGTGGGCGGGGCAGGGTGGCCAGAGCACCACCTCCGTCCACAGGTGCAGGGCATGTCCTTCATCGCAGCCGTGTTGACCTTGAACCTGGACACAGCAGATGCCTTTATTGCCTTCTCGAACCTTCTGAACAAACCCTGTCAGATGGCCTTCTTCCGCGTGGACCACGGCCTTGTGAGTGCTCTCACCTCCCTCCTCAGAGAGGTGGACAGTCCTGGGGGGTTGACAGCAGAGTGTGGGGACTCCTCCTCCCTCCCTCCAGAAAGCTAATGTTTCTGGACATGGCCTTCAGTGCAAACTGCAGGTCCACTTGCACACACGTCTGCAGCCAGCTTGCCGCTGACCACAGGCTAAAGCTTGGTCTGTAGCGTGTTACAAGCCCCCACAGGGTTAATTATACCCCCGCTGGGAAACCTTCCTGCATGCTAGACCTTCCTAGGCCTGAGGGACTCGTGTCCCCGCACCTTGAATGCTTTCCTTCTGACCCACACCCACATCTGGAACCCTCCTCATGTGCTCAAGACCCTTGCTAAGCCACAGTACCACCACCCTCGCCTCAGGTGAGGGCCCTGTCCCCTAGGGGGGCCTCAGCATGGGGTTCCATGAGGTCTGCCTCCCCCACTCACCGCCGAGTCTCAGGAGACCACTCTGCGGTGTCTTGGCCTGGGTTCCATCTGCCTGGGTCACACCTGACCGCCGAGCTGCCCAGCTCCAGTTCTCCCCTCCGAAGGCAGAGCTGGGGTGGGGCCACCAGGTGCTGATGGGAGGCTTAGAGATGGCACATGGAGCCCTGAGCCTGCCTGTCATCCTCTTGGCATTTTAGGGGCACAGTCCCCCAGTAAGGGAGCCACCCTTCACCCTGTCAGCATGTTGGGGGCACAGGACCCCAGCATGGGGCCCCTCCTTCACCCTGTTGGCATGTCAGGGGCACAGGCCCTGAGCAAGGAGGCCGCGCTTCACGCTGTCGGCATGTCGGGGGCATAAGCCCCAAGAGGGGGCCACTTGTCACCTTGTTAGTATGTCGGGGGCACAAGCCCTGAGCAAGGAGGCTGCCCACCACCCTGTCAGCATGTCGGGGGCATAAGCCCCAAGAGAGGGGGCCACCTTTCACTTTGTCAGCATGTCGGGGGGCACAGGCCCTGAGCGAGGAGGCCGCCCCGAGACACACAGAGACGTGAGTTGCCGTAGCATCAGCATCGACACAGGGACTCCACCAATGAGGCCACTGATGGCCTTTTCCCTGTCTCCCTAGATGTTGACGTATTTTGCTGCATTTGAGGTATTCTTTGAAGAGAACTTGCCGAAATTATTTGCTCACTTCAAGAAAAACCACTTAACCCCTGACATCTACCTGATTGACTGGTAGGTCCGTGAGCTCAGTCCCTACGTCTCTGCCTTTTCCTTCCTCTCCGCTGGCCTTCTACTGGGCCCTGGACCCTGGGGGCAGTGTGGTCAGCGCTGGCTGAGGGCAGGAAGAGCGACAGGGGCCAGCCCTGCACACCAGCAGTCCCAGCAGTGGGAGTCCGCCGAGGCAAGGCTGCTGACCTGCATGGCATGTGGTGTGCCCAGGTCAGCAGTCTGGTCCCAAGGCCAGCGGCGGTTCCTGAATGGAGGCCTTGACATCAGGTCGGTTGGCGGGACTGCTGGCTCAGAGCACAAAAGCTTTTCCCTGGGGGTGGGAACATTTCCAGGGGGACTTCAGCTGGCTCGGGTGGCAGGTGGGCAGGGGAGCTTTGTGGAGGGAGCTGGGACAGTGTGGGAGTGATGGGCCGCCCTGGGGGCCACTGACTGTGGGTAAAGGACCCAGTGTGACCACACGTGGGAGGCCTCTGTCCTCCAGAGGGTGCCTAGGTTGAGGGCTTGTGCAGTGCTAGTGGGGATGCCGTGAACCAGCAGGGACCCTGGGACGCTTCAGGAGCATTGGTTGTGATCCTGCCCACAGGGCCGACCAGTCAAAGCCCAGCATGCACCCTGCAAGCTTGCTTCTCTGTGAGAGTCCAGGACAGTGTCCCTGAGCCCGAGGACACTCGTTCCTCAGTGGCTCTTGGTTGTAACAAGTCTGTAGTTGTAAGTACAGTGTTCGGCTCCCCTAGAAGCCACCGTCAGGAAAGGAGGAACGTTGTTCTCACAGGCAAACCTGCTTCAGAAGCAGCAGTGTCACTAGGTGAAGACTAAGGTGAGCCTGACTGGTCCAGAGTGTGTTCACTCAGCTCATGTCCATGTGAAAACTGGACAGTGAACTGGGAAGAGCAGAGAAGAATTGGTACATTGAAGTGGTGGTGGTGGTGAAGACTGATGCACCTTGGACAAGGAGAGTAAAACTTGCTGGGTGTACTGTGGGCATGTTGTTCCAAGGAGGTGGAGAGTCACCAATGAAAGGAAGACTCGAGGTGGATCGCATGGTGACTGCAGCAGGACCAAGGTGGCAGTGTGTGTGTCGACAGTGCAGGACAGGGCAGTGCGTCCCTGTGGGTGTGGAGCGGAGCCAGAACTGGCTGGATGACACCCAGCAGCCAAGCTTGTGGAAAGCAGACGCTGTCACAAATGAAACGGAATGCATGTAGGTGTGAGCTGACGGACACACCCTGCGGTCAGCCCTTTGGGTCAGTCATATATTCTGTTTTGCCAGGAATAACAGGCTGAAGAATGGTATCAAATTAAAAAAGAACAGTTCAAGATCTGTGTTATAGCCCAGTAATGGAGTAACAGCCATATGCAAATAAGGAGGGCCTGCTAATACACCTGTTAGTTAAATAGCTGCACCCACCACTAGAAGGAACCATGAAGAAATTGAAGATTTCTGCCAACTTCTGCAGTTTGAGAATGATTGAACATGCAATCAGGATACAATAACGATAACTGGTGGCTGGAATGTAAAAGTTGAAAGCAAAGAAGGACTGACAGTTGCAAAATAATAATAATGGCCTTGGTGACAGAAACGATGCTGGAGATCACGTGACAGGATTTTATGCAACCCATGGCGTAATCACTGCAAATGCCTACAATTGGATGGCAACTACGTCCATGCAGCATTCCACCTGATAGAAGAAGGTGATTCACTAAAATGGGCAGATGACTGGAGGAGCCCACAAGTCACCAGCTGAGAAAGGCCTGGGCTGCCCAGGAGCATCTTTCAGCCACCGCGTCCCCAGCATCTGCTGAAGGTTGTGGTCTAGCCCAGGCGCACTCACACCCTGGCCAGCAACAGAACCACTGCCAGCCAGAGAGAGGGGCTGCGGTTTCACCACCCAGCTGCCACCCCTGCTGTTCAGTGCCAGGAGCACCAATAGCTTAAATCGGGTGAAATCCTACTGTTTGGCCACACCACGTGGGACCCCATAGCTCAAGAGCAAGGGACCACGACAGCTGGAGGTGGGCAGAAACAACAGGCTTCCTGGTTTGCCATTCAGGTACTTTGGGGGAAACACTGCTGTCTAGCTACGCCATGTGGGGTCCCTGCAGACCTCAGGCCAAGAAGGGAGCACAAATATATAGATCCTTCACAAAAATTGTCATCCTCTGGTTACAGCAGCCTAACAGCTACTAAGAAAAGACTCACATAATGTCCAGAAAGCAGCAGTCTGCCTCAGTCATCATTAAAAACCAATCCTTCTGAAAAAGCAGACCCAGTGAATACCCCACATAGTGAGAACTGAAGTTGTTGATGTGGAGTTACTTGAATGGTTACAGAAGATGATGCAAATGATGGAAGAAATAAAGGAAACCGTTAAGAGAGCAAATACCCAGAGACAGTAGTCCAGAAGAAATACTGATGAGGAACACCTTGAACAGCTATGGAAGAAAATGGAAAAGGTGGAAGAAAGAATTGACAGTCTAGATAAAGAGGTACAAGAACTTAAAAAATCATCACAAGACAGAGAGGGCACAGCCAACACAGTACTGGAAATAACAGAAAAGCATGAAAATGCAATACAGGGTATTAAGACCAAAAAGGCAGACGTGTCCAACATGCTGGTGGGACAAAAAAGTAGAGCTGAAGAGATGGAACAGAGAGTCAGTGAGCTGGAAGACAAAAGCCTCACTGGTAACATAATAGAAGAAAAAGCAAGAGATGAGACGTAAAGAAAATGAAGAAAACATTGGGATTGTGGGATGATATCAAAAGGAACAAGATAAGTATGATTGGAATTCCGAACATGGGAATGACAGGGAAATCACTGGAAAAATGTGGAAGAAGATCTAGAAAACCTCTCAGGTATTTTGAAGAATGAGGAAATCCACATCCAAGAAGACACAGCAAATACCAAGTAGACTAGACTCAAAAAGAAAAACATACAGACATATAGTCAAAGTCTCCAAACTAAAAGATAAGGATAGAATTGTAAAAGCAGCAAAAACCAAAAAACCAAACAAACAAAAAAACAACAACAAAGGAAAGACAAAGAGTCCCCTACAAAGGAGAGACAGATTCAGTGCTGATTTCTCAGCAGACGCCATGTGAGCTAGAAGACAATCGGATGGCATATACAGAAAATGGGGAAAAAATTGTTTTCAATCAATTGAAAGTTGAAAAAATTGCCAGCCAAGGATCCTATACCCAGCAGTACTCTCCATCAAATATGAAGGGAAAATTAGATCCTTTGCAGAAAAGAAGGAACTTAAGGAATTTGTGAAAAGGAGACCAAAACTACAATATATTTTACGTGAACTCCTTCACATGAAGATGCCAAAGTAAAGTAGATGGACCATAGTAACCAGAAACAACGGAAAAAGAATCACAACAAAATGGCAACGGTAAAACCTGGCCTGACAGTAATCACACTTAATGTGAATGGACCAAATGTACCACATAAAAGAGGAGCAGAATGGATAAAAAAACAAAGCGCATCATATGTTGCCTACAAGAGACACATCTAAAAAAAGAAGAGAAAGACAAACTAAAAATCAGAGGCTGTTAAAAAAACAACACACACACCAAAAAAACCCCAAGCAAACAGCAACCTCAGAAAAGCAGAAGTGACAGTACTAATAATCCCTGACAAAATAGACTTCAGAATGAAACCACCATAAAAGATAAGGGAGGACATTACATACTGATTAAAGACACAACAGATCGTTCTCCAGACCTGATCATGTACTAGGACACAAAGCAAACCTTAACAAATTAAAAAACATTGAAATAATACAAAGTATCTTCTCAGATCACAATGTGTAAAACTAGAACTTAACCAGAGGAAGGTAAAGCTTACAAAACCACCCATGTGGAAACTGAGTAACTCTGCCAGAACACACTGGGTTATAAAAGAAATGAAGAATGAAATGAAAAAGTTCCTTGGAACAAATAAAAATGAAAATACCTCATATCAAAACCTCTGGGATGCAGCTGAGGCAGTCCTGAGGGGCAGTTCATAGCAATAGGCACATACATAAAAAAAGGAAGAAAGAAGAATCAGTGATCTAATTCAACAAATAGAAAAAGAACAACAATCTAATCCTACAGCCTCTAGAAGAAGAAGAAAAAATAAATCCAAGAGCTGAAATCAATGAGTTAGAAAACAGAAAAACAATTGAAACCATCAGTAAGACCAGGAGCTGGTTTTTCAAGAGTCAGTAAAATTGACCACTGATGAAACCACTGGTAAAGTTAACAAAAGAGAAAAAAGAGAAGACCCAGATAACTTGATTAAGAAATGATAGATATAACATCACAACAGAACCAGAGGAAATTAAACCAATGATACTGGAATACTGTGAAAAGCTATACTCTGATACATTTGAAAACCTAGAGGAAATGGACAGATTTCTTGAAACTTATGCTCTACCCAGATTAATAAGGATGGATATAGAACACTTGAACAGAGCCATCACAAAACAAGAAATTGAACAGGTCATAAAAAGACCTCCCCATAAGAAAAGTCCTAGACCAGATGTGCTTCACAACTGAATTCTCCTAAACATTCAGAGAGGATCAATCAATCACCAGTACTACTTAAATAATTTGAAAAAAATAGAAACACTCCCAGAGTCCTTCTATGAAGCAAGGTTAACCCTAATACCAAAACCAGACAAAGATATTACCAAGGAAGAAAACTACAGACCAGTATCACTCATGAACATAGATGTAAAAATCCTTAAAAAAATCTTAGCCAATAGAATCCAAAAGCACATAAAAAAGAAATTCATCATGACCAAGTGAGGTTCATAAAAGGTATGCAAGGATGGTTAAATAGGAGAAAAACAATCATCATAATTCACCTTATTAACAAAACAAAAAACAAGAACCACATAATCTTAGCAGTTGATGCAGAAAAGGCATTTGACAAAATTAAAAACCTCTTCCTGATAAAGAGACTCAACAAAATTGGAATAGAAGGGAGTTTCCTCAACATAATGAAAAGTGTATATGTAAAACCAAGAGCCAACATCATTCTCAATGGAGAAAGACTAAAAGCATTCTCCTTGCGAACACAGACCAGACAAAGATGCCCACTGTCACAACTTCTATTCAGTATTGTATTGGAAATGCTTGCTAGGGTAATATGACAAGAGAAGGAAATAAAAAGCATCCATATAGGCAAAGAGATGGCTGAGCTATCAGTATATGCAGATGATAAGAGAGTGTACACAGAAAACCCCAAAGACTCAACAAAAAACCTGTTAGCGCTAGTGGGCCAATTTAGTTGAGTGGCAGGATATCAGATTATTATCCAGAAGTCAGTGGGATTCTCTACAGTAACAAAGATAACTCAGAAAGCAATATCATTTACAATAGCCAACCACAAATTGAGATACTTGGGAGTGAGCCTAACTAGAGATACAAAAGACCTGTACAAAGAAAACTACAGATCACTGTAAGACACAGTAAAAGACCCAAAGAAAAGGGAAGATGTGCCCTGTTCATAGATAGGGAGACTCAATATTGTGAAAATGACAGTCCTACCAAAAGCAATTTACATATTAAATGCAATCCCAATACAGATACCAAACTCATTTTTCAAGGAGATTGAAAGGAAAATTTTCAAGTTTATTTGGAGAGGCAAGAGACCCCGAATAAGCAAAACACTTCAGAGAAACAAAACTGAATTGGGAGGCATAGCACTCCCTGGCCTCACAACCTGCCACAGAGCTGTAGTAACCAAAACAGCATGGTACTGGTACAATGACAGGCACATGGAGCATTGAAACAGAATTGAGAACCCAGAAGTGGACCCAGCTATCTATGGCCAGCTGATATTTGACAAGGAAATAAAACCTATCAAATGGGGAAATGACAACCTCTTAAACAAATGGTGCTGGCAAAACTGGACTGCTATCTTCAGTAAACTGAAACAGGATATCACACCGTACACAAAAATAAACTCAAAGTGGATCAGAAACCAGGGAGTAAATCCCAAAACCATAAAGCTTATCAGAGACAATGTGGGATCAAGCTTAGACAGCCTAGTATATGGTATAAAGAGACTGCCAAGTACAGCCAGAAATGCACAATCTGTAGAGGATGAAATTGGTGAATGGGACGTTCTACTAAAGATTAAATACCTGTGTGCATCAAAACCAATTTCCAACAGAGTAAAAAGAAAATCTGCTGACTGGGAAAAAACATCTGGCATTACCGTTTCAGGTAAGGGTCTCATTATCAAGTTTACAGAATCCTTCAGGGCCTCCACAAGAAAAAGACTGAAGACATGGAAAGACTTTTCACAGAGGAAGATACTTGGATGGCCAGCAGACAGATGAGAAGAAATGTTTAAAAACACTGGCAGTAAGAGATGCAAATCAAAACCACAATGAGATATCAGTTCCCCCCAGTAGCAGTGGCAGAGTTTAACATGACAGTAAGAAATAAATGTTGGAGAGGATGTGGCAAGATAGGAACTCTTGTACATTGTTGGTGGGATTGTAAAATGGTACAATCATTCTGGAAGGCACTTTGACGTTTCCTCAAAAAGCTGAGCATAGAAATTCCACTACGTGGAATATACCCTGAGAAAATGAGAACTGAGGCAGAAACGGAGACTTGTACACCAGTGTTCACGGCAGCATTATTCACCATCGCAAGAACGTGGAAACAGCTCAGATGTCCACCACAATGGAATGGATTGAGAAATTGTGGTTCATTCACTGGATGGAATACTACACAGCATGCAGGAGCAATGATTTTTTAAATCACTGCCTAACTTGGGAGGGACTGGAGAACATTATGTTAAATGAACTAACTCCGTCCCATAAGGACAAATAATGTATAAGACCATCATTATAGAACGAGTATGAAGATTCAAGGGGGGGCGATGAGAGCAGCGGGGTGGGGTGGGGCATTGTTAATCATGTTGTAGTTGTTGTTGTTGTTACGTGCTGTCAAGTCGCTTGTGAACTATAGCAACCCTATGTACAACAGCTCTGAACCCTGCCTTGTCCTGAGCCAGTCTCACTAATTCAGACACACCAACCCTCATTGCCCCTGTTACTGTATCTTCCATCTCTGCCAGGGTCTTCCTCTCCCACACTGTCCCTCCACCCTCCCAAGTATGATGTCCTCCAAGGACGGGTCCCTCCTGGCCACAGGCCAAAGTATGTGAGATGGAGCTTCTAACTTCTAGCATCCAAGGAGAGACTTGGTTTCACCCTCTCCAAGACAGACATTTGTTTTCTTGGCGGTCCATGGTATGTTCAAGACTCTTCTCCAGCACCACATCGATTCTTCTGTCATCCTTAATCATTGTCCAGCTCTCTGATGAATAGCAAGTAATTACAAAGCATGGCCTGGACTAGGTGCACCGTAGTCTTTAGACTGACATCGTTGCTTTTCAGCACTCTGGAGAGGTCCCTGACAGCAGATTTTCCCAATGTAATTCGTCTTTTGATTTCCTGACTGCTGGTGTTAAGAGTGTTGATTGTGGAGCCGAGCAAGCTGTAACTGTTAACAAACTCATTCTCTTCTCCATCCGTCACAGTGCTGCCAGTTGGCCCAGTGCTGAGAATATTTGTCTTCTTGATGTTGAGCTTCAATCCACAGTGAGGATAGGGTCGCACAATTTGATGGATTGAGGGGGGCGGTGAAGGAAATGGGAAATATCTGGTGTGAAAAACAATGTATATGAACTTTGTAAATAAACCAGTATAAAATAAAAATAAAATTTAAAAAAAAAAAGACCTGGTTGACTCTGGGAGACACTCTTAGTTAACTCATGGGTAAACTTAAAGCTGAAGAAAAGGAAAACAAGTCCACAAAGCCACAAGTCCTTGAGTTGATCCCACCTGCATTTCCGAACCACCTCAAGAAGAACACTGAAGGCTTTTGATAGGAAATCAGGTGGGAAACCAGGTGGGCGGCGACATGATTGTCATCTAGATCAGAAGGTGTCAGGACACACTGCGGAAATTGCTCTTCACACAGAGAAGGCCGAAGGATGGGAAGAAACGATCCAGGAATGAGCTGACCAGAGCTGCCGCTTGAAGGAAGCTCGAGAAGACAAATCCCTGTAACAAAATACGCACAGAGCTGGGGATAGAAAACCGACACTCACCCTGAGAGGACTGAAGAACAGACTCAGGCCTTGTGCTGCAAAACGAAAGGATTCCAGGGGCCAAACACTGAATGATGCAGAAAGCACCCAAGAAAAGAAAGAATACACAGAGTCACGGTGCTAAAAGGAATTGGTTGGCACTGACTCTCTTCAGGAAGTAGCCATGTGGTCAAGAATCAAGGGTCCTGAAGGAAGAAGTACATTGAAGGCATTGGGGAAATAAGGCCCCAGGACTGATGGGGCACCAGTCAGATTGTTTCAGGAAGCAGATGCAGCCCTGGATGTGCTCACTAAACTATGCCAATAAATGTGTAAGACGGCCCTCTATCAAGTGATTGGAAGAGCCCCCTGTTTGTTCCATTCCAGAAATAAGACACGTGATCCGATGGTGTGTGGAAGTCAAACACTATCATTAGGACCATCTGTAAATAACATACTGCTGATGGATTTGTGGTTGCTGGGTGGGATTTTTTTTCCTTTTTCTAAGTGACTGGAGCTGTACATTAACATCAACAGGGAACTGCTAGACATTCAAGCTGGATTTAGAAAAGGCCATGAGACCAGAGATGATGATGACTGCTGACAGCAGCAGTGTAGACCTTGATGGAGGAGAGAGTGTCAGAAAGAGGTTACCTTGTGTTTACCAACTGTGCAAAGGTATTTGACTGTTTCTCCCAATAAATTGTGGGTGACGCTGAGAAGACACTTACCTGTGCTCATGTGAACCTAGAGAGAGACCACAGTGCAGTCATTGCCGCCGTACAAGGGGATGCTGTGTGCTTCAAAACTCAGAAAAGATGGGTCAGGGTTGTCCCCTTCTCACAGCTCTTCACTCTGCAAAGCACATGATTTAAGGAGCTGGACTCTGTGAAGACGAATGTGGCATCACGACTAGAAGACTAGTCAGTATGTTGAGTTACGTAGACCCCCCTTGCTTGTGGAAAAATGAGGATGCTTCGAAGCATTTACTGAATAAGAGCAGGGACTATGGCCTGTGGCGTGGATTAAACCTCGGCATGAGGGAAGCAGAAACCCTCACCACTGCACCAGCAGGCCGCAGCATCCTAGGTAAAGAAGATTGAAACTCGGTTATTTCACTTTACTTTGATCTGTAAGCAACACGTATGGTAGCAGCAGTCAAGAAATGAAGACGTGCTGTACCGGGCAGTCTGTCAGGACCTCGTTAAAGTGCTGGAGAGCAAGGATGTTAGTCTGAGGATACACCTGGCCCAAGCTGTGGGGTCTGCTGATGCTTCCTTTGCATCTTAAAGACGGACAACTTGTCGATGCTGTTGAATTGTTGTATTGGTGAACAGTATTGAATACATGACCTGGAAAACTCAAAACCATTGCCAACTGGTTGGAACGAACTCTTAGCTGACCCTCCTGCAGGGATTTCCAGGTTTGTAAATGGCCTTTCTCCCAAGTTGCTGCTGGGGAGTTCAAATGGGCGGAGCTTGGACACAGGGCTCTTAGCAGCACAAGACCCTGCGGTCCACAGACTTCGTGGATGCCCAGAGACCGTCTGCAGGACAGACAAGCCTGCTGTGCAGTCAGGGCGCTGCTTCCAGAGGTGAGGGTGGTGAACCCACCTCACCCACTTGGGCATATTGCCAGGAGAAGGAAATGATGCCAGGAAAGGTGGGGGCCGGCGGGTCCACTCCGCCCAGAGCATTAGGTGGCTGTGTGCTCCGCGGGCACCTTGTGGCTCAGGGGTCTGTGCTGTGAGGCGACTGGTCTGTTTGCGGTCATCCAATCTCAGGCCCCTTGCTGACATGCACCCGGTCAATTGCTGACACGCACCCGCCAAACAGCTCTGGAAGGAGGTGGTGGCCATGGCATTGCGGAGCCTGGGTCCCTTGTTGAGCGTCCGCTGTGGTCAGTGGTCTCGGGCGGGTGGGCCTCCCCAGGTGTCCAGCCGCGCCCTCGTCCAGCGCCCCTCTCTCCCAGGATCTTCACCCTGTACAGCAAGTCGCTGCCGCTGGACCTGGCCTGCCGCGTCTGGGACGTGTTTTGCCGCGACGGTGAGGAGTTCCTGTTCCGCACGGCCCTGGGCGTGTTGCGGCTCTTCGAGGACGTGCTGGCCAGGATGGACTTCATCCACATGGCGCAGTTCCTCACCCGGCTGCCCGAGGACCTGCCCCCCGAGGAGCTCTTCACGGCCATTGCCACGGTGCAGATGCAGAGCCGTGGCCGCAAGTGGGCTCAGGTGAGTGCCCGCCCACATGGGGGTACACAGGTGTGGGGGGGGCCCCGCAAGCTGACAGGTACTCAGGTGAGCATCCACTCCACGTGGGGGCACACAGGTATCTGAGGGGGACTCAGCAAGCTGACGGGGGAGCATCCACTCCACATGGGGGCCCACAGGTGTATGAGGGGTCCCCACAAGCTGACAGGTACTCAGGTGAGCAACCACCCCATGTGGGTGCACACAGGTGTCTGAGGGATATCTCACAAGCTGATGGGTGCTCAGGTGAGCACCCACCCCACATGGGGTGCACACAGGTTTATGAAGGGGACCCCGCAAGCTGACAGGGGCTCAGGTGAGCACCCCACTCTTTATGGAGTGAGCAGTCGCTCCACATGGGATGTGTGCAGGTGTGGGGGGCTCCTGCTGGTTCTCTGGGGGGTTCAGCTGGGTGTCTGCCCCGTGTAGGATGGATGCAATGTTTAGTGGATGACCTTTCAGTTTGACATGTGCTCAGGTGTGTGTGAGGTCGTGCTGGGTCTGCACTGGGCTCAGGGGAGCACCCCGCCACATGTGTGGTGTATGCAGGTGGGGGGGTCATGCTGGGTCTGCAGTGGGCTCAGGTGGGCCTCCCATGAGGGATGGGCACAGGTATGTGGGGAGTCTGAGGTGAGCTCTGAGAGCAGAGCAGCCCCAAATGGCCCAGGGAAGGGAGGGGCCAGGTGAGGTGTGGCTCCTCTGCCGACCTTGAGATGCCCTTGACTCTGGATTTGACAGGTGGGGTGCTGTACTGTCTGTGACCACAGAGAACAAGGGAGGGTGGCCACCACTCACCTGGCCAAGACACTCCTCCTGGGCGTGTTCACCCCTGAGTGGCCGTGCTCAGTGGTACAGCTGAGCTGAGGATCACTGCACCCCCATCTCAGCTCCCATCTCACCTCCCATCTCACCTGCCCCATCTCATCTCCCATCTCAGCTCCCCATCTCACCTCCCCCATCTCAGCTCCCCATCTCACCTGCCCCATCTCATCTCCCATCTCAACTCCCCCTCTCACCTCCCATCTCACCTGCCCCCTCTCACCTCCCATCTCACCTCCCCCATCTCATCTCCCATCTCAACTCCCCCTCTCACCTCCCATCTCACCTGCCCCCTCTCACCTCCCATCTTACCTGCCCCATCTCATCTCCCATCTCAACTCCCCATTTCACCTCCCATCTCACCTGCCCCCTCTCACCTCCCCTCCTTCCCCTCCTGGTGACCCCTCTGTGGGCTGCTCCCCATCCCTCCCCCTCAGAGGCCCTGGCCCTGCTCCTACTCAGGCACCTTGGCCAGCGGCCTGCTTGTCACATCCTATGGGGTTGACACCTTTCCAAGTGTGTGAGGCTGCTCCCTCCTGCTGCTTCCTGGCCAGTGGCTGTCCACCTGCCCAGCACTCACACTGCCTGTTGTGTACAGCATGCCTGTGTACACACACATTTACACACCATGTACACACCGTATGCACGTGTCACAAAGATGTGCATGTAAGCACAATAATATACAGTGTCCACCTGACACACTCACCAGATATGCACATGTGTGTGTATACACAACACATCTGCATACACCACGGTCTTGCATGCCATGCGTGATCTTGTGACACACTGTGTCTCCTGTATACTTACAGCACCGTCTCATACATACGTACTCCACGCGTCCACATACACCACGCCCTGTACCTGTGCAGACTCATGGGCACAGGCTGCAGTTCATACGTACCTGCACCGCACATGTGCACACACTGTGGTCTGCACATAGCACAGGCATCATGGGGACATACTGTGTCTCACATACATGCACCACGTGCTTAGGAGCACATGCCATACCTCCTACACGCATGCTTAGGTGCACACGCTATGCCTCATACGCACGTGTCCACACACCAATCTCTACATGGGCCCTGTCGCTAGAGGGAAGGCCCAAAGTGGACAGCAGAGTTCATGCACTTAGCATGGTCTCCTTAACCTGGTAAGGGTATTGGACCGGGTGAGGGCGGTGTTGGCTCTGGTGAAAGGCTTTCAGGCCTGGTGAGGGGTAGCTGGTCTTGGTGAGGGGGTGTCAGGCCCAGTGAAGCAGTGGGGACCCCCGTGGTGGCGTGGTGTTCCCAGTAGTGGGTTTGCCGGTCTGGGTGAGGGGCTGTTGGTGACACACTGGGCAGAGCCAGGCTGACGGTGGGGATGGCGGGATGGGGGCGGAAGGCTCCCATCCGAGTGCATGACAGGCAGGGGGTGGGTGGCAGGCAGCAGAGGGGGTGGTGGGCAGGGCTGCGGTCGTCTGTGCGTGGTGAGGACTGCTGGCCACGCTGACCTGTCCCTCTGCCCAGGTGCTGACTGCCCTGCAGAAGGACAGCCGAGACGTGGAGAAGGGCAGTCCTTCGCTGCGACACTGAGACCACGGCCTGCCGGCCCTGGGCATCCACACCACTCCGGGACACATCACCACAGGCCTGCAGCCCGACAGTGGCAAGCAGCAGCTGGCACTGACCAGCTGGCCCCTGCAGCCGGCCTTACCCTAGACGTTTCCAAGGATCCGCAGGCATCGGACACTCGGCGTGGCCTCGGACACTCGGCGTGGCGGGGCGCAGGCTGGCGGTGTTGATGGCTCATTAAACTGTCACCTCTGCTGACCACTGCACTGGCCCTCAGGCTGTTGGCCGTGATGCAAGGGCAGAGGGTATTGACATGGGCGAGGTCGGTCATGGAGCTCTGTCCAGCAGCCAGGCCTTCCATGACAAGTCTCCTATGTGAGCCCCCTGGGGAGGCGGGCCCGGGGCAATGTGCCTGTGGCCTGGTGGGTGTCACCTGCACCCTTGACTCCAGCAGCATGGTCCCAGGGCTCTGATCCAGAGCCACGGGTCTGCATCTGCCCATGGCCACCCTGCAGACAGCCCCATGGGCTGCTGAAGGGCAGCAGAGGGAGGAGCAGACCAGCCCTGGGTCCTGCAGGCCTAGGCCTCTGCTGGCTGGCCACCAGACAAGGTGCAGGTCAACTGGAACTGCTTCCCTTGCCGGGACACATCACTGGACATCGAGCGGGTCCTCGGGACCAGTGATTTCCTCACCTGTGATGTGTGGGCTATCTCAGCGGTCAGCAGCTCCCCCTCCCGCGTGGCCCTCCCCTCCCGCTACACCCTCCCCTCCCACTGGCCCTCTTGTTTGTTCCCCCTTCCTGCGTGGTCCTCCCCTCCCGCCTGGCTCTCCCGCTATGGACTCCCCTCCCACGTGGCCCTCCTCTGCCCGCTCCTCCAGGCTGTACTCAGCTCAGTTCTTTGTCCTGGTCTGGAGAGCTCTGTCAGTGCAGAGTGGACGATGTGCACATGGTCAGCAGGGCCAGGGCTCACTGGTTGGTTAGCAGCATGCTGGACCCTCCTTGGGCTTTGGGGGGCTGGTGCGGGGCTGGGAGTGGGGTTGGTGCTGGGAGCTGGACAGGACCTGGCCACGTCCTCCCAAAGGCCTTTGTGGGAGCAGCTGCAGGTGTGGGCCCTTCTCCCCTGAGCTCTCTCCTCACCGCCCCCTCTGATCCTGTGAGGTGCTGGCCCCTCTGCGCACCGCACTGAATGTAGCCCCCAGCGCTCTACCCTGTCCACTGCGAATGGCTCTTCTCAGGGTGTGCTTTCTTCCTGAGCATGGGACAGCTGTCCACGTGACACTGACATCTACGTGACACAGTGACAGTGCTGAGGCCCACGGCGGCTGGGCCTCATGCTCTGCGGGCCCTCATTGGACAGGCCGACAGTCACTGGTCCCAGCGATGGACAAGCTGTCCTGGACGTCCACCCGGACGACACCACTGAGGTGTCAGGTGGGGCTGTCTGGCACTGACACCAAGGGGAGTGGCCTGTTCGTCCAGGATGGGCGCCCACCGTACCTCAGATCACTGTTGAGGGGACAGGAAGTCACCTCACCCTGGGTTCTCTGACTCAGATTGCGGCTGGGGTTTCTGCCCACCTGATCGCCAGCACCTCACTCCACAGCGCAGATGCCCGGTGGGGCCCTGTCCCCGAGGCCGTCCACCTGCTCATTCCAACTATTTAGAGGACTTTGCAGATGGTCATCTCCTGGTGACCCTAGCTGTGTCAGCTTCAGTGTGTCCAGCTGGCCTCTGGGGTTCTCAGCAGGTGCCTGTGGCCTTGGGGTTGGACAGACGTGGTTTTCTAATAAAGCCAGCCCTGGTTACCCATGTCTGCCCACTACGACCCTGTGCCCTTCAGCTGCTGGGCTGTCAGCCTGCACGTCGGCCCCCGGTAGGACATCTGGTCCAGGCCCTCAGGAGCCGAAGTCTCCGGCCTGCAGCTCTTGCCCCCCCCTTCCCCCCCCGAGCCTCACTCCTGTGTCCATGGCCTCCTGACCAGCGTGCTTGCTTGCTCTGCAGTCACCTCTCAGGGAAGCCCTGCCTCGCTGGCTTTGCAGAGCTGACCACGCTCCTGGCACTGTGCTGGTCAGACAAGGCTGGGCTGCCTCCTTGACCACCATGGGCCTGGACTCCATCTATAGGACACGGCTCTGCATGGTCAGTGCTGTCCATGGGAGCTCCAGGAGGTGGGGCCTGGCACAGACTGCTGGCTGGGACTGTGGCCCTGGACAGACCCCTCCCCAGGGGGTGATTTGACCCTGACCCCAGGGAACCTCCCCTTGGCTTAACCTCTGTATCTCTTCGGAGATGCTGCCTGCTGAGGGAACACTGCCATGAGGTGGGGACACTGTCCACTGTGGGGGTACTGTCCACTGTGGGGGTACTGTCCACTGTGGGGACGCCGCCCACTGTGGGGATGCTGTCCACTGTGGGAACACTGCCGTGAGGTGGGAACATTGTCCACTGTGGGATTACTGACCACTGGGGGACGCCGTCCACTGTGGGAACACTGCTGTGAGGTGGGGACACTGTCCACTGTGGGATTACTGACC
>NW_006399879.1:8085977-8097453 GCF_000299155.1 Elephantulus edwardii | reverse complement strand
CTGTGGGAACACTGCTGTGAGGTGGGGACACTGTCCACTGTGGGGGTACTGACCATTGCAGGGACACTGCCCTCTGTGGGGACGCTGTCCACTGCAGGGATGCTGCCCTGGGGTAGGGACACTGCACAGGGTGGGGATGCTGCCCTCTGCAAGGATACTGTCCACTGGGGACGCTGTCCACTGTGGGGACACTGACCACTGTGGGGACATTGCTCTGGGATGGGGACACTGCCCACCGTGAGGAGAACAGCGGCCCAGGGCCGTGAGGAGCAGCTTTGTTGGGCACCGCCTCGCTCGGCTGTTTCAGGCCCAGGCTGTGAGAGCCCAGCCTGCTGCACAGCCCATGGGGCTACTGGGCACTGATTCGGTGGGTGCATGAAGCTTCCCGTGTGGGCAGGGAGGGTGTGTCCGGCAGGGTGCAGTGTGGCCTTGTGCACTGGCCCTTAGGGGACCTTGCTGAGGCACCGGGGTCTGCATTTAGTCCAGTGTGGCTGCTCCTGCCCTGTCCCACACTGTCCCCAGGTGCTCCCTGGGGACTCAGGTGAGGGGTCAACCCATTCTGTCTCCGCACTCTTCAGCATGCCAGTGTCCGATGATCTGGAGCTCCGTCCTGGGTTGGGTGGACATGATTCCCCGTGTTCTGCTCCTGGCTCCCTGTGGGCGTACCTGCTGTGTGAGGCCTGGACAGCCACCAGCTGCTACAACAGACCAGGGTGCTGACCCACACTTGAAGGGTGGGGGGCCATGTCTGCCCAGTAGCTGAGGTTCAGTGGCCCCAGGACTCTAAGGTGACCTTCTGCAGCCAGAGTCCCAAAGCGTTTCATGAATGTTATTTCCTCAGCTCTGGCCCTACTGACCACTCCCAGTGTACCCCAGCTCTCAGCATCTCAAAACTGTACTTCCAGAATCTAAGGTATACCCCAAAGTATGAAGTGTACCCCAGATCTGAGCTGTACCCAAATATGAGGTGTAGTCTTCCAAGTCGGATATGCACCCCTGAACCTGAGGTACATTTCTCCAAGTCTGAAATGTATTTCCCCAAATGTGAGCTACATCCCAACCTGAGGTATATTCCCCCGAGTCTGAAGGTTCCCCAGGTTTGATACATCTTCTCAAAGTCTGAAGCTCCGAGTGTGATGTGTGCCCTCAAGTCAGGGTTGCCTCAAATCTAAGGTATATTCCCCTCAAATCTGAAAGGTATTCTTCAGGTCTGAGGTGCACCCCAAGTGTGAGGTTTATTCCCCTGAGTTTGAGGGGTACCCCAAGCCTGAGGTCCACCCTGAGTCCGAGGTGCGCCCCTCGGTCTGGCCTCTCACCCTGATGCTCCTGCCCAGCGGCTCTGGATCTTCAGTTTTCTGAAGACTCCCTGTCGCCGTCGGTAACCAAGGCTTACAGCGTGCTCGCGGCAGCTCACGGTCACCCATGCGCATGACAAGGTCCTGCCCCACCCTGCTCTGTCCTCACAGTGGCTGCGTTTGGAGATCATCCACGGCCACTGAGTCTTAAGCGTAAATGAGAGCTGAGCATGGTGAGCTATAGCAGGTGGTGTCCTCCCAGTGGGCACAGCTGGCATTCTGAAACAAGCAGGGCTTCCTTCCTCACTCCATGCATGGTCAACACAGGACTAAGTGGGATTGTGGGGACCCAGTGCCAGCATCCCGAGAAGAGCCAGCCGTGAACACGTAGACTCCTGCAGCTTGAAGAGTGTGGGACACGGTGGGTGTTGTGACCAAAGTCCTAAAACAAAGTGAGGGGAGCCTGGGCAGCCCAGCAGTGAGAAGCTGCACTGCTGCCCCTAAGATGAGCGGTGTGAATCTACCAGCTGCCCTGCAGGCAAAGGATGGGCAACTCCCATGCATTTGTTGTTGTGAGGTGCCGTTGAGTCCCATACAACCCATGGTGAGCCCGTGAACAACAGATCTGAACTCTGTCCTGTGTGTCCTCACACTGCCTGACACACGAGCCCATTGCAGCAGTCACTGTGTCAGTCTGCCTGGTTGAGGGTCTTCCTCTCCTTCGCTGACCCTCCACCCTTCCTGGCATCATGTCCTTCTCTGAGGAACAGCCTCTCCTGGGAACACGTCCAAAGGATGAGAGGTGAAGCTTTACTGTCTTTGCTTCCACTCACGCTGCACTTCCTCCAAAACATACTTGTTCTCTTGGGCGCCCATAGGATGTTCAGTGCTCTTCTCCAGCGCCGCAGCTCAAAGGCATCAATTAATTCTTCTGCCATCCTTACTCATTGTCCAGGTCTTAGATGCATAGCAAGCAAATGATCAGAAAGACAGACCACGGCCTGAATCAAACACTCCCTACTCCTCAAGCTGACATCATTGCTTCTCAATAGTTTGGAGAGGTCCCTGACTACAGACTTTCCCACGGAAACACATCTCAGTTCCTTACTGCTGCTATCAAGGGTGTTGATTGTGGATCCAGGTGAGATGAAGTTGTTGGCAATGTCAATCTTTTCTCCACATTATCACGATGTTGTAGAGGTTATAAGGATATGTGTGTGTGTGTGTGTGTGTGTGTGTGTGTGTGTGTTTAAAAAAATTGTTTTCTTGATGCAATCCATGTTGGAAAAAATAGTGCTTCAAGACCTCCTTACTTTCAGCAGGCAAGGTTGTGTCATCTGTATAGTGAAGGTTATTGATGAATCTTCTCTGATCTTGATGCCACATTCCTCTTCACTGAGTCTAGCTTCCCGAATAATTTGCTCATCATACAGACTGAGTAGGTATGGAGAGAGAATGTGGCCCTGACACACTCATTTTATCTTAAAACGTGTCCCCTTGCTTGATTCACACAACAACCTCTTGGTCTAGGTCTAGGTTCTTAGTGAACACAATCAAGTGCTCTGGGATTCCCATTCTTCTGTGTCAACCACAACTTGTGGTCCACACAGTCAAATGCCTTTGCATAGTCAATAAAGCTTAAATAGACATTCTTCTGGTATTCTTTACATTCAGCCAGGATTTTATCAGCAATGTTATCTCTGGTACCAGGGCCTCTTCCAAATCCCGCTTGAGCTTCTGGCAGTTCCGTATCTATATCCTGTTCTGGCCGTTTTTAAGTGATCTTCAGCAGTATTTTGCCTGTGGCTCTTGGGCCTAGTCTGAAGACTGTAGTTCACTGGCGTCTGAGATCGCTGGTCACAGAAGGGAGAGATTCATGAGAGATGATCAAAGGCGAAGGGTCAAGGGCTTTATTAGGCTCAGTGGTGAAATAGAGCTTCCTCATCCTCTTATTACAGAAGTGGGCATAGCATACTTAAAATCACCTGCACTTTTTTCAGGGTAAAGAAAAACAGGAGACAAAAACTGCATGGTGCCACTGTTGTAAAGCAGGACTGACCTTGGGGTTGGGAGGAGACTGAGAAGGATAGGTTTAATAACGTATACTGCATTGAAACAGATGAGGGAGAAAAGTGTTTAAGAGGGAAAATTATTAGGGAATTTTGTCATGACAGGACTTCAGAGCAAAGGCTGCATAGTGGAGTGGACCTGGGGGGAGGGGTTGTAAAACAATGAAAGAATTTTACTTTTCCAAGAGGGTAGTGTACTAGGGGGAAGGATTTCGGGGGTGGGGGAGAAAAGTGCAACAATGAATGAATAGAAATCCAAAGTCTCTGTAAATTTTCATTGAAATTAATAAATTAAAAAAAAAAAACCAACAGGAAACATCCTACCAAATCAAATTGTCCCTGATTAATCAAGATTCTGTGTTCTTTATCTTATCTCAAGAAGGCAAATGGGTATGTAAATCTGATACAGGGGAAGTACTGAGGTTGTTTGTAACCCCCTGCATTCCAGGAGATCTTGTTAGCAAGAACTCCTCTGGTGCATTTAACCCTTCAGTGGTCAGAGACTCAGAAGATAGCTGACAAGGAATAGTTCTTAGAACTGGATCTAGATTGTTTTCAGCCCAGACCCCCTGAACGTCCCTTGTTTTCAAGGATCTCAGGTGTTCCTGGAACATGTCCTAGTCCAGCAGACTTACAGTCACTAAACCCTTCAGGAATGCTTCAAAGACTAATTTGCTATTAGAGTTACAGACTAAAGTATCAGTTTGTTGTGTTTGGAGGAACATTGTTCTAGTTGGTGCAGCACTTGTCTGTCAGTTTACTGTACTGGATGACTTGTGGATTGCTGTGTGGCAAATGCCACAAGGGTTGACCATGCAGGACAGGTTTTAGTAGAGCTCCCAGATTAAGACAGGCTAGGCGGTAGGATTGGTCATCACTTCTTAAATAACAGGCCCCTGAAAACCCTAAGAACAGTGATATTTTACTAGTATGTGATAATGATACTGTGTGATGGTTACCACATTTTGTTGGATCACCTTGTTTGGGAATGGGAACAAATATGCACCTCTTCCAATCAGTTGGCCAGACAGCTCTCCTCCAAATTTCCTGACATACACTGGCGAGCACATCCAGGGCTGCATCTGTTAATTGAAACAACTCAGTTGGTATCACATCTATTCCTGGGGCTTTATGTTTTGTCAGTGCCTTCAGTGCAACTTCAACTTCCTCCTTCATTACCACCAGCTCCTGCTCATATGGTACTGCCTGAAATTTTTGAGTGTCAGTTCTTTTTCGTACAGTGTCTCTGTGTATTCCCTCCATCTTCTTTTGATGCTTCCTGAGTCATTCAATGTATTACCCGTAGCATCTTTCAATAAACAACTTGAGGTTTAAATCTGTTTTTCAGTTCTCTCAACTTGAGAAATGCAGGGCAAGTTTCCCCCTTTTTTACTTTCCAATTTCAGCTCTCTGCAGTTGTCTTTATCTTCTTGAGTTGCTCTTCAAGATCATCTGTTCAGCTCTATACTTTGGCATGTTCCCCCTATATTTTGGCTTTTCAATGCTCCGGTGCAATTTTCAGAATCTCTTCTGACAACCATTTTAATTTTCTTTCTTTCTTTCTCCACTGTCTTTGAAATGATCTTTTGCTCTATTAATGAATTATATTCTTGATGTCATCCCACAACTCGTCTTCGATCGTTGGTGTTCAATGCTTCAAACCTTAAGATGATTTTGAAATTCAGGTGGAATAGCTTTAAGATCATAATTTGAGTCTCATAGACTTGTTTTAATTTTCTTCAGCATCTACTTGAACTGGGACGTGAATAATTTATGATCTGACACACATTCAACCCCTGACCTGGTTGTGACTGCTGATAATTAAGCTTCTCAATGATTTCTTCCACAAGTGAAGTCAATCTTGATTCCTAGGCAGTCCATCAGGTGAGATTCATGAGTAAAGTGGCCAGTTGTGTTTTATAAAAATATGTGTGGGGGGATGGGTGAAGAGGGAGGAAAGTGTTAGGGCAATAATAAATGAATGGAAATCCAAAGTCACTGTAAACTTTCATTAAATTAAAAAACCCTTAAAAAAGATATTTACAATTGAAAAAATACAAAATTTGATCATTCTATTTCCAACCTTATTTCTGTACCAACTCCATACTTTCTGACTACTATTTCGTCTTCATTTTTTCCAACTTTTGCAATCCATGCACAAACTATCTTTAATACATCTTGATTGCATGTTTGGTCTATTTCAGACTACTAGGTCCTAATTGCTTTAAACAAGAGGTTTCCAGCCCCAAACTGTTAAATAAAAAAGACCTACCTTCCAGTCCCCAACCAACTTTTAATCACAAAGGCCCACCTGCCACATCCTAACTGGTTTAAACAGGGCAAATAAAAAAGACCCACCCGCTAGGCCTTAACTGGTTTAAATGAGAGGCTTTTAGCCCATCACTAACTGCTAATCAAATAAAAAAAAGCCCACCTTCTGGATCCCAACTGCTTCAAAAAAGGGGCTCTCAGCCCCAAACTGACTGTTAAGTGAATAAAAAAAGACCTGTCTTCCAGATCCCTACTTCTTTAAATGATCTCACATGATTTACTGCTTCTGAAAACCTACTGGAGGGTCAAGTATGGGTCAGTTATCAATCACTGTGGTCCTTTGAGCCTGTCTAGATGTGGCCCCTGGACCATCCATGCAGAGTGAGTATCTTGACTGGGATGCTGCAGGAGTCTCCACTCGACCTCTGAGTGCCCTGTGCACTGATACAGATATCAATGGAAAATCTGAGCATGAAAAGTACAAGCTGAGGTCCACTGGAATATTTGTGGGTTGACACCCACGCTAGTGACAAAAATAAGAGTTGGGCCATGCATTACTACTCACGTAATTCTCAAAACTCAAACTCAAGTCAGAACCAACTCTTAATTGACTTTCTGGTGAGTTTTCATAGGCTGTAAATCCCGCAGGAGTCGATTGCTTGTCCTCCGTGGAGTTCCTGCCTGTAGGTTGGCGCTACAGTGTCTTACCCACTAGGCCACCAGAGTTCCCCACTGCCAGATGGAGAGCCACACGGCAGAGCCACACGGCAGAGCCACACGGCAGAGCCACACGGCAGGCACTGCAGTCTCTGAGCTGTTCTTTTCACTGTGTTAGTGTACAGTGAGTGTCTAGCTTTGGCCTCCTTTGTTGGGACAAAGAATTGAGCTGATGAGAGACATGGGAAGGTTGGGGCTGCCAGAGAGATGCCTGGGGGGGCTCTTAAGAGAGTTGTTCCTCCAGGGACTTGAACTGCTTGCTCTGCTCAGGGACATCAGGATTGCTGAGAAAGAAGGTGAGGAGAAGAGAGAAGAGGTGAAAGTACATCCCAGAGAGTGGGATGAATCCCTCTCTGAAAGGAAAGGCATGGAGTGGAGGGCACGTTGGGTTTCCTCCTGGCAAGTGAGTGGTGTGTGGACCAATGAAACGATGTGGCTGCAGTTCCTTCTGTTGTCAGCTGCTCTGAAGTCACTGATTCCCATGTGCCTAAAATACAGCCTTTTCTGGGTACATGGGACTGTTAACGACCTTTCACCTTCTCGATTGTTTGTGTGTTGGGTTTTGTTTTATCTTATCATCTTATTTGGGTTCTGTTAACAATATTTTGGTTTGTCTTCTCAAGCTGCCCTTTGAAATCTTCTCTTCACCTCTTTTACATCAGCATCTTTTCCCTTTGACTTCTCAATGCTCTAGTGCAATTTTCAGGATTTCTTTGAACATTCACTTTGGTTTTTTAAAATTACTATTACTTTCCTTCTCCTCTATCTTTGTCGTGACCTTTTGTCATTCCCCAGCTCATCTGGTCTTTGATCACTGGTGTTCAATGCTTCAGATGATTCTAAAGTTCAGGTGGGGTATGCTCAGGATCAAAACCCCCTCCCCAGACAGTACTAATGCTCAGGTGGGTTGGAGTTAAGGCCCTTGACCAAGATACCCCAGTGACCCCAAGCTCTTTTCTCTGGAGCCAAGGACAGGCAGCCGCTTCACTTGTGGTCAAACCAGGTCCTTTACTCTCACACACAGTTGTTCTTTTAAAAGCACTGTCGTGGAGATAAGCTTTCATCTTTTTGACCATGAACAGCCATTAGCATGAGCCACAATAGGTGCCTAGAAGTACATGCTGGAGCTACAGCAGAAGAAGCAGTCAGACATGATGCACGTTCTCCCACGGGTACACTGAAGGCAGAGCCCCAGCTCTCAGCACTGGGAGCTCCAAGCCCTGTACCCCACTCCCCCAACAAGGTCTACAGGCTGAGTTATAAGGCCAAGCAAGATCATCTAAGCCAGATCATCTACAGGATTCAAGTTTGCCCAGGTATCTGGGAAACCCCAACCTTAAGGGAGCAGCCTCTGGCAAGCCTGTCCACCACAGTGTTGGCCCTTGAAGTTTGCGAGCCTGTCCACCATGGTGTTGGCCAGCTGAAGTTTGCAGCAGCCGTCAGTCCATAGCTGAGGAGTGAGTTGGCCACCACTGTGGGGCCCTAAGGGTCCTGAATTTTTACAGGGTGATTGAAGATTTCACATACAAGTTCTTTGAGGTGGTCATTGATCCATTCCATAAAGCGATCAGAAGAAATCTTGGCACCCAGTGGGTCACAGAGCTGGTCCATAAACTCCAGGAGATGCGTGGGCTCACGTCTACTGGACATAAGAGCCGCAGCCTTGGGAAGAGCCACAGATTCCACCACGCCATTGGTGGTTCACACTGTGCCATCTGGAGAAGGCACACCTTGCAGTTCCATGGCCACTGTGAGAATGTGGTATTTGTGACATTCGCCCTAAGGAACTATTGAGGACAGTCAGTGTCGACTGTGTTCTTTGCTAAAGTGGTAGTTGTCAGCAGAAGGCATTGTCAAACTATGAGAGTAAACATGCAATAATGTTTGAAGGTAAACTAATAAAAGCATTGTCAAGTTTCAATCATTTCATTCAGCATTTCCATCTTGCAGACTCTACTTCCCACAGAAGATGAACAACTAGTCCTAGGGTGTTCTGGTGGCCTAGTGGCAAGAAGCTGCACTGCAATCCCAGAGGTACGTGGTACGAATCCACCCGATGCTGTGCTGGAGAAGGAGAGGCAATCTCCTCCTATACCAATCAGATAAAATAATAAAATTTATAAAAAATAAAATTAAATGTAAAAAAAGAGAAAAGCCAGTCCTAGCTCTCACTTCTGCTGCATTTATAGAGATTGTCTCTGTTCTAAGGTTTCTGGTCCTGCCCCTGACCTAGCTCAGAGAATCCCCCTGTGACTTGCACTGGGACATGGCCGTGGCAGGACTGGGGGGACAGACGCCTTTTTCCACACAGTGCTCTCTGTGGTCCAGGACCCACCTGCCCTGCGCAGGTCCTTGCCCCAGCTGGGCTCTGGGGAGGTCTCCCTACACTTCACTTTGAATTTGACACATCAGAGACCTCCAGGTGGAGCTTATTTTCAGGAAATAAACAAGCTGGCCATTTGTTTGATGCATCCTCTGGGATAGGTCAGGCACTGTGGCTCCGGGGGAAGGGTTTGAACCAACACCCCTGCCCTCTTGAGTCTCCACCTGCAGTACAGATGACACCATAGATCACTGAAGCAATAATGATTCAAGGTCCAGGGTGGTGGCTTAGTTCTCCAGTGCTGTTATAACAGACACCACTGGTGATGACTTTAGCAAGCACATGTTCTCGTCTATGTTGTTGTTGTTGTTGTTGTTGTTAGGGACTGTCTAACTGGAGACAACTCAGATGCCCAATGAAGAGCAGACTGGAACCTTCCCTATTCTGCACCAGCCTCGGCTTCTCCCTCGTACCCAACCCATGTTGTGCTGTCCATCCATCAGTGGGGGGGTCTCCCTCTTTTCCACAGAGCCTCCACCTTTCACAGTATTATGTCCTTTTCCAAAGACTGGACCCTCCTGACAACAGGTTCAAAGTATGTCCGACAAGTTTCACCACCTTGCCTCTGAGGAGCACACTCCTTCTCCTTCTTTCAAGACGGACCTGTTGGTTCTTCTGGCAGTCCAGGGTGTGTTCCATATTCTCCTGCAACATGGCTCAAAGGCGTCAGTTCTGTCATCCTGATTCAATGTCCAGCTTTCAGAACTGTCCAAAGCAATTGAAAGTGCCGTGGTGTGGATTAAGTACACCTTGATCTTTAAACTGGCATTCTGGCTTTTAAACAATTGAAAATGTCCTTCGGTAGATGTATCCAATACAGTACATCTTTTGATTTTATATATATATATATATATTAGGATCAAATAAGGTTGTTTGTTGTTGTTTTTATATTGGTTTGCATACAAAGTTCATATACACTGTGTCTCACACTTTCCTTCATTCACATTTTGTTTCATACAATCATTGGCATACATTGTGTTTTATAAAATTAATCCCCACTGAATTATACCCACCATTACCCCATCTTTTCAGGTCCCCTCCAGATCTTTCTCATTTCCTTTACCCTCCTTCCTCAACCCATCAAATTGTGTGAACCTGTGATTCCCCCCTCCCCCCTCTCCCCTTGGAATCCTGACACCTTTTACTAGTTGTCCTTTTTTTACAATAGTGGTCTTACACAATATTTGTCTTTATGAGACCAAATTATTTCACTCAGCATAATGTTCTCCAATCTCTTCTATGTTATGTAGTATTTTTTGAAACTTGCTCCAGGGTGCTATGTAGTATTCCATCATGTGAATATAATACCATTTCTGAATCCATTCAATTGTGATTGAACTTTAGGCTGTTTCCATGTTCTTGTCACTGTGAATAATATTCCTATGAACATTGGTGTACAAATCTCCATTTGTGTCTCAGTTCTAATTTCCTTGGTATATATTCCTAGCAGTGGAATAGCTGGGTCATATAGAATTTCTATGCTAAGCTTTTTGAAGAAACATTAAAGTGCCTTCGAGAGTGGTTGTACCATTTTACACTCCCACCAACAGTATGAGAGTTCCCACCTCGACATCCTCCTCAGCGTTTATGGCTTGCTTTACTGTTAAACTTTGCCACTCCACTGGGAGATATGGTGTCTCATTGTGGTTTTGATTTGCATCTCTTTTATTGCCAGTGATCTTTAACACTTCTTCATGTGTCTCTTGGGCATCCAGATATCTTCCTATGTGAAAAATCTTTCCATGTCTTTTGTCCATTTTTGTCATTGGGTCATGTCTTTTTTCTTGTGGAGGCCAGTGGTACTCTGCAGACTTTTGTTATGAGATTCTTGTCTGAGATGGAATTGCCAAATGTTTTTTCCCAGTCATTAGGTTTTCTTTTCACTCTGCTGGGAAAAGTTTTGATGTGTACATAGGTTTGTTCTTTAGAAGGTCCCATTAGGTGAGCTCTGGTGGCCTAGTGGCAAAAAGCTGCACTGCAGTTCCAGAGGTGAGTGGTTTGAATCCACCAGATGCTCTGTTGGAGAAGGAGGGACAATCTCCTCCTGTACCAGTCAGATCTGCTTTGACGGTACACACATACAAAAAACAATTAAAAATATTTTTTAAAAAATTAAAAAGAAGATCCCGTTCATCAATGTTATCATCTCCTGGTTGTGCATTTTTGGCTGTATTTGTCAGCCTCCTTATGCCACAGGCTATGACCTCTTGATCCCATTTTGTCTTTTATGATCTTTTTTTTTGAGCCAAATTAACAAAGTTTATTTCTAGTTCAAACCCGGGCTCCCGCGTGCTGACACAGCAGTATCCACCCGAGAGCCGTCTTTTACGATCTTTATGGTTTGGGGCGTTATCCCTATGTTTTTGATCCACCTTGATTTTTGTATATGGTGTGAGATGTGCATCCTGTTTCAGCTTTCTGCAGGTGGAAGTCCAGTTATACCAGCACCATCTGTTGAAGAGGTTGTCATTTTCCCATTTGATAGGTTGGTTTCCTTTTCAAACATCAGTTGACCATAAATAAATAGACTAATTTCTGGTTTCTTGATTTTGTTTCATTGGTCTGTGTGCCTGTAATTGGACAAGTTATAATTGTACAATTATGCTATTTTGGTTATCACAGCTGTAGAGTAGGTTTTGAGATCAGGGAATGCCATGCCTTACACTTCATTTGTGTTTTTCTGAAATGCTTTACTTATTTGGGTTTATTTCCCCGGCAAATAAACTTGATAATAGCCTTTT
>NW_006399879.1:8074570-8081057 GCF_000299155.1 Elephantulus edwardii | reverse complement strand
GAGTTCGGCCCTTTTGATTTTCCTACTCTAAAAAAATAGTATTCTTAATGGCTTGCATTGTTTTTTCCTTTGTTTGAATCTTCTTCTGTAATTGTTCAAATAACTCCACGTCAACATTTTCCTTCTGGTTCTCTGTGTCTGTGGTATTTGTTGGGTCTTCAATGTGGTCTGCTTTTTTAGGAGAAGGGTTATTTTGCTTTTTAGTAATATTTGAGGCTGCCTGCTGTTTTCTTGACAGTATGTGACTGTTCTTGGTAGGCTGTTATAATTGTGCAATATCCTAGGGGAGGGTGATGTTCGTGAGGAACATGTATATTTGTACTTGCCTTTAAGGGCAGAAGTACCTGAATTACAGAGTGCACGGGTGTATTGTCCTCTGGAAAACCATTTAGGGTACACTGCTTTCCCCCTTGGCTTAAGAAATTCACATCTTCTAGGGGAGCTCTGGTGGCCTAGTGGCAAGGAGCTATAACTACAATTCCAGAGGCACATGGTTCGAATCCACCAGATGCTCTGCTGGGAAAAGGAGGGACAATCTCCTCCTGTACCAGTCAGATCTGATTTGACGGTATACTCACACAAAAATAAACTAAAAAAAAAATTTAAAAAAAATCACATCTTTTGATCTCTTGACTGCTGTTGCTAATGGGTGGTGATTGTGGGTGCAAGCAAAATTAAGCCATTGACAACTTCAGCCCAAGATGTTGGTGGAAAATGAGGCTCTACCAACTGGACAATTGAGATTTAAAAACAGACAGGTGCAGCCCTGGATGTGTGCACTCCTCATGTCAAGAAATCTGGAAGACACTTTCTTGGCCAAGTAACTGGAAGAGATCAATCTGTATGCCCATTCCAAAATATAGTGGTACAACACAATGTGGAAAGTACTGAACACTATCATTAGTATCTTCTCTCAAGTTGGAACTGAGCCTCCACGGGGTTTCCAAAGCTGCAGCTCTCATTAGCAGAGCTTGCTCATCTTTCTCGAGCAGAGCTGCTGGTGGATTCTAGCCACCAAAGAGACTCAATCTTTGGGTAACACAGCCCCCTCTGGACTAGGTCACCAGAGTTCACTTATCAATACTACGCACAAGATTATTCAAAAACAGCTGAAACAGCACATGAACGGAGAGCTTTCAGAAATTCAAGCTGGATTCAAAAGAGGCCACTGAAGGAGAATATCATTGCTGATGTCAGATGGATATTGAATGAAAACAGAGAATTACCAGAAAAATGTTTGTTCTTGATTGTTGTTATGTGCCGTTGAGTCACCTGTGACTCATAGTAACCCTCTGTACAACAGCCCTAAACCCTGCTCTATCCCTTGACAATCTTACTGTCTCCAACACGTCTATTCGCATTACCCCAGTGAGGGAATCAATCTATCTCATGGAGAGTCTTCCTCTCCTGCGCTGTCCCTCCAGCCTCCCAAGGAGGATGTCCCCCCCCCAAGGACTGATCCCACCTTGCAACATGTCCAAAGTATCAGATGAAGTGTCAGAATCCTTGCGTCCAAAGGACAGGGTGGCTTCACCCTCTTAAGGAAGAACTTGTTCTCCTAGCAGTCATGGTATATTCAATACTCTTCTCCAGCACCAAGGTTCAAAGGCATCAACTCTCCCTAGTCATTGTCAAGCTCTCTGATGCTCAAACATTATGTTGTGTAGATAGATCATGATAAACTATGGCTGACACTGCAAGGAATATTCAAGAGCACTTAATTGTGCTCATTTGGAAACCTGGACATAAACCAAGAGAAAGAAACTCCTGTTGCTGCCTAATCAGAACTAACTCATAGTTGACTCTCCAGTGGGTTTTTCAGAGGCTGTAATCCCATGAGAGGAGCTTGCCTAATGTGGACAACTCCAGCAGCCATTAGAACAAGAGATCACTGTATGTTTTAAAAACAGGACGGGTATCAGGGTTCTATCCTTTCTCCACACCTATTCATTCTGAATACAGAGCAGATCACTTCAGATGTGGATTATATGAAGAAGAATGTGCTATCAGGATTAGAGACTCAGCACAACCTGTGTTATGCAGATGAGAACCCTGCTTACTGCAAGTGAAGAGGACATGAAGCACTTACTGAAGAAGATTAAAGACCTCAGCGTGGGTTACATTTCAACATCAAGAAAACAAACACCGTTATCACTAGACCAATAGGCAACATCATCCTTTGTCCACTTTAGCTTTCCACATGTTACAGCTTAGGGATCAGGGATATGAGTAGAATAGAATCACCTGAAAATCCTACTCCCCTGGAGGTTATGCACAGAGATCAAGGATGTGGGTGTGACAGAAGCAGAGCTTGGCAAGTTGCGACTTCATTGGCGGCTTCACTCGGAAGTTCCCTCTCACAGCTTCACATGTTTGCAGAGACAGACTCATTTCAGGACGGGCTGAAGGATAACTGTAGCAAGGACAGAGTGGCACCAGAAGCCCAGGTTCTCCTGCCTGAGGTTCCAGACACAAGTATTGTCGTGGTGTGGAAGTCAGAGTTTAATCAACTTGAAAGCTTCAACGGGACAAGAGCATAGCTCATTCCAGAGAGCACACTCACATAGCCCTGAATGCTGTAGTCTAACACAGCATCTGCCCAGAGACCACCCTTCACTGGTTCAAGGATGGGGTGTGTGGCATGGATTCTCTCCTCCTAAAACAGGTGTATATCATGACCCTTACATATATATAATGACCTTTTGTGATCTGATGAACCACACAAATGTCAAAAGGATCAAGGGTAGGAAGTAACACTTTCATCTCAGCCCAACGTAGAGAGTTTCCATGGGGTTTGGACCATAATATTTCCTAGGAGTGAAAAGGAGAGAATGTCTGCCTCGCCAAGAAATAATCACCAGGAGGGGAGTGTGCCCTTCTGGACTTGGGTCCCTCAATGCCAGGGAAGATCAGGCAACTCAACCAGGAGGCAGCGACTACATATGCTGGAGACAAAGACCCCAGAACCCACAGCAGGGGCCTTCCCCAAAAGCCAGCACTCTGAGTATAAATTGTGTCTTCCTAAACAGTAAGAAGATTAGTTTGTTTGAGCCATTTCCTTCTCTCTCATTATAGCAGTACCCAGGACCCGAGACAGGGTTACTGTTCTCCCACACATCTCAAATTCCAGCCAGACACTGGACAAGGAAACACAGGCCACTGGCTGCAACATCATCAGAGAACATGGAAACTGTCGCTGATTCTCGACTGTTCAGGGAGTATCTCACATTAACATACAGAATGACAGACACTGGGCATCACAGATGGCAAGGTGTCAGGATCTGAAACAGTGGTGCTGTGAGGAAAGGCTCATCAGTGTCAGGCCCTTGTGCATAGCTGGAAAGACACACAGGCCACGCTTGTGTGTTCTCATGCTCCTGGGCGTCCAACAGTTTGTTTAATCAGAAGTCTGTCATGGCGCCTGACTCAGATGGTCAAGGACAGGTGCCAGTGTGGGGCCACATGAAAAGGGACGCTGAGGTCACAGCACTGATCCCTTGTCCTCTGCTCCCTGACATGCTTCAAAGCCCAGCACAGGCTGGCAGCATACCCAGCATCTCACCTGGGAAGCACTGAGGCAGCTGAGGGGTCAGGAACTGCACTGCCAGGGCAGAGGTACGTAGCTTAAACCCATCAGTGACTGCGGGACTGTTAGGCAGAAAAGGCAAGATTCTAAACAGCCAATATTTAGTGACCAGCAAAGTTTATCAAACTTGACGGTCAAGAACGTCAGCTACTATCCAAGCCATTCTGACCCTGAGGGGAAGCAAAGGTTGGGTTATATATACAGAGATGGGGCGTGGGGGTTACACGCAGCTCATTGTGGTTGGCAGTTGAGATTTCTTCCCATTTAGGAGCTGCTATTGGGTCTGGCTTTTCGTGGGTGTCCAGGCCCTGGACCAGGTACAGGATGTAGTCAGGGAGTGGTAATCAAACCGGGTCAGCGTGCACTAGGCAACTCTGGAAACACATTATTGCCAAAATTATCAAGGCATACATTTCTTAAAGTGGCTGTGAGAACGAAATGGCTTTTCAGGAGGGGCATCACTTCCTAAACTCCACGCCTCTGGAAACTCTATGAACTTTGAGAAGTGACAATTGTCATAGAACGGGATTAAAGTCTTTTGTTCATAGGGTTGCTATGAATCGTGCTCGAGTCTATCGCAATCAACGCAACACTTAGCATATAAACTACTACAGGAGAAGGCTGCGCAGTATCTGCTCACGTGCGTTACAGCCTCTGAAAACCTGCTGGAGGGTCAGCTAGGGGTTGGCTCCACCTTGACGCTACACAGCAGCTACCGTGGGCACCAGATGGTGATTAACCATACAATTCAACCTGTCCAAAGCTGGTCTAATCGTTTAATGCACAGAATTTCTTTCTGTTTTTGCTCTCATGCATTTGCTGAACTTTTCACGGTCGCCTCCCGTGGTGTTGGGTCACTCACACGGAAGAACGGCTCTGAGAAGAGCAAGCTCTGGCCTCATTTTCAAGTTGTCAGGCACACCGGTGCTTCTCTGTATGCACTTTGTCTCCACCCCAAATTCTCCCAGCTCCGTGCTCCTCACTGACCCGTAAGTGGGCGACAGACAGCCGGCATGTCTCTGAAGGACGGCCAGGCGGATGCTAGGTGGGGAGGAAGGCCTTAGCCTCGCGGATCTTCTGCTGCACGCCCCTGCAGGACAGAGTCAGGCCGGCATGGTGGTGCTTCAGACTCTCCAGCCGCTGCCGGAGCTGCTCTGTCTTGTCCACCTTTTTCTCCAGGTCCCGGAGGAGGGCCTCCTTGCCCAGCAGTCCACACGCCTTGCTCAGCCTGACGTTGTCCAGCCGCAAGCTGTCTCGGGCCTGTTTGGTCTTGGTCAGGATGTCCCTCTTGTGGGCTACTTGGGCCTCTGTCTCCAGGAGGCGGGCCTTTTTGTGTGCATTTTCCATCTCCACAAAGTGCAGCTTCTCCTTGACGTGGGTGATCACCTGCACGTTGCTGGTCACCTTGCTGTGGAGCTTCTGCAGCTCCTCGTTGCGCTCCTCCACCTTCTCGTTGAAGGTCTGGTTCTCGATCTTGAGCTGCTCGAAGTCTATGAGGAGCAAACCCTCGGTCATGTCCTCCTGGGCCCGCATCCGGGTCTCGACGTGCGCCAGGCTTTGCCTCAGCTGCACGTTCTCCAGCCTTACTGCGCTCATCTCTTGCTCCTTCCTGTCCTCCAGGGCCTGCAGCTGCTCGACCTCCCGCAGGGCCACCTGGCGCCCTCCGCGCAGCCGACAGCTGCCCATGACCTGCAGCATCACCTGCTTCTTGAGGGCCTGGAAGGCGCGCCACTCCGTCTCCACCCGGGAGACCTTCTCCTGGCACTGCCGCTTGAGCTGGGCCAGCTCCTGGTGGTACCAGGCCAGGTCGTCCGCCTGCTGCTTCTTCAGCTCCTCCAGCGTGGCCAGGCAGTGCAGGTAGGCCTGCTCCTTCTCGGGGGCCTCGGCCTCGGCCTTCTCGAGCGCCTCGGCCACGTCCAGGCCCTTCTTCCTGCGCAGTGACTCCAGGATCTTGTGCTGCAGGTGCGCATTGTAGCGCTGGAAGCGGCTGCGCTCCACCAGCAGCGCGCGGTACTGCTCCAGGAGCTCGGAGCGCAGCTGGTGCTCCTCCAGCTTCTGCACCGCCCGGGGCCACGCGGCGTCCAGGGCCACGTGCAGCTCCTCGTAGCTGGACCCCCTCCGGCTCACCTCGCCGTCCTCCCCGCGCCCCTGGGAGGCGTCCGGCTCCCGGGGGGGCAGCAAGGCCGGCGCGGCCCCGGTGTCCTCCGCGCCCTCCTCGGGCCCCTCGGAGCCCGCCTGCGAGCCGGCCTGGGAGCCCATGGCGGTGCCCGGCCGAGGGGACTGCTCCGTGTCCTCGCTGGGCGCGGCCTGGGGCTCCGCAGGTTCGGGGGGCTCCGCCTCGACCTCAGGCCCGCTGTCCGCCGGCACCTCCCCGGGCTCGGGCTCGGCCGCGGCGGGGCTCATGGTCTCGGGCTCCGCTGCTTTGGGCGCGGCAGCCTCGGGGGTCGCAGAGGGCCGGGTGGACTCGGCGGGCGCGGTGGGCTCGTACTCATCCGGCCTGTGCTGGCCTAAGCTGGGCTCGACCGACCCCGACCTCGCACTCCGCAGGCCCCGGACATCTCCCGGCTGCTCTGCGTCCCGGTCCATTTTCCACCTGCGGGCAGCCGCTCGGTTTCCAGGGGCAACCACGGGCACGCTAGGTGCCTGCGATTGGTCAAGAGTCGCCCTGGCCCCGCCCCACTGTCCCGTGTAGAATCTGACCAATGGGAGGCAGCCAGGATATTCGGAGGGTAGCGATTGGTGGCGCTCTCTGCACACGCGCAGCTCGGCTCTGGGCGTGGCGTCGAACGCAGGGGGCCCCCCCTGGAGTGGCGCAGTGCGCAGGCGCGGCCTCTGGGCGTGGCGCGAGCGCGGGCAGCCTGGGGAGTGGCGCAGCGCGCAGGCGCGGGGGGTGCGTGCGCC
>NW_006399879.1:8067198-8073359 GCF_000299155.1 Elephantulus edwardii | reverse complement strand
TCCGATTGGACCAGGGCTGGGAACCAGAGGCTGGATGTCAGGCTGGACTGGGGCCTGGGAGCTGGATGCGGGGCTGGACCTGGGTTAGGGGCTTGACTCCAGCCTGGGGACCTGGACTCAAGCACACCGTTCACACCCCTTGAGCCAGAGCGCCTGAGCCCGCTGGCCAGGGAGGCCTCCATCTGTGGACACACTGTCTCAGGGAAAGCTGGTGGCTCCCCCAGCGCAGCAGGTGGGCCCAGGTGCCCGAGGGCCTGGCCTTGCTGAGTGCAGGTCACACAGCACCCCGACCTGGGCAGTCTGAATGTCAGCGGGAGAGGCCTGTGGGGCTCCGCTATGCCAGTGAGGGCACAGGCTTTGGGGTTTTAGCACCTCTGAGGTGACCTTCGCTTGCTCATGGTTCCTGAGCTCAGCTGCCCACTAAAAGCGAGGTGCCTTGGAAGGGAGCTGGAACCGTGACTTCAGAGTCCCCCCTGAACACCCACGAGACATGGTCCTGTCCACTCAGCGGCTTCTCCAACTCCCAGGACTCCCAGGACTCTGTACATGTGAGTGGGCAGCAAGCGACAAGAGTTGTGGCCCAGGAGGCAGCCGGGGGCCCCCTCTCCTTCGTCGGAAGGACATCTCTGTGGAGGAAAAGCTGAGAGAAGGTGAACTGATCCTGAGAGGACAGCTGGTTCTTATAGGACTGGGCATCGGAGCTGGCCCTGCTCTGCCGTGTCACCACGTCTGGGGCCTGGCACCAAGTCCCTGGCCTGTCACCACGGCTGGGGGCTGTCATTAAGGCCAGGGTCACCAAGCCTGGGGCCTGGTTGAGGAGCAGACCTTTGTGTGGATGCTGCATTGCTCCTCACATGTGGCTGTAACTGGCCCTCTGCTTCCTGGCTGCATGGGGCCCCACTTCAGGGATGGGGTCCTGCTCTCAGCACTGTTGGAAAGACACTGCATGTCTTCAGGACTACCAGCACCCCGACCTCTGTCTCCACTTGCCTTGAAGGTAACGTGCTGGTGTTAGGACACCTGGTCTTCCCAAGTGCACGCTGCCCAAGGAAAAGCTGCTGTGTTCTTCACCACACTTGACGGGAGTGCTCGGCTGGCTCTACACCCACAGGCCCCTTGGAAGAAGGGCTGCCTAGAATAAGGGCCCCCTGGAAGAAAGGCCCGACTACTTCTCATTCTGCTTTGTCACCTGGAAGCACTGACATTGGGTTAAGGACTTTGAAGGACAATAGGGACTCGCCCTCAAGGACATAGATGACTTGTTGCTGCCCTCAAGCACCTTGAGGGACTAATCGTGGACCTTCCGCACCAAACTCCAGGCGTCTGCCTCCCCTGCTTGTCCCTGGCTGGTGGAGCCCTCCGGGGCCCAGTCCTGCCCACTGGTCCAGCTCCTCCGCACAGACCTGGAAGCTGGCCCAGGCTCTCCCTCCACAGCCAGCGGGGCCAGGACCTGCCCCACTCCTGCCCTTGGCCCAGGCGGTCGTGCTCTGGTCTGGAGCCTTAGAGAGGCCCCTTTGTTCCCATCGTTGGTGCGACCTGTGGGGGAGAAGCTGTGTCCTGTCACCTTGCCGTGGCCACCGTCCCTGTTCTGGGTTCCTCTGCTGAGGGCCGTCTCCCGGAGCAGGGCTCCAAGCCCTGTGTGGCCCTCTGTGCCCCCGGCACGGGCGCCGTGCTCTGAAGCCGCTCCGTCTACACGGATTCCGTGCTGTGTTGGAGGCACTCTGAGCAGCCGTGGTCCCCACAGCGGCTGCGTCCTCAGTGACTGGCGACAGCTCCTGTGGAGGCTGTGCTGTCGTGTGTGCAGGGTCCCCTGTCCCTGGAGCCTCTCGTGGCCTTGGACTTGACCGCAGGAGTGCGTGTCCGATGCGCGTGCCTGTGCATGGGTGGGTCCAGCTCTGGCATGCGGCAGCCGGTGCCGTCTGCAATGCGTTTGAACCACCCTGTGGCCCAGGCAGCCTGACCAGGGCGTCAGTCTCGGTCAGTCCAGCCAGCTGACTGGCAGCGTGTCCTCCGTGCCCTCCCGCATACCTGAGAGCGTCTGCACCATCCTGGCCCCGGGGCCTTCGAGCTGTCCCCGGCAGAGGCTGTGGCTGTGCAGATGCGTTTTCCCCTCCACTCTGAACCCTTCAGTCCTGGGTTGCCTTCTCTGCATGTTCTTGGGATTTTCAGCTTCCGCTCGGGCAGGAGGGGCTCAGGGCTCCGAGCTGGGCGAGCTGTCCTGGGCTTGGCCCAGCTGAGGCTGTATCAGAGACGGATTGCGCGCATGTGGGCGAGGGGCACAGCCTGGCTGTGACGTGGTCACCAGGGTGAGGTGGACACGACACACAACAGTCCCTGCTCTAGCTCCTCTGCCCGTGGACTCCTTCCTGGCGTGCCGAGAGGAGCAGGTGGTGGAGCACCTCCTGGTCTTGGGTCGGCCTGCCGCTTGCAGGAGGCGCCGCTACGGGCCGTCTGTAGCCTCGTCCAGCAGGAGGGGCTGCCGCCCATGAGTCGGCCTTGGGCTGGAGCCCTAGAGTTGAAGGAAACACCATTCCAGTGTCTCATCTGTCCAGTTTTTTCTTCTCACAAAGAACTGTCTTCGTGTTTTTTAAAAAAACGCAGCCACAGTGTAACCCACTAGAGCTGTAGAGTCTAGGATCTCCCTGCCTGTGAGCTGCGGCGTGGGTGTTCCCTCCATGTGCAGTGTCCCCTCCACACTCAGCGTCCCCCCCACGCGCAGCGTCCCCCCCGCACTCAGCGTTCCCCCCACTTTCAGCGTCCCCTCTGCGCACAGCGTCCCCCCCCGCACTCAGCGTCCCCTTCATGTTCAGGCGTCCCCTCCCCACATCCAGCCGCCCATCCACTCTGAACCCCTTGCCCACAGTCTTTGGTCTTCCATCCATTCACCATTGGTCCAGTCACCAACTTACCCACTGATTGGCCATTCTCCCTCCGTTACTTGCCCGTCCCTCAGCCAGCAACGCAGCCTTCCCTTCCTTCATCTGTCCATGCACCGCTCACCGGCCTCATCCTCCTGTCTGCTCACCGTCCCTGTCCGTCCATCCGTCTCCACCATTCACTCAGCTCCTCACTGTGCATCATGGGTATATCACACACATGCTTCCTGGGAACAGATACCTTGTCACTGTCCTGTCCTGCTGTGCTAGTGTCGTGGTGACACGTCGGGCTCGACAGAACTCAAGTCTCAGTTGCCAGACATTGGCAAGACTTGTGGCCCCTGGCTGCCCAGATCGGAAAAGCCAGCTCACCTGTACCTGGTAGAGTGCCATGGTGGTGCACCCCTGCTGTGACACTCTTCTAGATCTGCTGTCTTCTGCATGCTGTGGGGCCCCCTTTGTCACCCTGGTTTAGATGACCCTTCCAGACCCCACTCTCCATGACCCTTCTCATGGACTGCTGGGCAACCTGGATCCGGGGCTGGTCTCTGTCAGCTGGTGACCTGCTCTCCTGGCTGCCCTCAGGTCACGGGTGCTGGCAGGCATGGCGCCAGCTCCCCCGACTTGTGGCTTCCTGAGTCACAAAGCCTCAGCCCCGGTGCTGACCGATGAGGACTGAAAGCAGTGCCGTCGTGGCTGGCTGGCCACCTGCCCGCGAGCGCGGTCCTCGTGATGCAAAGGGTGACAGGAACCTAGTGATCCCGGCACCAGCCTTGCCCAGTGGTCAGCCTGTGACCCCAAACGGCAGTCACTGCTGTGACCACTGGGAGCGGCTGCGCTGGCCCTGGTGGACACGGGGCAGCCCACAGCTGTCCATATGCCTCAGCTGCTGCCCTGTGGTGCTGCTGCTGGTGGTTGGATTTTACTGTTTGGCACCTTGAACAGGAGGCATAATTTTACTTTGAAAAATTTTTTAAAACTACTCATTTGAAATGTTTTAAATGTGTGTTGGAGGCCAGAAACTAGCTGGTGTTGGGCATTCGGAGCATGTCCGCTGTCCACCCAGCTGTCCCACACTTGGGTTTCTGGACGTTGGCTGCAATCTGCAGGAGGCACTCTCCCTCGTCCCTCCCTGAATTCCCATGTCCAGCCGTCCTCCCCTTGCCCTTCCTTCCTGTGCCGTGTGGCTGCACTGAGGAGATGCCCTCCTGGGCTTTGTCAGCCAGGAATGTCTTCAGTTTGGCGGATCCCAGGGCGGGCTCGACAGAGCTGGAGGGCGTCTGAGTCGCAGTCTCAGGCCCCTTCGGCCGTCAGACATGTTTTCCTTAAGCTTATGAGGGTGGTGTCTGTGTCGCCCACCTCTGTGAAGGACCTTCTGTTGGCGCTCTCAGAGCAGGTGGCACTGGCAGCCAGCACTTCTGGTTCCAGGTCCCAGGTGTAGATACTGTGACTATTGACTCTAAAAGTTCATGGGTTTCTCAGCTTCTCCCTCCCTGGTGTTGGATGTGGAGAGACCAGCAGTTGACCCTCGGTGCCACGTGCAAGCTTTAGAGGCTACAGCCGCTGTTCCCCAGAGCAGGATGTTGGCAATGTCTGTGGGAACACGGTGTGGCCGCTGACACTGCCCCTGAGTTGAAGTGATTGGAGATTTCTTGAAGGGATGCAGACCACACCCTCCCTTCCCCACGGCTTTCTCCGTAGCCTCCCTGCAGCTGCCCTGCCTCTGTGGCCCCTGCCCAGGACGGTATCTGTCCTGAGCCTGGTCTCTGAGGGCTCTCAGCCAGCTCGGGACCAGTGTTCCACCGCTGCCACTCGACCTTCCTGCTGGTTCATGAGCTCACAGAGCAGACTTGGGGTTTGGGAGGGATTTCTCTAACAGGCACACACGTAAATGTAGGGGCCTTTGCGTGTACTGTGACTCAGCACATCACAGGGTCAGTGACCTGTCCTGCGCCGTCCTGACCATCTCTGACGTACCTGAGCCCACTGTCGGTCACTGCCTATCCATCTTGTTCACGGACCTTCCACCTTTCGAAGCATGATGCCCTTTCCAAGGCCTGACCCTCCTGTGAACGTGCCCCCGAGTGTGTGAGATAGACTTGCACCATCTTTGCCTGCTTCTTCTCCAGCACCACAGTTCACAGACGTCGATCCTTCCAGATTAATTTATTTACTTCATATACTTTATACTTCCTAAAATTGCATCTTTATTAACCAGCCTTCAGATGTCAAGTGCTATTGCCTACGATTCATAGCGACCCTGTGCACAATAGCTCTGAACCCTGCTCTGTCCCGAGCCAGTCTCACTGTCTCTGACACGCCTACCCTCATCACCCCAGTTACTGCATTAGTTCATCTCATCCAGGCTCTTCCTCTTCTCACTGTCCCTCGGTCCTTCCAAGCATGATATCATTCTCCAAAGACTGGCCCGTCCTGGCTTCATGACCAAGGTATGTGAAACGGTGTCTCAAAATTCTGGTCTCTAAAGAGGAGCTTGGTTTCACACTCCCAAGGAGAGACCTGTTCTCTTGGCGGTCCATGGTATGCTAAGCACTCTTCTCCAGCACAACTCAAAGGCATCAGTTCTGTTATCTTTGAGGACTGTCAAACTCTCTGATGCAGAGCAAGTAGCTGCAAAGACCGTGCCCTGGGCCAGGCACGCCTTGGTCTCTAGACTGACATCCTTGCTCTTCAGTACCATGGAGGGGTTCCTGACAGCAGATCTCCCCAATGCAATTTGTCTTTTGATTTCTTAACTGCTGGTGCCAAGAGAGTTGTTGTGAATCTGAGCAAGCTGAAATTGTTAACCGCAATCTCGTCTCCCATCTATCATTGTGCTTCCAGTTGGCCCAGTAGTGAAAGTGGTCCCACTTTCAGATGACTAGCAAGTAATGAAAAGAGGATGGTTTGGATCAGGTGCATCTTAAGTCTTCAAACTTTGCTCTTCAGCACTTTGGAGCGGCCCCTGACAGCTGACTTTCCAGTCTTTTGATTTCCTGGCTCCTGCTGCTAAATGTATTGATTGTGGATCCGAGTAGGATGAAATCTTTGACAACTTGTAGTTCTCCATCAGTCATGACGTTGCCTGTTGGCCCAGTGGTAAGAATGTTTTCTGGATGTTGAGATGTAATCCACATTGAAGTCTTTGATCTTCGGCAGCAAACATTTCAAGGCCGCCTCCATACATAGGTGGCCCAGCTGTGCTGCTGACCTGACTGGACGATCTCGGCTGTGGAGGGGAGCGGAGATCCGCTGTGGAGGGGGGAGCTGGGCTGTGGGGAGGGG
>NW_006399879.1:8050856-8067098 GCF_000299155.1 Elephantulus edwardii | reverse complement strand
GGGGGGGGCTGGGATGTGGAGGAGGGGAGGGGAGAGCTGGGCTGTGGGGGGAGCTCGGCGAGGCCAGGGCCCTGGCAGTGGGCAGGCCCAGGCCTGGTGTTCTGATGGTGAAGAACCACAGTGCAGGCCCCTCGGAGCTCCTCATCTTGGTGATGCCCACCCCTGGGGGCTGGCACACTTGGGGCAGTCAGCCTGTGACCAATTCCTGTTCTGCCCAGTGACCCGAGACCCCAGGTGTGCACACACAGCAGCCACTCCGGGCCTGGAGAGGTGCTGGGTCGCACGACAGGGCACCCTCCACGTGGTGGCTTGAGTGTGGCATGTGGGGGTGATGGCCAGCGGCCAGGCTAGAAGGGGGGCTTCTCTCCAGAAGTCCTGTTGGTCAGAACTCCCCTCGCTAGGATCTTACACTGCAGACTTCTCGGCTGCCTGCTCCCTCCCCTGGGTGACCTCTGTGTGCTGACCGCTCGGCAGCTGGCAGGGCAGCATCGAGGCCGTGGAGCTGCCATCAGTCCTCCAGATGACTGGCTGGGGGCTGTGTGGCTGCTGTGAGATGGGGGCCGTGGACACCCAGCAATGGACTGAAGGCCGCAGAAAGCAGCCCCCAGGGAGGGGGCTGGGGTGCTGACGGTGAGGGGAACAGTCCCCGAGCTGGGCTGGGGGGGGGGGGGTGGTGGGTATCTGGCTGGTCTTGGGGACCCTTCCTGTGGTTTTTTTTGGTCGTGGTTAAGGAAGAGGCCTTGGAGGCCTGGACGACTTCCCGCCTTACTGACCTTGGTAGGCTGCCTCCCAGATGCAGGCTGCTGGCCTGAACCGGGGACGCTGTCAGCACGGGGCGGGGTGGTCCGGCGGGCAGGGCGTGTACCCTCCAGCTTGGCCCGGGGAGGGGAAGTGGGGCATAGGTGGGCGTCTGCTTGCAAGGACTCGGGCCATTGGGTCAGTTTAGGGGCCGGGGGACCCTAGCAGCCTCACGTGGTATCAGCCAGCCCCGGCCCTCAGGGCCCCTGTCGGGTGCTTTGGGCCTGCTTGTCCCCTGCCCTCCGTCCCCCGGGGCTGAGCCCGAGTGTCCTCTGCTTGCAGGAGGACATGGCCGCGCACGTGGGCGCCTCGCGGACGCCGCAGGAGGTGATGGAGCACTACGTGAGCATGTACATCCACGGCAACCTGGGCAAGGCCTGCATCCCCGACACCATCCCCAACCGCGTCACCGACCACACGTGCCCGGGCGGCGGCCCGCTCTCGCCCAGCCTCACCACGCCGCTGCCCCCGCTGGACATCTCGGCGGCCGAGCAGCAGCAGCTGGGCTACATGCCGCTGCGGGACGACTACGAGATCGAGTACGACCAGGAGGCCGAGACGCTCATCAGCGGGCTGTCGGTCAACTACGACGACGACGACGTGGAGGTCGAGCTGAAGCGCGCGCACGTGGACATGTACGTGCGGAAGCTGCGCGAGCGGCAGCGGCGCAAGAACATCGCGCGGGACTACAACCTGGTGCCCGCCTTCCTGGGCAAGGACCGCAAGGACAAGGAGAAGGCGGCCAAGCGCAAGGTGGCCAAGGAGGAGAAGGAGCTGCGCCTGCGCCTGCGGCCGCTCTGCCAGTTCCTGCCCTGCAAGGAGCTGGACGAGCTGTTCGAGAGCATGCACAAGGAGAAGGCGCTGCGCGCCAAGATCCGCGAGCTGCAGCGCTACCGGCGCAACGGCATCACCAAGATGGAGGAGTCGGCCGAGTACGAGGCCGCGCGCCACAAGCGCGAGCGCCGCAAGGAGGGCAAGGGGCTGGCGGCGGCCAAGCGCGGCCGGGACGACGGGCGCGACGGCGAGTTCGCGGCCATCGAGCACCTGCCGGGCTTCGAGCTGCTGTCGGACCGCGAGAAGGTGCTGTGCGGCTCGCTCAACCTCAGCCCGGCGCGCTACGTCACGGCCAAGACCATCATCATCAAGGACCACCTGCAGAAGCGCCAGGGCATCCCGGCCAAGAGCCGCCTGCCCAGCTACCTGGACAAGGTGCTCAAGAAGCGCATTTTGAACTTCCTCACCGAGAGCGGCTGGATCTCGCGGGACGCGGCCTGAGCGGGCCTGGTGCGCGGTGACCGTGCTGGCCAGGCCCGCTGACCGCACGCAGGCGGCGCGGCCCGGCCACGTGCACTCGGCGCGGGTTGGGTCCCTCAGCCGGGACCAGCAGGCGGGACCGGGGGTGAATTCAGCCCGGGCCGCCCCCGCGGCCCCTTTCCCCAGGTGACCCTCCAGGCTGTTCCTGTCCTTGCACTTGACCAGCGCAGCCGGAGCAGCAGGGCAGGGGCTGGGCTCCAGGTTACAGCTGTCCGAGAGCCTCGCCTCCAAGGACAGCGTTCCCGTGCCTTCTCCTTTTTACTGCTTGCCCTGGGGGAGGCTGTGAGCGTTAAATAAATTCATTAAAGTTGCTCGAGTTCCTAGCGGGGGGTGGGCGAGTCTACGAGGGCGCCTCATCACCGAGCGCCTGTGGCTCTGCTGACCAGTCAGTGTGTGGTGTGTGCGCTCCCGTGTCAGCCACGGGTCCTGTGTCAGAGGAACCAGCCACCTTCTGTAGGTGGACGCACTGCCCCAGCTCCCCCCTGAAATGGCTTCACAGTCAGAGAGGCTTCACTGTTCCATGGAGTGGGGCTCAGTGTGGAGGACAAACTTCCTGTGTAAATACTTGTGAGCAATGGCGAGGCCCTTCACTAGCCCCCTCCCAGGACAGGTGTGCTCTGGTGGCCCTCCCCGCTCCTCCTGGGAGGTCCTGACTGATGGCCGTGGAAGAGCCCCTCACAGGAGCACCTCTGAAGAGATGAGACTCTAGGCAGGGTCTCCTCCAGGCCCTGGGTAGGGGCAGCTGCAGACGGTGGAACAAAGCATGGCATGGCAGGCCCTGCTGCCCAGGGAGGTGCTGTGTGCCCTCTTCCTGAGGCTCCAGTTTGCTCACTGCAGCAGGCCCTGTCCGCCATGGGGTCACAGGCTGAGGGGGGGGGGTTTGGCCCATGCGGGGCACGGACACAGCCGTCTGCCCAGCCTCCCTTTAGACGAACAGTGCAGTGCAAAGAAAAGGGTCCTGTCAAACGAAGGCGGCCTGAGACCCAGAAAGGACCTGGAAACCCCGAGACCCCCAAGCATCCTTCTCGAGCAACGTGGCACTCCCACCACTCCCGGGACACGGAGCTGTGGTCCCAAAGGTGCTTTATTTAAACCACCTAGGGACAGGGACTGGGGTGCTGTGCCTGTGGACGCCCGTGGGCCAGCTGTCCACAGCCCTCAGTCCAGTCACTGAGGCTCCCCGACAAGGTGCAGGCCTGGCTGGAGCCGTCAGGGAGCAGGGCCAGCCTGCAGGAGTCACTGGAGTGGCTGTAGCACGCCACTCCAGCCCTAAGCGTCCTTGGCTACTCCGACCAGGGCGGGCCGCAGCGTGCGTCCGTGCAGCTTGTAGCCCACCTTGGTGACCAGCGCCACTGTGCCCGGCTCCTTGCCCTCCACCGGTGCGTGGAACAGGGCCTCGTGCTCATATGGGTCAAACTTGGCCCCGACAGGGTCCATCCTGAGCAGGCCGTGCTTGGTGAAGACCTTCTGCATCTGGACCTCAGTCATGACAAGGCCCTCGTAGAGACTCTTGAGGTGAGGGTTGTCCTCGCGGACCTCCTCTTTGGGGACACTCTGCGTGGCCTTCTCCAGGATATCCGCGACCTCCAGCAGGTCCTTACAGAAAGCCTGGATGCCTGCGGAGCAGAAGACAGTGAGCTGCATCCCACATCACCACTGGTCACTTCCAGTTTCTGGGACACTGAAACTGCCTCTGAAGGAGACCAGCTCCGAGTGGGTATGAGAAGGCATGAGTGAAGAGGACTGAGCTGACCAAGAGGGGCAGCCTTCTCCAGAGGTCAGCCTGCCATGTGTGCAGGTGGCCTGCAGGGCCCAGAGGCTGTTTCTCCACAGTGGTGACCAGTCTGGCCACCTGGTCAGGGTCTTTTGCTGACCTGCAAACAGGGTAAGGCACAGGCCAGCCCCACCGACCTCAAGTGAGCAATGCAGACAGGGACCTGGAGTGGTGCCTTCATTGCTCCTGCACTGTCCCCCGCAGGCTCCCCACACACACCCCGTGCCGCCCACGTTGACACTACCGTATAACTTGGCCTCTTCCACCAACTTCTGGCTCCTCTGCCGCAAGTTCTCGGTGTCGGCCAGAGCACGCTTGTACTTCTCCTGTTTTACAAAAGAACAAGCTGTATGAGAAGTTCTGGAGCAGAGGTGGCCTATGGTCCCGTGGCGTCCACAGTCTACAGACAGGAGCGCACTGAAGACCACCTAGCCCAGGCAGGATCTGCTGGGTCTGCAGGAGGGGCCTCAGCAAAGCCCCCAACTTCACTCAGGGAGGGCCCGCCCCTCCCAATGGCTCCCCAGGCTGCCCGGAGAGCCTGCCCTGCTCACTCCCTCTGCCCGGGCCTTGTCCCTTCATCTGTGCAGGTGTCAGCAGTTCACACAGATCCAGCACAGCTGGCCCAGAGGAGACTTGACTCATTTACTTATCTGTCAATACTTTGAACTTTTTGGTCTGAAATAACCCTGCATATACATTTTGACATTAAGGGAAACTCCTGGGAGGGAACTGCACTTTCCACGCTTTCTCCCTGTGATTCTCATTTCCATTTCTACCCAACCCCTTCCTGCATTTGGGTTTCACACTGGGGGGCTCTTTGTATGAGGTTGGCTGTTGTAAGGAGTGGTACTGATGACATCTAGGCCTGTCTGGTGTTTGAGAGAGAATTAGAGAGAAACTGTGTGCACACACAGCACTTCCCCCCCCCCCCCATTTTTATTGTATTATTTTTAAGTGTACCGTCAAATCAGATCTGACTACTACAGGAGGAGATTGCCCCCTCCTCCTCCAGCAGAGCACCTGGTGGATTTGAACTGTGTACCTCTGGGATTGCAGTGCAGCATCTTGCCACTAGGCCACCAGAGCTCCCTTACGCACAGCACTTTTACAACTAGTCTGTCACGCCTTTTAAAAAAGTGATTTTCCATTTTATTCTCCCATTCTCTGCCACCCTCTCCAGGTCCACCTGTGATTTCTTACTGTGGTCAGTGGGGGCAGCTCAAAGACAGACTTAGCTCGTGAAATTCCTGCATCTCTACAAGCACCTCACCCAGTCCCCTGCTCCCCACCCTCTCGGCCTGTTTCAGTCTTCAGTCCCTTGAAGCTGTGTGGAACCAGAGGTGGCTCAGGACAGAACCAGAGCTACCAAGACGTCAGGAGCCTCTGCGTCAGTAAAGCAGAGGGTCTCCAGTACCCTCTGTCTTGTCCAGGGGAGACACTCCTGCATCACAGGCTCTGAGCTGGTTCCATGGCACTCATCAACCACGACACCCTGGACAATACCACCCTCCTCACTCAGGGTAATCAGATCTCCTGACCAGAGCAGCTTTCAGGGGTGGACAAGGGAGGGAGACCGACATTCCACAGCCTGCGAGGTGAGCCCCCATCGCTGCGCTCAGCACCCACCTGCTTCCTCCCTGTGCATCGGTGGACAGCTTCCCAGGACTGGCGAGGGACATCCCCCGCGTGATCAAGACCTGCCTGTCCCCTCCCTGGACATCTGCAGCCAGGTCCCTGGGACATGACTGAAGAGGGACACCCCATGTGGTCAGGACCTGCTGTCCCCTCCCTGATCATCAGCAGACAGCTCCCCAGGGCTGGAGACGGACACCCTGCATGGTCAGGACCTACTGTCCCCTCCCTCAGCATCTGCAGTCAGGTCGCCGGGAGAGGACTGGAGAGGGACACCCTGTGTGGTCAGCCCCCATCGCCGCACTCAGCCCCCGCCTGTCCCCTCCCTGGGCATCCAGCTCCCCAGCCTCACCGTCGTCTCCTTCAGCTGCTCCTCCAGCTTCACCTTCTCGTCCGCGAGGCCCTTCTCTGGGGAGGGCGGCTCTGCCTTCTGCTCGGCCGGCCCCGTGTCCTCGTCCAGGCTCTGGCCATTCTTCTGTTTGGGGGCCGTGCACAGCAGCCGCGGGCCTGCCCTGGAAGAGGCCACCGTGGGAGTGAGGGCCAAGCACAGCCGCGTACGGCGTTAGAAAGGGCTGCCACCCCCCGGACAGAGCAGCTCTGCGCGGTGCTGCCCACGGGGGGAGGTGGACAGCGCACGGCGGCACTCCGGTGCCCCATCCGCAGCGGGTGTCCAGGGCGCAGACCTGCTGTCCACGAGTGCCGAGGCCACGTTCCTCCATCACTACGGCGAGGCCGTCCGAGTGGGGGCCGCTTCTGCCCGGGGCAGTGGTGGCCAGATCGTGCCCAGCAGGACGGTCCCCAGGAATGGACTGGACCGGCCCGCCCGCCCTCCAGGGCCCAGGGTCGGCAGATGACCCCGCCGCCAGCAGGTCCAGCGCAGCCCCCGTCAATGCCGAGGGCGCCGGTCAGTGATCGGCCTAACAGTCCGCGAGGCCCAGGGCGCAGCCGCCGGCCCGGCCCGACCCACTGGCCACACGCACGGGCGCCCCGAGCACCGCCCGAGCGCCCCCAGCCCGCGGGGCCTCGCCCGACTCGGCACGGGGGCTGCTGTCCAGACGCCCGAGGCCCCGCGCACCTGGCTGAGCCCCGCCGCCTCACCTGAAAGGCCGCGCCAAGGCCGGGAGGGCGCACCGCGCCAGCCACACGCACCGAGCCGCCATGACGCCGCCGACACTGCGCACGCGCCTCGGGCGACACAGTGTGCGCCGACTCCGAGCCTGCCCTCCCGCCCACCGCCTACACTCAGCCAATCGGTGACCGCATTCTCTGTGATGGACACACACATTCACCAACCGCTGCGTCGAAGGGCGGAGTCTGTGGCTTTCGGCCTCCCAGGAAGGTGAGGAGGTGAAAGGTGAGGGGAGCAGAGGGAGGAGACTCCTGGAGGGGCGTAGCGGAGAAGGGCCAATAGGGAGAGGGCAGGGGGCGTGGTGGGAAGGGACGTGGGCGGGACCGAGCCGCCCGTCGGGGCAGGGACTGGGCCCGGGATTCTGGCTTCTGTGCAGCCTCGCCTACCGTCCTCTGGAGCCGTTTAGGAGTCCGTGACCCTTGTGCACTGTCAGTCCCCTTTCAACTCCGCTCCGCATTGATCAGGCTTAGGGTACATTTTCAGGAATTTCCGAAAGGTGGAAGCGACTGGAGAACTGCCTGACGCTGCTCCGTGGGGCGGGAAGGGGCTGCATCTGCATCCAGTAGGGAGTCGGGGAGAGAAGGCAACATTGTAACAGCATAGTAACAACATTGTCACACCCGATGTGGGTGAGGGGAGGTCTCCGGGCTAGCACATCGGAGGGTGCCCTGTCCACCGTCCTCGTCCGCTCTGATGAATGTGGGAAGCCAAGTAGTAAACTTAATAGTAATATTTTACCAAATGCTGCATCAGGAAATGAGGGAGGCCTGGATGCACACTGGAAATCCCCTGTGGCACAAAGGCAGACCTTAAGCGTACAGTATTTGTTTGCAAAAGATTTCTCTTTGTGATTTACTTCCCCATGACCTATTGTTTACTCCCTGGTGATTTTCTTTATTTACTTCTGGTCCTTGGAGAGGGACATCATGTTTGGGAGAGTGGTGGGAGAGCGCAGGAGAGGAAGACCCTCGATGAGATGGATCGATTCTGTGATTGGGGTGGTGGGAGTGAGTGTGTTGGAGACAGCTCGGCACAGAATAGAGTAGGATTTAGGGCTCTTGTACATAGGGTCGCTATGAGTCCCAAGCGACTGACAGCGCATAACAACAACAACTTCCTGGTGATTCTCAGTAAAACCTCAGAAAGTTGTGGCATAGGGGCTTCAGTTCTTCCAGCTGCTAGCCCCCTGCCTTCATGCTTTGTGACCTGACCTCTTTTCCTGTGCATCCCTGGCTCTGTCTTTTCCTTGCTTGACAACAGATGAGATCCAGCAGTGTCCATCTAAGCAGTGTCCATCTTGTTGGGGGGGTCTTCCTCTTTCTCTGACCCTCCTACCTTCCCCATCAGGATGCCCCTTTCCAAGACTGGCCCTCTTGACAACATACCCACAAAGGACACAATATGTGAGAGGAAGTGTCACCATCCTTACCTGTGAGGAGCACCCTGGTTGTGTTACCACAGATTGTTATGTGCCTTCGAGTTGCCTGCGACTCATAGGGAAGCTAAGCACAACAGCTCTGAACCCTGCCCTGTCCTGAGCCAGTCTCTCTGACACATCTACTCCCATTACCCCAGTTACTGTGTCGATCCAGGGTCGTCCTCTCCCACGCTACCCCTCCACCCTTCCATGCATGGGGGCCTTGTCCATGGACTGGTCCTTCCTGGCCACGTGCCCAAAGCATGTGAGACGGAGCTTCAACACCTTGCCTCCAAGGAGCAACTTGGCTTCACCCTCTCCAATGCAGATTTGTTTGTTCTCTTTTTTTTTTAAATTATTTTATTATTTTGTGTGTATCTGTACTGTCAAATCAGATCCAACAGGTACAGGAGGAGATTGCCCCTCCTTTTCCAGCAGAGCGTCTGGTGGATTTGAACCACATACCTCTGGGATTGCAGTACAGCTTCTTGCCACTAGGCCACCAGAGTTCCCCTGTTTGTTCTCTTGGCAGTTCATGTTCAAGACTCTTCTCCAGCACCACAACCCAAAGGCATTGATCCTTCTTCTGGCATCCTTATCCTTACCCAGCTCTCTGATGCGTAACAAGTAATTGCCAAGACCATGGCCTAGATCAGGCACACACTAGTCTCTAGACTGACATTGTTGCATTTTAGCGCTCTGGAGAGGTCCCTGACAGCAGATTTTCCCAGTGCAATTCATCGTTTGATTTCTTGACTGCTGGTGCCAAAAGTATTGATTGGGAAGCCAACACTGAAACGGTTAATCTCAGTTTCCTCTCCATCCATCATGGTGCTGCCAATAGGCCCTGTGGTGAGAATCTTTGTTTTCTTGATGTTGAGCTTCAATCCACATCGAAGACTTTAGTCCTTGACCTTCTGCAGCAAGTGCTTCAGGTCCTCCTCAGTTTCAGCAAGTAGGGTTGTGTCATCTGCATAACGCAGGTTGTTGATGACTCTTCCTCCAATTCTGGTACCCCGTTCCTCCTAACAAATACTTAAGGATGTTATGGGCAGAATATTGAATGATCCACAGAATCACTGAACCAAGAAGAGCTGGTGACACAGGAATTTCATGAAACACCATATGACCAGGAGGCAATGGTGATGAAAGAAGTGCAGGCTGCTCTGAAAGACTTGGAAAAGCCCTGGGAATTGATGGAATACCAACTGATATACTTCAATAAACAGACACTGCCCTGGATGTATTCACTAGTCTGTGCCAGGAAATCTACCAGGCCCACCGACTGGAAGAGATCTATACTTATTCCCACTCCCAAAGAAGGCGACCCAACAGAGGAGAAGTTACTGAACAGCATCACTCACTTCACAAGCAAGCAGAATCCTGCTGAAAATTATCCCAAAACGACTGGAACAGCACATTGACAGAGAATTACCAGAAATACAAGCTGCGTTTGGAAGAGGCCATGGCATTAGGGACATCATGTTGTTGTTGTTATGTGCTACCAAGTTGCCTGCAAGTCATAGCGACCCCATGTACAATGTCTACGAAGCCTGCCCAGTCCTGAGCCAGTCTCACTGACTCTGACACATCTACCCCCATTGCCCTAGTGACTGAGTCAACCCGTCTCATCTGGGGTCTTCCTCTCCTGTGCTACCCCTCCACCCTTCTGAGCATGATGTCCTTCTCCAAGGATCGGTAGCTCTTGGCCTCATGCCCAAAGTATGTGAGGGAACTCCAAATCTTAGCCTCTAAGGAGAAGCTTGGTTTCTCCTTCTCCAAGACAGAATGATTTGTTTTCTTGGTGGTCCATGGTATGTTCAAGACTCTTCTCCATATGATCAAGAGGAAATGGTGATGAAGGAGGAAGTTCAGGTTGCTCTAACGGACTTGGCAAAAAATAAAGCCACAGGAATTGGTGGAATACCAATTGACATATTTCAACAAACAGATGCTGCTCTGGATGTGCTCAATGGGTTGTACCGAGAAATCTAGAGGACAACTACCTGGCCAACTGACTGGAAGAGATCTATACTTATTTCCATTCCAAAGAAAGGTGACCAAACAGAGTGTGGAAATTATTGTACAATGTCACTCACAACACACTCAAGCAAGATCCTGCTGAAGATTATCCAGAAACGACTGGAACAGCACTTTGACAGAGAACTACCAGAAATACAAGCTGGGTTTAGAAGAGGTCGTAGCACTGGAGCTATTACCACTAATGTCAGATGGATCTTGGCAGAAAGCAGGGAATACCAGAGGAATTCTATCTGTTTCATTGACTATGCAAAGGCATTTGACTCTGTGGATCACAACGAACTGTGGTAACGTTGAGGAGAATGGGAATCCCAGAACACCTGACTGTGCTCGTGCGAAACCTATACTTGGACCAGGAGGTAGTCCTCAGAACAGCGCAGGCAAACACTGCATGCATGGTTCAAAATTGGAAAGGGAGTGCGTCAGGGATGCATCCTGTCTCTATACCTTTTCAATCTGTATGTGGAACAGAAACGTAGAGGCATTGGAGTGGGAAAGCCAGTTTCGTGAGCTGTGCCTCATACAGGAGAGCTTTCCAAGTCTGTTGGGAGAGAAGATCAATCAGAACCAGGAGGGGTGTGGCTGCGGCTGGGCCCTGCCCAATCAGAGCCAGGCACACTGAAGCTAGATGCCTCCTGACACTGACACGTGCGGAAGAGACTGTCCATCAAAACAACAGTCCGAAACTGCCCACCTCTCCGTCCCATCGACCACCTGCCACTGCATCCCACTGACCTACACTCAAGCTGGAACCCAGTGAACTGCCAGCCGTGTTGAGGAGCACGCCATGCCTGGGAAGAGGCCGCCTTCACCTCTGCTCTCTGAGAGGAATCTTTCCTAATAAACTTCCTCTCCCTCTCTCCTTGATCCCATACCCCACGCCCCTCTCGCTGTGTGCTGGGTCCGACCCGTGTTATTTCCGAGCGGACGCCAGGAGACACGTGCTTAGCTGATCGTCCTTGCCGTAGTCCTGTGTACGTGATATCTCTCTCCTAGAAGAGGGCTGTGTCCCCCTCGGAACAGGACAGAAATGAGTACAGGTGCACCAACGCGACAGTGATTCTGGCAGGAGGCAAAAGGTGGGCAAGCCAGGAAGCAGCCCTCCCAGCCCACGACACAAGGCCCAGGTGGACTAGACCACGACCACGTCTCGCTGGGAGTCACACTCTCTGTCTCCCAGAGGCCCCTGGCCCTTCACTTTTCTTTGTTTTCAGTTTCTTTTGCACAACCCACCCTTCACTAGCTTCGCCTCTGTCTTGTCGCCTTAATAAACCTTTCCTACTTGCTTTCTACATTGCCACTGTCTGTGCATGTGTGTAGTTCAGGTGACTTACCTAGAGGCCCCTCAGCTCACCCCCCATGGGAGGGAAGAGCCAGCAGTGAAGAGAGGAACTCTCTGTGGGTCATTCGAACGAGAAGTCACCACGTGTTGACAGAGCACCTCTGGGTGCCAGGCCTGGCCGCCTGCAGAAGGAGGTCAGGGACCATACCTCGAAGGTGGGTGTCCCCAGGGCGCTCCCCATCTGGTCCTGCACCATCTGTGTGTGTGTGTCACTGGGACCCCAATGTTGGCAGGTTGGCCCAGGGTGGACAGATTTTGGGGAAATGTTCAGACTGGGGAAGAAAGGTCTGGTGCTAAGCCCCTGAAGGCAGCTGGGGGGACAGAGGAGGAGCGCGGGGGCATAGGCAGGCGGGGTGGGGGTGCCAGTTCAGACTGAGGCAGGAAGGCCCGGTGCTCAGCCCCTGAAAACAGTCGGGGGCTGAGGAGGAGCACGGGGGCACAGGTGGGCGTGTGGGGGTACCAGCCTGAGAGCTCAATGCCTTGACTGATGCCCCACACCTCTTAGGAACCAGGAGGCCGCAGACGCTGTGACCATGTCTTGAATTGTTCTCTGTGGGACGGGCATCAAGCATGGTGGTGGAGGGCCGGGCAGTTGACAAGGACCACTGACCTGAGACAGGTGGTGATCTGCCTGTCCTCTACACAAGCTGGGAATTTCCCACAGTTACGTGCTTCTCAGTGGCCATGACCTTGGGCCCCGCCTGCTGACTCATGAGAAGATTCCGTCCCTCTCTTCCTGGGCATGCAGGTGGGCATCCTGCCCTCAGGCATTCACCTGAAGCCTGGGGGCCGGCGACCCAGTGCTGCGTGACCGGAGCCTGCCGGCCACCTCCCTGTCCCCAGGCCTCCGGTTTCCTGGGAGGAGGCCTGCTCCAGCGATGCGGCCAGACAGGGACTGCTCGTGGGTTTCCCAGGCTGACCTCTCAGTAGGAGCATGTGTAGTTAATCATTGCGTCACCAATACCCTGTCCTCGGGTCCTCACGCCCAGGGCCTAGACATAGTCCCCTCACTGTGGTCACAGGCAGCTCATGGGGTGAAGGCTGGGGACACCCGCTGGATGCACTGCCAGCCAGAGCCCTGGGGTCAGGTGACTACCAGGCTGAAGGGTGGCCCATGTATGTCAGCAGGACCCCTCTCCACAGAGTGGACATGGGCATATCACTTGACTTTTTTCTAAGACACCCTTATGTGCACAAGACAAGGGTGACATTTACAGAGAAAGGGGAAACCCCTTGGAAGAGGACTGTGCCCGAGGCCTCCGGGGTGCCCCTCATGGTCAGCCGAGACCTGGCTTTGCACGACCAAGTCCATGTCCAGGTTGTCAGCTGCAGCGGCGGAGAACCTGACATTGGTGGAGGACTGGGCGCTCCTGCCAGGGTCTAGGGGGAGTGTTGGCCTCGGGTCCAGCCTTAGAACACAGAGCCGCGCATGCTGACCATCCACACAGTCCACTGCTGGCCTGGGAGGGTCTTCCCCAAGGCACCCCGAGGAGGACCTGCCAGAAAGTCAGCCCCGAAGACCCTGTGACCAGCAGTCCATTCTGAAGTACAGTGGGACTCACACTCCAGTCCAGTGGCCAGCGGGGGTACTCAGTACAGGACACGGGAGCGTCCAGTGGCCTGACCTCTACCGGTCAAGCTTGATGTCCGCTGGCAGCAGAGGAGTCGGGCCCGTTCTTGGCCCGAAACCCCCTGTACCGGGGCCTGCAGATGTCTGGCAGACAGCGCCTTGCGGAGAGGGCAGGTCCGCGGCCAGCTGGCCAGCGCAGACAACGGCTCTTCCTGGAGGTGATTCAGGCACACGAGGCACACTCAGGGCGACTCTGGGCCCCCAGTACAGGCCATGGCCTCCTGGTGCCAGGGCCTGCCCCCTCCAACGGTGGACAGGTGCCCTGGGAGATGGACAGAGCGGGGTCAGCCAGGGGCCCAAGAGGGCTCATCAGGAGCAGTCAGGTGCATCTAAGGAGGACGAACTGGCCACTCCAGGAGCTCATACCATTCAGACCCCAGGAGCTTCCACAGACAGTCAGAGGGCCAGGACCACTGTGGCCAGCAGGAGTGCGAGGCCTGTAAAAAGCGGAAAGCGTTGGTGTCAGTTGGGGGGGACCAGAAGCGTCTCAGGAGCTTGTGAGCGGGCTCTTGTCATTGTCAGCTAGGACTCACAGTGACCCTGCCCTGCACCATCCTCACATGTCCACTGTGCCTCAGCCCACGGTGACGGTCACCGTGTCAGTCCAAGTCTCGCCGCCTGGAACAGAGACGCACGGAAACGCTGTGTTTACATGCCTGCTGGACCACGTGGGCCCCAAGCTCACCCTGAGGCCTGAAGACCCACATCTTGCCTGGTCACCACTGCTGCCCACTGAAAGGACTGGGCAGAGCGAGAGATGTATGGATCCAAACTCAGTCACCATCCTGGATAGGCCGGCTAGTGTGGCAGAGCCCGGGGGCCCCGAGACTGTGCTCTCAGTGGCACTTCGAGCCTGGAATGGGATGTGACTTTGAGCCACGTGGACAGATCCACAGTGGACAGGTCTGCGAGGGGAGCCAGGCCACCAGCGAGGTGCTCAGTCCCTGGAGCAGTCAACCACTCGGACCCTGAGGGCAGCATCTGTGAAGGACAGAGCCCAGAGGGCGGGACCGTGAGGCCAAAGGATTGCTGGAAGTGAGAATCACAGGAGTGGAGTGGGGAGAGTGGGGCATGCCCTGGTGTTGTGAGTTGAGTACGAGAACATAACGTAAGGAATGGCTGAGCGAGAGAAGGCTGCGTTCTGCAAACGCACTCGGGTCCCAAAGGGACATTCAGAAAAGGGAGGACATGGCCCGTTATTGGGGCTCAGGGACCCAGAGCATGGAGCACCCTGGCCACCCCGCGGGAGGAGGCTGTCTGCCTTGTGGAGAGAGCCCCCCTTGGTCACGCGCTGGGCAGAAGGCAGGCAGATTGTGGGCAGGGAGGCCCTCGGGCATGCGGTGGGCAGACGGAGGGCAGGAAGACAGGCTGGACATGAAGTGGGCAGCAGACCACTGTCTGCAGCCTTGCTGGGTCCACAGCAGCGGGGCGGTGGCCGAGCATTTAGGAGCAGTGACCTGTGCCCCGGTGTCCCTCTGTATCAAGTGGACACAGCTGGACATGGTCCTGCACTGTCGGGGACCCAGAAAGCAGTCAGGCATGGACCTCAGAGCACAGAGCACCTTGTGGAAGACGACAAGCGTCCTGAGGCCCAGAGCCAGGGACCTGAACGTAGCCGTCTCTCCTCAGCTGCAGTGGCTGGAGCCGGGTCACTGCGGGATGGGCATGGTGGCTGGGCTTTCCTTGTCCCCTGTCACAGGGCCACCTCTCTGCTTAGACACGTTGCCTGGGTGCTCCGATGGCCCTCCAATTGCAGGAGGATCTCCTGGGGCTACATAATTTCTCCTGTCCTGCTGTCCCTGAGATTGGGTTTGGACATGCTGACCGTGGCCCCATTACAACAGACAACAGGCAACAGAGTCCAGCCTGAGCGAAACCATGCTGATGGTCAGGTCCTCCCATGCCCATCTCTGCTGCAGTTCATGGGTCCTCACAGGTCTGCCGTTCTAGAAGCAGTGGCCAGTCCCTCTTCCAGTCACTGTGGGGTGGAGCCAAGGTGAGGACCCCTCACAACACTTCTGTCCCCCAAACCCAGGAAGATCCCTGTGGTCAGTTCTGCAGTGCCTCGCCCTCTGAGGACCTTACATCCACCTGCTCTACACAGCTGGCCTGGTCACAGACACCTGACACGGGAATGCTCACCTGACACACACCTGACACAGGAACACTGACCTGGCACCAACCTTACATGGGAGTGCTCACCCAATACACACTTGGCACGGGAGTGCTCACCTGACAGACTCCTGTCACACACCTGACACAGGAGTGCTTGCCTGACACACACCGGTCATGGGAGCGCTCACTTGACACACATTGGACACACATCTGACACGGAGCAGTGACCTGACACACAGCTGATGTGAGAGCGCTTACCTGACACAGGAGCACTGGTGGTAGAGTCCTAAGCTGTCATCTTGTGCCGAGTTGGTGCCTCCATGCTTTCACTCCACCGGCGGCCCCGAGGGTGAAGGACGGACAGTCACTCCTCTGTGAACAGCTTCCGAGAACCTGTTGGAGGGTCAGCTGTGGGTAGTTCCAAGTCGGTGGCAGTGACTTTGACTCCTTTTGATGAGTGTCTGCACCGTTGAGTCAGACCGACTTCTGGGTGGCCCTCCAACAGGGTCCTGAGGCCCAAAGCCCCTGCAGGTGACTGCTCATTTTTCTTCTGTGAAGCAGCTTGAGGATTTGAACCATCAGCCTTTGTGTTGCTGTCGAACTCCTTACCAATAAGCCTCCAGAGCTCGCTAAGACGTCCACAGACCCATGTCCTTTCCACAGTGACTCTGTGAAGAACAGACCTGCGCCCTGTCCTGTGTCATCTTGTCCCATGACCTCCAGCCCATCTCTGCAGTCCCTGCGTCAGTCACCTCATTGGAGCCTTCATCTCCTTCCACCTTTCCAAGCATGAGGTTCAGCCCCCCCCCAAACACGTGCCAAAAGGTATGCCGGCCGGCCGGCCGGACGGAGCTTCTCCAGCTCTGAAAACTCCAGCGTCAGGGGAGGACACTGCCCAAGGTATCAGGTGAGGGGCAGGGAGTGGGGAGGATGTGGTGTTGGGGGCAGGGGGGTCTTCAGTTCTGCCCCCTCCCTCCTGTCTTGTTTGCCCCTCCCTCCTCTCCTGTCCCCTCCCTCCTCTCCTGCCCCCTCCCTCCTCTCCTATCCCCCC
>NW_006399879.1:8041894-8050516 GCF_000299155.1 Elephantulus edwardii | reverse complement strand
TCCCTGCTTCCTATTATGTTCCTGTGCCCCCTCCCTAATCTCTGAGGCTCCCCCAATCACCCCAACCCTACTCCACATACCTTCCCATGTGCACTGTCTCCCTCAGACAATGCAGAGGCTGCCAAAAATGCAGCTGAAACCTGAGATGTGTATGCAAGAGGGAAAGAATGTTGAAAAGTGGGCCTGTGCGCTTTCTTTAAAATAGAACGTGCCCGGCCCCTTGGGGATGTCCAGAGCAGCTGGGAAAATTCCTTGGCTGTGCCCCTCTGGCTGCCCAGAGAAGATGCTGGGCTATTTACCCTTCAAGACTCAGCCCCCACGCTGCCTTTTCCAGGTGGCCAGTCACATCTCCCCCCTCCCCCACCCCATAGGCTGCAATGTGAACTGTGTTCATACCTGGGACCCCCACCCCCCACCCTGAGCCTACGTGTGGTCCCCTGAGGAAACGCAGCCATGCCCAAGCAGGGTGAGGCAGACCCTGGTCCCTTCTGAGTTACAGAGAGCAGAAAAGGCAGACACTCCATGGAGGATGGATGAGGGCACAGAGAGGCTGTGGAGAAACAAAAAGGGCCTCCTGGCTCCAATTCCTGGACCCAGACTCCCGACTCCCGATGGTGAAGAAACAGACTTTTGTTCCTCCCGGGCCCCCTTGTGGTGTCTGTCTCAGTGGCTCTGACAGATGGTGGAAGGCCATGTGGCTCCTGCGCTACCCACAGTACGTGCACCTTGGCCCAGCCCTCTCCTAGTGGGTCCCCTGTGTCCTCCAGGGCAGCTGTCACACAAGGACCACAAGGGGGTGGCTTTCAAGAACAAGTGGGTTCTGTCCACACTGTTGTCAGGTGTCACTGAGAGTGGAGTATGACTCAGATCTGAATCCTGTCCCATCCTTTACCATCCTCACCACCCCCGGCACCCTCGAACCCGCTGCCACGGTCACTGTGTCAATCCACTTGGTGGAGGGTCCTCCTCTCTTTCATCGCTCCCCCCCACCCCCGTTCCTAAGCATGATGTCCCTCTCCAAGGAATAGCTTCTCCTAGCAACAAGCCCAAAGTATGTGACACGAAGCTTCATCACCCTCACCTCCAAGGAGCACTCTGGCTGCAACTTCTCCAAGACATAGCCGTGTGTTCTTACAGCCGTCCGCCAGATGGTCAGGGCTCTCCTCCAACACCCAGTGCGATGCTCCTTCTGTTTTCTTGATGGCTGATTGTTGACTATGGATCTCGGTAAGATGGAATTGTTGACTATTTCAAACTTTTCTCCGTCTGCTGCGATGTTGCCTCCCGGCCCAGCTGTGAGGACCTTTGCTTTCTCGGTGTTGAGATGCAGTCCATGCTGAAGGCTGCCGTCCCGGCGTGTCAGGTCGTCCTCACTTTGAGCAGGGTCTTGTCATCTGTGTGGTGGGGTTGTTGAGTCCCCTCCAGTCCTGATGGCACATTCTTCTTCACAGAGTCCGACTTCCTGAGGGATTTGCTCAGTATACAGATTGAAAAGGTGTGGAGAGAGAGCGCAGCGCTGACACACGCCTGTCTTGAGGTGCTGTGGTCAGAGGAAGGATGACAGCTCCACCAGCCCACGCTCCTCGGCTGTGCGGCCAACCCTTCCGTAAACACTCTTCTCACCACTGGGAGGCTGGATTGAGGTGCCTGCCCTGGGGTGTCCGTGCTTCCTGGGCTGGTGGCACCTGGGGACGTCTCCTCCCCAGCGCTGCTTCCTTGCCCAGTCCGCTCTTTAGATCTCAGAGGTCGAAGGAGGACGCCACGTGAAGGCTGCCTCATGAGCGTGATGGAGAATCCCATTCTCAGCCTGACGGCAGCGCGCAGTGTGGACGGGGCTCCACTCCACAGCACACGATTTGACGACAAGCTCGTGGGCTGGACTGTCCTGATGTGTCCAGACGCACAGCCGGGTTCAGGGCTTGGCCTCTGAGGAGCGTTCACTGTCCTGAGCTGCTGTCACCTCCGGCGTCCATGCGTGCCCGTCCATCCCACCCTCACCGCAGGTCTGTCCTTCTTAGCTGCTCTGTCACCTCCGGTGTCCACGCGTACCCGGCACTCTGCCCACACCACAGGCCTGCCCCTCAGAGCTGATCCTCATGTCCACTGTCCACGCGTACCCGGCACTCTGCCCACACCACAGGCCTGTCCTTCTGAACTGACCCGTCATGTCTGACTGTCCACATGTGCCCGGCATCCCACCCACACCGCAGGCCTGTCCTGAGCTGACCCGTCACTTCCGGCCATCTGTTCCCTGCATTCTGCTACCTCTTCTATCTTTTCTTTCTTTTTCGCTCTCTTGCTTTTGTGCTTGAGGTGATTGTGAAGACGTGGTTTAACAGACGTGTCCCAGTCGTCCGTGTGGCACGTGGAGAAAACACCGACATTGGCAGGAATTGCATCTTGCACCGTCTGCACCCACAGCAGCAGCAGCCTCCTCTGTGCAAGTCTGCTGCTAAGTGCCTCTTTAAAGTGTTAGAGAGCAAGGATGCCACTGTGAGAACTAAGGTGTGCCTGACCCAAACCCAAGACCTGGTACGTTCGGTTGCGGTAAAAGCTGAACAGCGAGTGAGGAAGAGAGTGTCGTGGTGTTGGAGAAGGGTCTTGAGTATACCATGACTGGAGGAGCCTCAGGGCGTGGGTCCTGGACGCTGTGTGGAGGAGCTGAAAACAGCGACATGAGTTGGAGGCTGGGTGATGGCTAGAAGATTCCAAAGGGAAGTCTGATGTGGTCTGCCCAGCTCCTGCACTGGCCGGAGCTCCCGTGGGGCGGTAACCTCCCCTCCGCTCCCACTCGTGGAACACAGAGTGCCCGGGTGAGGGCCCCTGGGTCAGGTCCCATGTGGAGCAGAAGTGCCCAGGGGTCTTGGGGTCATCTGTGGGGGCTGCAAGTCCTTCTCCAGAGCTGGGGCGGAGCTCTGGCTACACCCTACTGGGCAGCCTCTGTGAGGGGAGCCTCTGGTCCTGCCCTGCACCACTCACCTGGCCTGTTGGGGCCTCTGCTCTGTTCTATGCTCCCCCAACCGAAGGGCTGATCCTCGCAAGTCAGCATAGGGCTGCCCGCTTCCTCCCCAGGTGCCGCAGTCCACCCTTAGAGTCTGGGCTCCCCAGCCGGCGCCGTGACCACAGTGCTTCCATCCCCTGTGTCTGCATCCATCGCCACGATGTTGTTTCATGCTTGGCCTTCCAGCGGGCCTTCAGGCAGCAAATCACCCCAGAGGAGAATACTCGTCTTTCTCCCAAGGAGCAAGTGGTGGAGTTGAACCGTGTGCCTTGGGTTGGCAGTGGAACTCCTTACCCCGTATGGTTATCAGGGTGCTTGCTGTCTCTGCACCCGAGCTGGTGAGGTGCGCTGGCCTGGTGGTAAGGAGCAGTGCTGCCTACCCACAGGCCGACGGTTCTAGTCCAGGAGGGAGATGGGCAGTCTCCTCCTGCGTGATTTCCAGTCAGCTGGAGGGTCAGCTGCGTGCTCATCCAGGGCCGTTCCCCTCCGTCCTCAGGGCGGCTGTGAGCCAACACCGACCTGATGGCAGTGGGTGTGGCTCGCTCCTGCTTTCTGTTTCTGTTCAATCGTATGTGGATCCAGGATGTTGATTTGATCCACAGGGACCGAGTGGACAACAGATCCAAGCCGCGCCCCCCTGGACCGTCCGCTCGGTCTCTGCCAGTCGCTGTGCCAGGCCGGCTCACTGAGCGTGCCCCTCCCCTTACCTGGCCCTCCGCCTTCCCAACATGCTGTCCGTCTCCTGGGACTAACCCCTTCTGACCACATGCCCAGGGCCAGCGGGGAGCAGCATCCCTGCCCTGCTCTCTGACTGCACGTCCTTCAAGAGTGTTTGTGGTATGATCCTGCTGCTGCTGTTGGGTCCGTCAGGTCCAGTGTGACCCAGAGTGACCCTATGAACAGTACATAGGAACCCTAACCTGTCTGGGGCCAACTCACACTTCCTGACACGTGAACTCATTGCAGCAGTCACTATGTCAACCCTTCTCATTGAAGGTCTTTCTTTTTAAATTTTATTTTATTATTTTGTGTGTGTGTGTGTGTGTGTGTGTGTGTGTGTGTGTACCATCAAATCAGATCTGACTGGTACAGGAGGAGATGGTCCCTCCTCCAGCAGAGCATCTGGTGGATTCGAACCGCACACCTCTGGGATTGCAGTGCAGCTTCTTGCCACTAGGCCACCAGAGCTCCCTAGAAGGTCTTTCTTTTGCTGACCCTCCACCTTCCCAGGCATGACGCCTCTCCCCAAGGAATCGCCTCTCCTAACTGTGCCCAAAATACAAGAGGTAACATCTCACCATCCTGCCTTCAGTGAGCATCCTGCTTGCACTTTCTCCAAAAAACATCTGTTTATTGTTTGAGAAGCTCAGATCTCTTCTCCAACATCACAATGCAAAGGCGCCAATTCTTTTTCTATCATTCCTATTCATTGTCCAACTTTCAGATTCATAGCAAGTGATTGAAAAGACCATGGTCTGGATCAGGTGCACCTTGGTCCCCAGATGTGGTCATTGAACTTTGAACTTGAAAAGGTCTGTAACAGCAGCTTTTCCCACTGCCACACGTCCTTTTGATTTCTTGGAAGCTGTTGCCAAGGGTGTTGATTGTGGATCCAAGATGAAATCATGGACTTGAGCCTTTTCTCCATCTGTCACACTGCAGTCTGTTGGCCCGGGGCGAGGAGTTTCGTCTTGTTGATGCTGAGATATAATCTGCATGGAAGGCTGTAGCTCTTGGTCTTCTGTAGCGAACATTTCACATCCTTCTCACCTTCAGCAAGCATGTGCTTATCTGTCGATTCCTGACCCAGCCATCAATCTGTCCATCTACCGAGAGAGGTTAATGTTGAGAAATTTGCCTATGTGACCACAGAGGCTTACATCTGAGCACCACAGTGACAGAAGGGACACTCTGGCAGGATGACCAATCACGGCCTTGGGCAGACTGTCTCCCTCCAGAATCCTCCCCGGGGTCTTCACTTGATCGTGTCAGGCCCACCCACGTGGTGGAGGACTGTCTCTTCCACTTAGAGCCGACTGATTGTGGATGTTAACCCCACTGATGAACAGCTTTGCAGGGACACTATCAACCCCAAGTGGACACAGAGTCCAGCCTCAGAGGAGGCTCAGTCTGGAGAAACAGTGGGTGGACCTGTGGATGGAGTGAAGGCACCCATGTGCAGGCCAGTTCACAGACAAGAACGGCATCAGGCTGAAGACGACTTTTCTCCAAGTTTCATAAAGATTCTCAGACTATAAACATCAGCCCCAGGGGTAAGAATCAACTGGAAATGGTTTCAAAACGTTTAAACCTCGTAGGAAAAGTTCAGCAGATGATTAAAAGGAGTCCTGTAGCCATCATGAGATTAAAGATATGCTCAGTTCAGGCAGCTCTCTCCACACACACTGCCAGACTGAACAAACACACACAAACGTGGGGGGAACTGCTTCTTCCCTCCACCCCAAGGTAGCCATGCACCCCCTTCTCCCCTCCCACCCCAGATGTAAGCATGCACTCTTTCTCCCCTCCTGTCCCCCCCGAGTTAGGCATGTACCCTCTTCTTCCCTCCTGCCCCCCAGAGGTAAGCAGTGGATCTTCTTCTCCCCTCCTGGCCCCCAGGTAAGCATGCACCCCTCCCCTCCTGCCCCCCCAGGTAAGCATAGCCTCCCCCCAGGCTGGGCAGCGGGAGCCACTACCCTCCCCTTTTGCCATGGGCGCCTGAGGGTGCCTCTCCTGCAGCTCACGGCTCTGGGGCTGCAGTGGACACACATGGGCCTCGGCCCTCTCTGGGGCTGTGTTCTCTGTCCAGTGGTCAGCAGGGGGTGCTGCCCTCTTCGTGTCCACACCTCCAGCAGTCCTGGTCCCCCTTGCTGGGCCGTGTTGGCTGTGGGGGGTGGGGCAGTGGGTCCTGTTCATGGTGGCCCCACCCTCAGGGGAGCAGTGCACCGGTGTCCTGAGTGGAGAGGACAGAAACCACTTCAGTTCTTTGCCTTCACCCCTCGCCAATATTTCCCTTGGGAGGTGAGTCAGGGCTCTGTGGATAAGTGAACATATGTACACACGGCGGTGGTTGAGGAAAACAAGGGGGAAATGTTTATTAAGGCATCACTAAGGAGGCATGGCCAGTGACAGGAAGAGTTAAAAGTGAAGAAAGGGAGAGAATCACCCGAGGGGGGCCAGGGGACCCAAACTCTGTGGGGTGTTGCCAGGAGCAGGGGCACCTCAGGTCTGTGGGGTGCTCAGAGCCTCGCCCACCTCGGGACCTGTGGGATGAAGGGGTGCTTCACCGTGACGCATCTGTCTTTGACCCCCTTCTGGTTTCCTCTGAGGTCTTTCCTCCTGTGGGAGGCGGAGGGGGAGACAGGGAACACCAGGGAGCAATTCTGTCCCTTAACAGGGAACAGGCATCTGCACCCTCCTTCTAATCTGTTGTGTGCCATGAAGTGGGAACCTACTCCTAGCTGACCGTCCAGCGGGTTTTCAGAGGCACTTAATCTCTCGGGAGGAGACTTCCGTCCCTCTGCGGAGCAGCTGGTGGATTTGAACCATGTGCCTTCGGGATTGCAGCGCACCATCTTACCATGAGTCCGCTTGCTCAGCACTTGCTGTCCGGCACCGGGGAGTTGCCCACCCTCGGGAGGTTCTCCCCACACCCCAGTCCCTCGTGGTCACCGGGTCAGGCCAGCTCCGGTGACAGAGGGGGTGCCCCTCAGCGAGGCGCTCAGTCAGGTCTGTACCGAGGGCAGCCGTCCGTGGTTCTCACCACAGTTGGCGCTTCGCCCGCTGCTCTGCCCTTCACTGGCCGCAGTGTGGGTGCGGGGCCTCACCTCTGACTCCCAGCTCCGTGAGGACAGCTGCTCGTCTGCTGGAACAGAGCTTCCTGCAGCCGCTGGGGAAGCCTGACTGTCAGAGCCGCAGGCGCGCCATCGCTGTGGGCACACGCCGGGCGAGAGGTGGGCACGCGGGGGCTTGCCCGAGGAGCTGTCCCTCACAGCGTCCACGCGACCTCAGCAGGGCTGGCTTCGGAAGTGGCAGCATGGAACCCAGTGACGTATCCCACCGGGCAAACCTGCTGCAATGGACCTTTCACGGTGCTAAGGGTCAGTGAGGTTATTTGAAGTCTAGGATGCCCTGACTGAGCCCCGGTCTCTCGCCTCCCTCCCGCCTGATGTCAGTGCCATGGTGTCCACTCACACTGACCGAATCCACGCACCACAGAACAGCTCTGCCCACCCCGGGCCCTCTTCGCCATCTGAGCCGCGGCCGCACCCCTGTGGCTGCCCAACTGGCTGACAGGCTTCCTCTTCTGACCCTCACCTTTCCAAGAACGATATCCCTTTGCCAGGGCTGGCCTCTCCCGACAGTGTCCACAGCATGAGGGACGAAGCTGCACATCTAGGGGCCACAGTGACTGGGCTGCCTCCAGGACAGACCTGCTGGGTCTGTGGACAGCCTGTGGACGCTGCCTGCCTGCCCGTGGACGCTGGCTGCCTGCCCGTGGACGCTGGCTGCCGTGGATGCTGCCTGCCCAATGCAGTCGCCACTCGGCCAGCAGCACAATTTGAAGCATCAACTCTTCTTGGTCTTTCTTATTAGTTCCCAACTTGCACGCTTTGGGAACAGTTGAAAATCCCTTGACTCACCTCATATGTGAGTGAGAGCTGGACAGTGAGAAAGGGCGATGAGGAATGAGGCCTGTGACTCGTGGTGGCCGAGAATGCAGAATGCAGGCAGCGGAGGCCTGCAGAGGGGCAAGTGCACTCCGCAGAAGCAAGAAGCTTGGTGGACTCGGGGCCCAACTCTGGACACCCCATCAGGAGGGACAAACCGCTAGGAAAGGACCTCAGGGCTGGAGAAACACCCTGTCTGCACTGCCAACAAGCTGCTTCCCAGCCACAGGAACTTGTCAGGGCAGCTTGCCAAGGCTGTGACTGCATGGACGCACGCTGCCACGCCTTCATCCCCACGGCTGGATTCGAACTGCTCACGATTCAGTTAGGAACTGAACACTTAGCGTGAAGGCCGGTGCAGAGGGCGGCTGTGAGGATGGTGCCCGGCTGACCGACCACCATCTGATCTCCTGCCCGCGTCCTCCATGGTCGTCGTGGTGGGTCCTTGACCGCTTCGGGCTCTCCCTGTGTCCTTTTACTATCAGCGCTTGTTTACAGGTGTATTTTTGTTTGCTTTGGCGGCCAGGTCAGCAGGGAGGCGGGCTGCCCCCACGGGTGGTGCATCTGGTGGCTGGACTCCAGCGGTGGCTCTTGGGGAGAAGAATAGATGATCTGCTCCTGGGTGACTGCCAGCCTCTGACCACCTGGCGGACAGTCAGCTGTGGGTTGGCTCTGACTGGACAGCGGTCAGTTGGCACATATCAGGCTGGCCAGCCTGGCTCTCTGTGGGGCACACAGGGATATCGCCACCTGGCTGGCTCAAGGGAGTCAGAACCAGGGTCTGGATGTTGTGGGGGTGGACAGCAGTCGTGAGGGATGCTGTGAACGGTCAGCTTCCTCGTATTCCCTCCTGGTCTCCTCCACCTGCCCTCTGGGCCTGTCCCTCCCCCCCACAGGCCTGTCCTCCCCCCTCTGGGCCTGTCCCTCCCCCCCACTGGCCTGTCCTCCCCC
>NW_006399879.1:8030591-8041129 GCF_000299155.1 Elephantulus edwardii | reverse complement strand
TGAGGCATCACAGGTCTGTCCTCTGCTCTTGCAGGTGCTGTTGAGAGGACTCGCTCACAGGGACCGGAGCAGAGCTAAGCCATGGCCGGGGTCTTCCCGTGAGCAGATGGCACATCTTTCTCCCTCAGGTCAGCTGGCAGTTAAGCACTTCACCGTCACCCCAATTGGTCTCCTTAAGCTGTTAGGTGCATGGTTCAAACTCAGGAAGGGAGGGAGTTTCCACACCTTTTCAATCTGTATGCAGAACAGATCATTGTGGAGGCTGGGCTTTGTGAGGAGAAATGTGGCATCAGGAGAGGAAGACTCATCACCCTGCATTACGCAGATGACACAACCCTGCTTGCTGGAGCTGAGGAGGACCTGAAGCGCTTTCTGCAGAAGGTCAAGGACTGTACTCTTCAATAAGTATTAAAGCTCAACATCAAGAAGAAAAAAACAATAGGTTCTTGCCACTGGTCCAATTGGCAGTATCATTATGGGCAACGAAGAGACTGAGGTTGTTAATAGTTACGGCTTGCTCGGCTCCACAATCAACACTCTTGGCCCCAGCAGTCAGGAAATCAAAAGGTGAACTGCATTTGGGGAAAACTGGCCTCTCCAGAGTGTGAGAAGCAACAACGTCAATCTAGAGAGTCACAGGTGACTCAACGGTGGATAACAACCACCACCAAAGCGTCAGACCCGCTGCTATCACGTCAGCACTGGCTCCCGGCGGTGCTGCCCACCAGGACAGGCGTGCCCACGGCTGTACAGTCTCCAAGGCTGAGCGTCCTTGCCGTGCAGCTGGCCTCAGCTTCCTCCTGCAGGGACTCGTGGGCGCCCACTGCCCACCCTTCAGCCGCAGCCGACTCCGCCCCCGCACCACCAGGCCCCTCACCTGTGTATGGGAACGTCATGAAACCTAAACAGGAGCACGCAGTGGGCTCCTGTCTGCTGCTGTCAGGGGCTGTCGAGTTGAGTATGACCATAGCGACCCTGTGAACAGCCCATCTGCGGCCTGCCCTGTCCTGCCATCGGCACGCCTCTGACACACTAGAACCCACTGCAGCCGTCACCACAGCAATCCACCTGGTCGCGGGCTTCCTCTCCTCGGCCATCCCTCCACCTCCCGGCCTCTAAGAAGCACTCTGGCTGCGTTTCTTTCAACACGTGTTGGTTCATGCTCTGGACCGTCCGCAGGATGTTCAGTGCTCTTCTCCAGCACCACAGCTCAAAGGCATCAATTTTTGTTGCTGTGTAGTTTCCATGTAAGTCAGAAACTGTGGAACAGGCTCTGAAGTCTGGCCAAGAACAAAAACCAGGTGGCTTTGACAAACAGGGATGTAGTGTCTCCCAGCCTCGAGGGTGGGGGCTGGCGCAGGGTGTCAGCCACGCTGGGCCCTCTGAGGCCTGAGGACTTTGCTTGTCTCAGGCTCCTGGGAGCCCCAACAGGGCACTGCCCAGCGGTGCGGGGAGCAGGCGCTGGGAGAGAGGTGGCTGGATGCTGAGGAGTCCGGTCATCAGCGGGCAGGCACCGTGTCAAGCTTCGGATGGAGACCACCAGCTTCGGGCACTGATGAGCCCAAAATCATCATGGGAGAGTGGTCACAGACCCTGGCCTGGGACACTAGCCCTGGCCTGGGACACTAGCATGTCGAGTTGTGCGGCAGGCCACTGGCTCGTGTCTAGAGGCCTTGAGCTCAATAGCTCTTGAGCTTTTGTGTCAAGAGTCCATGCAGGGCAGGCCAGCCACACTTCCGAGTCCATCCTCAGTGAGGCTGGGGCGCCAGGCCCTGTGACCGAGGCGAGGAACTCCAGCTGAAGATGGCCACTTCCTACAAGGACGGTGGCCAGATGACGTCGTGACACCCTCATGCAGGGTGGGAGCTGGGCACTGTTTTGTGGGGGGCCCAGGTCACCCAGGACGAGACCATGTGCACATACTGGAGAGGGGCCCTGGCTTGGGCTCCCTCCCTCCGGGCCACGGGCACATGAAATCAGGTTCCTTGTTATTTCCAGTCTCTGCTTTGCCCCATGGGAGGAAGACAAGGGGCTTCCTTAAAGGTGGGCAGCCCTGGGACCCCCACGGCAGCTCTGCTCTGCACTGCAGGCCTCTGTGAGCTGGGGAAGGCACTGGGCTGGGCAGGTATGTGTGTGAGATGCGTGCACAGCGCCGCACACCTGAGCCTGGAGGTACGTGTGTGAGGTGGGTGCACGCGCATGAGGTGGGTGCACAGAGCTGCACACCTGGCCCGGGAGGTACACGTGTGAGGTGCGTGCACTTTGCTGCTCCTTCAGAACCTGACTAACCTCAGTCAGCACAGTGCTTTCAAGGCACATCTGGATTGTATCATGCGTCGAGACTCCATTTTCTCCTTAGAGCTGAAAACAATGGAAAGACATTTGTGTAAAACTACGAAGCTTGCACGTCAGCATTTAGAACACTCAGTAGCTTGAGAAGAAAAATGTTGACGTTTATTTCTGAAATGCATCTCTTTGTAATTGCTTCCCATGTGTCAGAGAGCTGGGCTCTGACTACGGATGACAGAAGAATTGATGTCTTAAACTGTGGTGCTGGAGAAGAGTCTTGAACATACCATGACTGCCAAGAGAACAAACATTTCAGTCCTGGAGAGGGTGAAACCAGGCTGCTCCTTGGAGGCAAGGATTTTGAAGCTCCACCTCACATACTTCGGGCATGTTGCCAGGAGGGACTGGTCCTTGGAGAAGGACACCATGCTCGGAAGGGTGGAGGGACAGTGCAGGAGAGGAAGACCCTGGATGAGGTGAATTGACACAGTGACTGGGGTAATAGGGGCAGGTGTGTCAGAGATAGTGTGATGGGCTCAGGACAGGTCATAGAGTCGCTGTGAGTCATAGATGACCGGATGGCACCTGACAGCCAAGTGTGACATGTCTTTCCAAATGTCTCCCGAGGTGGGAGGATTTGGAACCCTGTTCTGAAATCACCCTACAGCCACCAGCTGTGGTGTCCCGGTTCACAGAATGCCTGATTAGCACGGAGCTTAGTTTGCAGACTGCTTCTGGTCTTTTATTTGATAATGGGTTCCCTGACCTACATGAGACTCTGGGAACAAGCAGATGAACCTGGCTGAGCTCGGCACTGACTCCCAGCCGAGCCAGCCCTGACTGCTGCCTCCAGCATGTCCCGCAGGCACCCCAGAGGGCTACGCATCGAGAGCTGAGTCCAGAGCCAGGGGCTCTCTGAATACTCCCCTCGTCCTCACCCACAGCCAGCCCCCTGCCAGCCTCCCCTGCTCTCGCCTCCCACTGCTCTTGTTAAGATCTCACGATCTCTCCAGCCCTGAGGAGAACACCATCGTCTCACACGGACATGGCCTCTCTGCCCCTTCCCTTCAGCTTCCACAGGCACGGCTCAAACACGCCTGACGTCTTTCCATAGGAGCAGTTTATACGTTAAGCACTAGCCAAGCCATTTTACGTGTTAGCATTAGAGAAACCACTTTGTTCTAATAGCTATTTTAGACAGGCATGCCTCAATATCAAGAAAACAAAAACAAACAAAACAAAAAACCACAAAAAAACAAAAAATTAAAAAAAATATCAAGAAAACAAAGATTCTCACCACTGAGCCAATTGGCAGCCTCAGGACGGATGGTAAAGAGATTGAGACTGTTGACAGCTTCAGTTTGCTTGGCTCCACAATCAACACTCTTGGTCCCAACAACCAGGAAATTAAAAGACGAATTGCACTGGAAAAGCTTCTGTTAGAGACCTCTCCAAGAACCGAAGAGCAACGATGTCACTCTGGAGATTAAGATTCACCTGATCCAGGCCATAGTCTTCACAATCACTTGTTATGCATCTGAGAGCTGGACAGTGACTAGGGAGGATAGAAGGAGAATTGATGCCTTTGAGCTGTGGTGCTGGAGAAGAGTGTTGAATATATTAACAGAGAGGGTGAAATCAGGCTGCTCCTTGGAGGCAAGGATTCTGAAGCTTCGTCTGACATACTTTAGACATGTTGCCAGGAGAGACCGGTCCTTGGAGAGGGACGTCATGCTTGGGAGAGTGGAGGGACGGCGCAGGATCGGGAGACCCTCGATGAGACGGACTGACTCAGTGACTGGGGCAACGGGGGTAGGAGTGTTAGAGACAATAAGATTGGCACAGGATAGAGGAGGGTTCAGGGCTCTTGTACCTAGTGTCACCATGAGTAACAGCGACTCGGCGGCACGTAACAACAACAACAACAACAACAACATTCCTCAATCATTTTGGCAACAACATGCTGCTGAATTCTCTAGTACATGCTGACCCAGCGTGGTTACCTCCCCGGCTACATCCTGTACCTGCCCCGGGGCCTGGTCACCCACGAGAAGTCAGAAACAATTTCTTCCGAATGGGAAGAAATCTCAGCTGCCAACCACAATGACCTTCGTGTAACCACTACGCCCCATCTCTGTAGATAAACCTGATCTTCGCTCCCCTCGGGTCCGAACGGTTTGGGCAGTACCCAACGTTCTTGGCCTGCACATTTAATAAACTTTCTTGACACTGAAATTTTGGTGGAGTGTTTAGAATCTCATATTTTCTGCCATAACACTTTGACTTTGGAGTCAAGCACACCTGACCTGGCCAGGGCCGGCCACTCCCCACCCCACGGTGGCCCATCCACCTCAGGTCCTCTGTCCCTGTGTTTGCTCTCAGCTGACTTCTCCAGAGTCCCCAGTGCCTGTCTCCATGCACTGATGCCACCCCCCTGGGCAGACAAATCCTTCCCCTCTCTCGTCCCCAGAGCTCGGTGCAGAGTTCCAGAACAGCCTCTCTTCTGTGGGTCGTTAACAGCTTAGAGCAGGAAGAAAGAGCTTACGGGTTAAGAAGTTGGAAGGGAAGGTTTATAAAAATCAAGCAGGATTTTAAATGGCAGTTTTCTTGGCGTGTGAATATGCAGATAACTGTGCCACCAGAGGTCGTGACCCTAGAGGGCAGAGGTCAATGGCACGTCCTTGGCATGTTTAATGGCACAGCAACACCTGCAGAGTGCCTCAGAGGCCTGCTCCCCACGGAAGAGCTACCAGAGTCCCTCCTCCCACATTACAGCGGGAACTGAACCCCACAGCACACAGGAGCCCAGGCTGGGATGGTGCAGCTGGAAGAAACTGCTGGAAACCTAGGACGGTGCTGACTGGATGCACCAGCAGAGGGAGGCACCCTTAGCCTGGGGCTTTGGAAGTGCGGCCTCATGGACTCACAGGCACCTCAGCCTTCAGAGAGGGACTGAGGCTGGGCACCGCCAAATACAGCACAGCCAACTCTGCGGGGGCACTCTCACAACAACCTCAGAGAAGGGTTCTGTTCCCCACAGTCGTCCTGTGAAGTGACTGATGATTACACCTAGCATCCTTACAGCGGCCTCCAGAGGGGCACTCTCTGTTCTCACAACCCTCGGATGAGGCCGGAGCCAGGAGAGCCTCTCAACCACCTCTGAGGTGGTGACAGAAGCCTCCCAACCACGGGGAGTGGGTGTTACAACCCTCCCAACCATCAGAAACAGTGTTACAACCCTCCCAACCATCAGAAACAGTGTTACAACCCTCCCAACCATCAGAAACGGTGTTAGAATCCTCCTAACCATCAGAAAGTGTTAGAACCCTCCCAACCATCAGAAACAGTGTTAGAACCCTCCCAACCATCAGAAACAGTGTTAGAACCCTCCTAACCATCAGAGGCGGGAGTTAGAAACCTCCCAACTACCAGAAACGGTGTTACAACCCTCCCAACCATCAGAAATGGTGTTAGAACCCTCCTAACCATCAGAAAGTGTTACAACCCTCCCAACCATCAGAAAGTGTTAGAATCCTCCTAACCATCAGAGGCGGGAGTTAGAAACCTCCCAACCACCAGAGGCAAGTGTTACAACTCTCCCCAACCATCTGAGATGGGTGTTAGAACTCACCAAACCATCTGAGGTGGTTATTATCAGAATCCTCCCAACCATCGTAGGTGGGTGTCAGAACCCACACAACCATTGGAGGCGGGTGTTACAACCCTCCCAACCATCATAGGTGGGTGTTGCTAGTGCCTCAGTACCTTAGCCTCCCTGGACCTCAGATGCTTTGTAATGACTACACACACAAAGTCCTGAGGATGGGGCTGGGTAAAGGACCAATACTTGTCCCACTCTACCCTCAGAGTCCACTGACCACTGGTGTCGTGAGGTGGAGGAGGCTAGGCTGGGTTCTGAGGTTACATCCCTCACCCTTTGCCCCCTTCCCCAGGACCTGTGGATCAGGCTCAGTGAGGACATCCCTGGCTTCTCCTGCCAAGGACTTCAGAAATTCCCAGGATGGTTGACCAGGGCTCTGACCAGGCCTCTCCTCCCTACTCCCTGCTGGACTGACCAATCAAATCTGGCCCAGAAGATGAGGGGGCTCCACTCCTCATGTGCCTCCTGGAGTGGACGCCCCCTGAGTTGAATGGTCCTCTGGCTTGTCCTCTGTCTCTGTGCTGACCAGGAAAGGTGTAGACAGAGTGGGCACTTGGCTGCTGAAGGGGACCAGCCGGTCTGCCTGTGGCCGATTAAGATGAGGTGCGGGCGGTGGTGGAAATGCCAGGGGCCCAGCCCTGCCTAGGCCTAGCTGCTTCTTGCTGGCCTTGAGCTGGACAGAGTCTGGCCAGTCCTCAGAGGTGGAGCTCTGGGGATAAGCAGCCTTATGGTGACATTGTGAGTGGCCTGATGTCACTATGGCCCTGTGTCTGGTCCTGGGCCATCCCCAGCTTCAGGGCGGACTGTTCTGGCCTCTGTAGCATTTTCCCTGGGTGACCCCTGGCCTCGAACCAGGTCCCGTGCGGCCCTTTCTGCCTTGTCCTCTTAGTCTGTAAGTTCTGCTGAAACCTGTGGAGACACTGCAGGTGCACTGCTGGGACTCAGAGGCTAACATCCCACCGCTGAGCCGGCTCCTCCAGGTGGGAACCCAGCTCCTCTTAGCAGTTTCCCCTGACAAGCTGATAACGGGGTGGCAGCTTGGTCCTCCCGCTGGGAACACCACGTCTCACGCTCAGAGGTCAGAGGTCGGGTGGTGGTGAGCAGACAGCCCTGTGTGTCCCTCTCTCCTGCCTTCACTGCAGGCAGAGCAGGGGCCTGGGCCCACGCCAGGCCCTCTGTCCCGCACCATGGCCTCAGGAGGACAGCTGAGGGGCTCCGGCCTGGTCCCTGGTTGGTCATCTCCGGATTTACAAAGGTGAACCCCTGCAGGAGCCTTGCAGACACGCGCAGGTCAGCGGGAAGCAGGTGAGCGGCTTCTCTGGGGCTCAGGTCACAGTCTTGGGCTGGCAGGTGCCATGGTGAGGACACGAGGACGCGAGGACGAGGTGGCCTCACTGACCAAGGCCTGGCCTCACTCCCCCTCCCGCTCACTGTCCCAGATCAGGAGCCCTGCCTGGTCAACGAGGGGTCAGTGGTGATGAAAGTGAGGAAGGACCCGAGGAAGGGCCACCACCACAGCCGCACAGTGTGTGCGATCGCCTGTGACGTGGGGTGATGTGGGGTGATGGTGGTGACACGGGTTGATGTAGGGTGATGGTGGTGACATGGGGGTGATGTGGGGTGACACGGGGTGATGTGGGATGACGGGGTGACACAGGACTGATGTGGAATGACAGGGGTGATGGGGGTGACATGGCATGATGTGGGGTGACAGGGGTGACGGGGGTGACACGGGTTGATGTGGGGTGATGGTGGTGACACAGGGGTGATGTGGGGTGATGATGGTGACACAGTGGTGATGTGGGGTGATAGGGGTGATGGGGTAACACAGGGTGATGGTGGTGACATAGGGGTGATGTGGGGTGATGGGGGTGACACGGGGTGATGGGGTGATGGGGTGACGGGGTGACACACGGCATGATGTGGGGTGACAGGGGTGACGGGGGTGATGGGGTGACACAGAGGTGATGTTGGGTGATGGGGGTGACACAGGGGTGATATGGGTTGACGGGGGTGATAGGGGGTGATGCATGGTGATGGGAGGTGACCTGGGGTGATGCGGGGGTGGTGCAGGTGGCCGCACTGAACAATAAGCACCCTCACCCCTCCCTACCTCCCGGCACCCCTGCTTTACTGGATCAGGACCAGGGTCCAGTGGAGGCAAGGGGGCTCCCCAGAGCTCACCTGAAGCCCCTGTCCCATCTTTCAGTGTCCATGCCACCTCTCTGGTCCCTAACCTAGGCCTACTGCTGTCTCTGTCCCCTCTAGGGGAGGACCTTGTCCAGGAGCCCACTTCAGCAGCTTGTCTGACTTGCAGGGCCCTGCATGTGGACAGGAAGTGTTGAAGAGGGTAGGGGTCCCTGCCAGCTCCCCGCTCCACTGCCAGCCCACTCCCAGTCACCATCCTTCTCTCTGGCCCTGGCTGTCACTTCCTGTCTGCTGCAGCTGGGTGATGGCTGTGAACGTGCCCAGAGCCTCGTCCTGCAGCGCCCCGTCCTCTGGCTGCATTTGAAGATGCCCTGGGTCAGATAGCAGGGACGCTGTTCCCCCTGAGGCCTTTGTCCCACATCCCCAGCCTCTGCTTCTCCTCCCCATGTCCCCTCCTGGAGGACTGTCACTTTCCATCATATCATGGCTTTGTTCCCTGGGTACTGACCGCTGTCGGGTCATTTTCCTACAGGCCTGGCCTTCCTCATGGGGACAACCCCTCATGGGTGAGAGGACGTTGCTTGTTTCTGCCTTTGTCTTCTGTCTCTGTCCAGCAGCACGAGGGGGCCGAACACCTGCGCACCACACCCTCTCTGACTTTGGATGAGAGGGGTCCAGGTCTGTGCCCTCTGTAAGGTGGGGGCCCCTTGACAGTCAGGGTGTTCTCCAGGGTCAGGGTGTCCATCAGGTCAGGGTGTCTGTCAGGACAGCTGTCCATGCAGAGCAGGGCAGACTCCTTGCTGGGGAGGGACCCTGTTAGAGTGGGGCAGTGATGGTGGCATGATCACCGCCAGGTGCAGGGTTGACTGCACGGGGCCTTCATGGCCATCCTGATGGGAGCCGATGGCCAGCGCTCCTCCCCCGGGGAGCTGCTGTGGGCTGACCATCAGACTTGAGTGCCCTTGGGTGGAGTCTCAGGTCCTCTCATGCACATGGCTGAGTCCCTGAGGCTCCCGCAGGCCGGGTGCAGAGCTGGCCCAGACCCCAATGGTCAGGAGCTCCCAGGGTGCCACTGACCAGCATGGGGTCACCCTTTCTCCTCGTGAAACTAGTCCTCAGCGAGGCGTCTACATAGCGGACCCCAGTGGACAGGGCTGGGAGGCCTCCTTCGAAGCCTCAGTAGGGAAGGCCTCTGGCTGTACGTGGACTCCACAGCCGGCTGCGGCCTTGGGGTCTACACTGGCCAGGTGGGCTTCTTTGCCTCAGCACGCTTGGCCCTGAATGGTCCCTGTCCATCCTTCTGCTTCCTGGGCACCAGATGTGGTCCACATCTGCTGGCCTCCCTTCTCCTGCTGGCCTGGGGCCAACGCTGGACCAGCTTAGTGTGTATGTGTGTGTGTGGGGGGGCTTCCACTGGGTTCAGAGAAGCCTGGACTCTGGCTGGCAGCTGGTCTCATCTCTGAGGTGGGGGGCTGTGTGCCAGGGAAGGCTCTGCCCGTAAGACGCAATGTCGTCAGGCCTCGGCCGTCCCCAGAGTCCACTCTGTGGTCTGGCTCATCTCTGTCTTACTCTCCACCTCTTCCTGACCGTCCTCCTGGCTCTCCTCTCTCTGCCCCATTGTTCTCCCTTCTCCGTGTCTGTCTCTCTGCATCTGTGTCTTGCTTTCTCTCACTCTGACTCAGCTTCTCTGTTTGCTTCTATCTCCACTTCCCTCTCGCATCCTGTCTCTCAGAGACCTGGCTGGCTGGGGTGGGGGACACCTGGAGGGCTGCCATTTGAGAGGAGAGGCCCTGGGGGAGAGTGGAAGACAGCCTGGCAGTGACACAGATGACCCAGGCCCTTTCCCTGGGGGTGGGAGCTGCCCCTGCCCCTTCCTGGGGGTGGTGGGCACTGGATGGGTACTGAGGAGGCTATATCCTCTAAGATGCACTGAGTGCGAAGTGCTCTGGGCCAGGGGCTGAGCTCTGAGCATCCAGTTACACACGGTTCCAGGCAGCAGACCTTTCCACACCGGCGAGCAAGGCAGGGGCAGAGAGAGCAGAGGGCTGCGGGAGGGGAAGCTAGGGCCCTGGGAGCTGTGTCATCCAGGGAGGGGCGCACAGGGATATGAACCTGAACCCGTGGGGACCCGTGGGAGGTCAGAGACTGCCTACAGGAGGAGGGAGCTCCCTGGGAGGTCGAGGACCCGCACCCCGCGGGTGGAAGTGCGCCCTAGGGATTTTGGGGACTCAGGCCCCCGGGTTAGGGTGTACCAGGGGCGAGGCCGACTTGGGGACCCCCGCGGGGTGGGGGTGCGCCCGGGTTGGCCTGCGCTGGCACGGGTGGCCAGCAGGTGGCGGTGCGCGCCCGGCGGCGTCGGCGGCGCCGAGTCCCCTCCTCCCCGCGCTCTCCCCGCCCGCTCCTTTCTCTGCGCGCTCGGCGTTCGCTCGCGCTCCCGGGC
>NW_006399879.1:8016767-8030246 GCF_000299155.1 Elephantulus edwardii | reverse complement strand
TTCCGGCCCCGCTCCGGGTCCCGCTCGGAGGCGCAGCGCACGGGCGGCGCCGGGGGCCGGGGCGGCTTCACGGGCGCAGGTCTCGCTCATCAGCACGTCGTTCGTGCTCAAGGGGGACGCCACGCACAACCAGGCGATGGTGCACTGGACCGGAGAGAACAGCAGTGTGAGTCCCCCGCGCGCTCCGCTTGGGCTCGGGACCCCTCCGTCGCCCCGCCGCCTCCCCGGGGCTCCCCGCACTTGGGGACGCAGCCGCCTCTCAGCCGCCCCTTCCGGGCTCCGTCCCTGGACTCCGATGGGAGAGTCGTCAGTGGGGGCGCGTCACCAAACCTGGGACCTGCCCGCAGATTCCTGGACTGGAGCCACGGGGCGCCCCACTGGCCCGGGGTTAGGAGGGGTCCGAAGCTTGGGGACCGCTGTCTCAAGGCGTTTCTGTTTGCGTTCTTCTGGGGCTCCTCTCATTCCATGTTGTATTTCCTGCGTCCCCAGACTCAGACTGGTCCACTCCACTTTGTGTTGGGCGATTTGGGGGTTCCAGGACCCTTCCCTCTCTGGTGTTCCGGGGACCCTTCCCCGCCCTCCCCTGTCGCAGAGTGCCTCTGGGAGTGGTGGTTCTGGATTCCCCAGTCAGCTAGGGAGCGATTCTAGAACACTTGGTTTTGGGGAACCTCTGTTTCCAGCCCCTTCGTGTGTACTGGACACGCCTGGATGCGCCCCTCTTTGGGACCCCAGCTCGCAGCCTCTCCCAGCCCTCCCCCACTCCCCCGCCGCTCTGGCTTCATTCCAGTTGCAAGTTGGCCACTCCTCTCTCTCTCTGCGGGCCACTTACGTGGGGGCTTCCAGTTGAAGCCAGCTCCGGGTCCTTCCCCTCCCTCTACCCATCCCAGTAGTCCATGAGTGGCCCCCAGGTAGCTTTTCCGGGCCTGTCTTATCTGGCTCCCTTGCTCTTAGAGGTCAGTGAGGGCAGCCCTGGCTGGGAGTTGGGGCAAGGACTGCTCCCCAGGGCAGCCTGGGGCGGGGGGCGGGGGAGCAGACCTCCCGGCTTCCCTCCATCGCCTGACCCTTCAGGCTGACCAGCTGTCATGATGAGGACTGCCCCTCAAGTTCTGCTGAGACTGCCAGGGAGCAGGGGGTAGGGCCCCATGCCCTGTCCAGCCACAGGCCTGCAGGGTGGCCTTGGACTGTGGGGAGGGGGCCGCCAGAAGCAGGAGTGGGTGCTCCCCGGAGAGACCTCTGGCCCCCTTGCGGGTGTGCAGGGCAACTCGGCTTCCACTCACTGTTGACGGGTTTGGGGAGGGAGCTTGCGGGGCACATTGATTTTCCATTTAACAGTTGGCGAGTTGGTATGTCCATGGCTGACCTCAGGATGGAACAGGCCGTTCCACATGCCCTGCGCACCCCACGTCCGCACACCCTGCTGCCCGATGCCGGCCTGACCCATGGGCACATCTTCTCTGTGGGTGCCTGGGGTTGATTGTTTTCTGGGCACCCGCCTGGTGCACTGGTCACCTCGTTGTTGTCAGGGGCTGGAAGGTCGACTTGGCTGGGGTCACAGCGGCCCTGTGAGCAGTAGATGTGAACCTTGTGCTGTCCCGCGCTGTCTTCACCATGTCCACTGTGCTCCAGCCCGTTGTGGTCTCTGTCAGTCAGCGTGGTCAGGGGCCCCCCTCTGTTGCGCCGTCCCTCTACTCTTCCAGGCAGACCAGTGGACTGACCAGGCCACATGTTGGGGGATCGCTGTTTCCCTCTGACCAGGAAGTTGGGTTTCCGTGTTCCCAGTTTTGTTCCCCACTGTCCTCCACTCGAGTGCTGTCCTATCTTCAGGGGGCAGGAAGTTTCCGGAACCCAAGGGGAGTTTTGAAGGGGACACTGTCCCTGCAAGTGGGGAGCAGGAGAGGGACAGCATGTGGGCAGCAGGCCCAGTGCTGGGCAAGCCCCCTGGAGCCTGGTCTGTGGGGGATCTGGGCGAGGCAGCCCCAGGGGACAGTACTCGGGAACTCAGGCTGTAGGAGGCACTGCAGGGGCACCTGGAGGCAGTGGGCACGGGCCAGGGCCTTCTGGAAGCAAGAGAGTGCGGCTCACAAGACCACGACGAGGGCCTCCCCAGCTCTCCGTCACGGCCACGGTGGACGGTGGACTGTGGACGTGGCTAGAGCCGTGTGACATCGGTGACGACTTTTCAAAGGGAAGAGGCTTCAGGGAGGGAAGGGTTTTATAATGTGCTTTCCGGGCGTCTTCAGCAAAGGCTGTGCGGTCTTGGGGTGAGGACCACTCCTTAGTGTACCCCGCAGTGTGACGGCGTGGGGTGAGGCCCGGCCCTGCGTGTATCCCTGTGTGACCATGTCGGGTGATGGGTGTGAGGCCTGGCCCTGTGTGTACCCTTGCAGCGTGACCGGCTGGGGTGTGACTTTGTGGGGTTGTGAGTGGCATCACTGGGTTCAGGAACAACCTGTGAAATGTGTCTGTCACGGCACTGTGTCCTCCTAGCCCTGCCCGGGTGGGTCTGAGAGTGGACAGGTGTCTTGTGCTGCCTCGGCTGGGCCACATGTCCCTGTCACCCTGTCCTGTCCACCTGGCTGACCCAGTGCTTGGGTCCTTGTCACTCACCACAGGACCTGCCTGCCAGGTGACCACCAGGGTAACAGACCAGGGTCCTGCCACCCTGTGCTCTGTGTCCACTTCTCAGTCCCCAGCTGACCATCTCAGGAGGTGTCAATCTGGACTTGGTTCATCCGTGTGCCCTCTCTCATGGCACTGGGTCCCCAACGTGGACAGCAGTTGGCTTGTTTGTGAGCCTTCTGTCACCTGGCCGGCCACCTGGGCTACCTCCAGAAGAGCACTGACCACTGTTTCAGCTGTCTTCTGCCTCCGTCTCACCATCTCTTCCTCCATTTCTCTCTGTCTCTCATTCTCTGAGTCTCTCCCTCTCTCTGTGTCTCTGTCTCTTCATTTCTCTCTGCCCTTCTCTTGCCCTTTCTCTACGTTTCTGTCTCTCCTCATCCCTGTCTTACCCTGGGTCTCTCTGTTCCTTGAGCTGTGTGTGTGTGTGTCTCTCTATTTCTGTATCTCTCTCTCCCTGTGTCTCTCTCTATCTCCCTCTCTCTTTTCCCCTCTCCCTGCCTCCTGTCTCCCTCTGCCTCCCTCCCCCGCCCCCCATTTCTCTCTGCCTCTCTGTTTCCCTCTCCCTGCCCCTCTCTCTCCCTCTGCCCCTCTTTCTCTCTCCCTCTGCCCCTCTCTCTCCCTCTGCCCCTCTCTGTCTCTCCCTCTGCCTCTCTCTTCCAGTCTCCCTCTCTCTTCATGTGTCTTTTGTGCTGGTCCCTCAGGGTTGGGGACACTGAAGGCGGAGAGGACTCTGGTTTGGGGTCTGGGAAGTGACTGTCCATAATTGAGAGGCAGAGAGACAAGCTTGAGCATCTCTGGAAGGGCCTTCTCTGTTCTGGGCGCCTTGGACCTCGGCCGAGGGTCTCTCTCTGCAGGAGCGGTTTGACCACAGTTTGGTCCTGGTCCTGGTGGGGAGGAGCGGGGATCTGCGGGCCTCATTAGAGGGGAGGGCAGTGGATTAGGGGTGAGCCTCGTGGCAGGAGAGCCAATGGGAGTGGCAGCCCTGGGACTGAAGATAGTGCGGGTATGGGAAAGGTGTCTGTGATGCTGGGGCAAGGTCTAAGAGGTGGGGTACAGGTGGGGTGCTGTGCAGAGAGACCCCAAGTGTGCTATGAGGGGTGGGGAGCCTGTGTGATGGACAGGCCAGCATGCTGGGAGCAGTGCTGTGCAAACCCTCACACACGGAGACAGCTGCCCAGGTGACGGTCAGTGTCCCCATAGACTGCAGCAATGCCTGGCCAGTCCCCATGCCCCCACGTGGCCTCCCCTGGGGTACTGAGGGCCCGTGTGGATCCACGTCCCCATGGTGTTCCTTCTGGGCCTGACCGCTGGCCTCCTGATGCCACTCTGCCCTGCGGTGGCTGGTCCCCTCTGCTCGTGACTGTCCAGTTGTGCCGCACTGAGGAAAATGGCCCTGCCCTTCTAGAAAGTTCCTCAGGGAACCGGCGAGGAGAGTCCCCTGAGTGAGGGTGCTGTCCTGGCAGGGCAGTCCGGGAAGGTTTCTGGGAGGAGGAGACGGTGGAGCTGAAAGCAAGGGCACCACCTGGGCTGGGAAGAGGCTGAGGGTGAGGCCTGGGGCCCTGTGGTCACTGTCACTGCGGCCTGGTCAGGCAGAAGCCCTGGAGGACCACGGCCTCGCCCTGAGCCTCTTCACGAATGGACGGACTCCATAGCTGGTCCCCCAGGGAGGCAGGAGGTGGCCTGGGCCTGCTCGGAGCTGTGTCCTTTTGTTCCTCATTGGCCCCCAAGGTGCCCGCACGGGGGCTGCAGGGGGTGTACTCGAGGATTGGAGGGTCCCGGCCGTTTCCCTGACCACGCTTATAGGTTGGCCTCTGAGTGTGTGGGGTGTCTCCTTGTCCTGCTCGTCCAGGTGGAAGGCAGTGTATTCTTTATGGGCCTGTAGACTCCTCCTCACGTCAGAGCCGGGGCTCTGGACCTGGACTGTGGGTTTGGGGCCTGCTCCAGCCCAGCTTCCTTCTACTGTGTGGAGGGCCGGTCCAGGATACTTCTGTCCCCTGGCATGGAGAGGGGCTGTGATGGGACCTGACTATTCCCTGGGATAGAGAGGGACCACGGCAGAACCTCACTGTCCCCTGGATGGCCCACCGACAGAGCTCTGATGGGCACTCATCTGCCCCTCGCTGTCCCACAGATGCCCACAGGCCTCGGCGTGAGGACAGCTGTGGGCTCACTGACCCTGGGCAGGTCGTTGGGAAAGACCCGTTTAGGTCAGTGACTTCACACTTTCTAGTGCAGAGGGTCAGCAAGGGGCCCCGAGTGCTGGGCTGACCCCATGGACGTGCCTGGACCTGCATCCCCAAATCGGAACTGACCGCACAGTGTGGTATGTTAAGGGCAGAGCCAGCTCTCTGGCTGATGAACAGAGCTGTGGTGGTGCGTGGTTAAGCACTTGGCTGTTGAGGGAAAGGTCAGTGGTTTGAATCCACGAGCCGCCCTGGGAGATGTGACCGTGGCTTCCTTAAGGTCTTGGCCTGGGAAACCTCTGGGCAGCCTCGGTCCTGGAGGGACTTGAGTCAGAGTCCACAAAACGCAGGGTACAGTCACAGCAGGTGTGCCCAGCTCAGGGTCTGCATGTGCCCAGGGGTCAGGGGCTGGAGTGACCTTATCCCACTCTTGCTCTCTGCTCCAAGCCCCACTGTGGCCCTGCCCCATTCTCGGGGTGCTTCTGTGCCCCCCCCAGCTCCCATGCGTCACCTTCACCCCATCACCTCCGCAGCCTCCCTGGCTCTCCACCTCCACCCTGTCACCACCTCAGCATCCCAGCTCATGACCTCCACTCTGTCACCTCTCCACCTCCACCCGTCACTTCCCCAGCCTCCAGGCTCATCACCTGCACCCCCTGAAGGAGTGAGTGCAGACTCTGATGGAGCACTGGGGAGGGTTAGGAGCAAGATGTCCTTTGGAGGTGGGAAAGGCCCCTTCTTATTTTGCATTTCTGTAGCAGTCACTTGCTGTATTTGCACGGAAAATTACAATCATTTAATTAGTTTCTCCTCACCCGCTCAGAGATCTTAAAATAACCGCACATCGCTCCTTCCCTGTCACCTCACAGGTGCGGCTCTGCACAGCAGCCCTGGCTGGCCCCTGCCCGGCTGCTTGATGCCGCAGATAGAGTCCAGTTAACAAGGGAGGTCGGGCACCTCAGGGCGGCTCGCACCCAAAGGCCTTTCTGAAGTTCTGTGCTGGGGCATATGGGGAGAGCGCATCTCTGGAGGGACCTGCAGCACGGGCCCCAGTGCCTCGGGCTACAGAGTCGTGTGTCTTCCTGTCAGAATTCCTCATCCTCCGTGGACTTCGCTGAAGTCACTTCCCTGGTTAAAGTCAGTCACCATCCCTGGTACCAGCAGTCAGATCAGGAGATGCATTGTACTGGGAAAACCTGCAGTCAGAGAGCTCTTCAAATTATTGAGAAGCAATGATGTTAGCTTGAAGACTAAGGTGCGTCCACTTCAGGCCATGGTATTTTCACTCACTTGCTGTGCATCGGAGAGCTGGACGGTGACTACAGATGAAGAACTGATGCCTCTGAGCTGTGGTGCTGGAGAAGAGCGCTGCACATCCCATGACGGCCGGGAGGACAGATAGACAGTGACGAGGGTGCAGCCGGAGTGCTCCCTGAAGGCAAAGATGATAAAGCCTTGCCTCACATACGTCACCTGGATGTTGCTAGGAGAAGCTGTTCTGTGGACACCATGCTTGAAATGGTGAACGGAGAGCGGCGGAGAGGCAGACCCTCGATCAGGTGCATCGACACAGTGACTGTAGCAACGGGCTTGGGTTTCAGGAAGTGGGAGGCTGGCGCAGGACAGGACGGGGTGCAGGTCTCTTGTTCATGGGTCGCTGTGGGTTGGACTCGACTCGACCACATCTCACAGCAGGCCCGCCGGCCCCACAGGCTGCTCCAAGAATGCGTCCTGCGGGTCTGGAGCTTAGCCCACATGCAGCGCGAGGGACCTCGGTCCTGGAAACGGTCCTGGAGAGTGGACGCTCATCAGGTAGACCCATGGTGCGTGTGCCCCGCAGGAGGACACGCCGCCCGCTCTAGCCCTGTCTTCATAATTGATGTGGTCACTGTGTCAGTCCCCCTCTGAGGGTCTCCCTCGTCCTCATAGCCCTTGGGTCCGTTGACCACCATGCCCTCTGTCAGCGCCCTCTCCTGATGACTCCACCCGAGCTGATGTCTCCAGCCTTGCGCCCCGAGAGTATCCAGGTTGGCTTCCTTCCACGGCAGGTGGTTCATCTGGACGTCCCTGGAGTAGGACTGGGTCCTCTGCCAGGCCTGGTCAGCATGCAGGACGTCCCATTCTTCCTCACGCTGCCCGCAGTTCCTAACTATTCCAGTCTCACTGATAAGTGGGTGGAGGGTGGAGGGGGCGTTTGGGAAAGCATGGGGCTCGGGGGGGGCTGTCTCTGTGACTCGTCCCTCTACAGGGGACCCAAGTCCCTGGTGACCACAGATGTCACTGTCTGAGGCCCGAGTCTTGTGGGTGGAGTCCCCAAAGAAGCTGCCCTCCTGGCTTGTAACAGATGTAGGTGCCCCGTGAATAAGGACTGAGAAGAGGTGACTTCTGAACTGTGGGCTGGTGAAGTATGCAGTCTACAGCCGACAAAGGGACAGACAGGCCCTTCCTGGGGTGAAGCGTGGAGTCTGCGGCCAACAAGGGGACAGACAGGCCCTTCCTGGGGTGAAGCGTGGAGTCTGCGGCCGACAAGGGGACAGACAGGCCCTTCCTGAAGGAGGTGCAGCAGGTGCCCCTTAGCGGTGAGGAGGGTGAGCCTTCATCTCACACACTTGGGCATGTGGTCAGCAGGGCCAGTCCTTGGAGGGGACGTCATGCTGGGAAAGATGGAGGGAGTATAGGGTCCATGGAGGAGGGGTCAGCAGGGCAGTAACACAGTGACAAGTAGTGGACGTGGGGTGGTGGGGGCTGTGGGGCTGGCACAGGTAGGGCAGTGGTCAGTGCTATCTTTGAGCTCTTTGATGCAGCCATGGTGACAGTTCCTCTTTTTCACCAACCTTCTACTCAGCCTGCTGTCCTTCTCCAGGGACAGAGCCCTCCTGAGGCCATGTCCAGTGTGCGGAGACCATGTCTCTCCGAGCTCGCTCTGTTCTTCTAAGTACACGGTCCATTCTTGATGGTTCTGGCACATCCAGTACTCGTCACCAACAATAGTTCAGAGGTGTGTGTCCTCTCGTCCTCTTTGTTCACGTCCAGCTTTCAAATGCACACAAGGTGCTGGAGGACACCACAGCCAAGGCAGGCACGCCGGTCCTCCGGTGACATCGGAGAGCTCCTGGACAACAGCTCCCTGGGCCTCACACCTTTTCATCTCCTGAGGGCTGCTCCCGGGGACCTTAGAAATGGAAATGTCCACCAACCTCGGCCTCATCTGTCACGATGTGCCCATGGCCCTGGGAGGAGCCGGTTTCTTGGTGTTGAGGCTGCAGGCCTGGATCTCCTGCAGTGCCGGGTCCACGCTCCCCCAGCAGGCTGTGCCATCTGCGTATTGCAGGTTGTTGATGCCGTCTTCCCACGAACTTTCTCACACGGAGGCTTTTATAATTAGCATAAAACAAACACTCATGTGGGTGTGAAAGCCAGCCAGCTCCTCTAGGCTGTGCAATGCCCAGCATTCACCCCTCAGCCCCTCTGCGGCACTACACACCTGGCAGACCTCCCCCCCGCAGTACCGCAGACCTGGCAGCCCCCCCTTCGGCTCCTCAGACCTGGCAGCCTCCAGCCGTTACCACAGCAGTCATGTCCTGCACGGGACTTGATGACTGGGAGTGTGAAGGGTCACCAGGCCCCTCTGGGTAGACTCGATCCACCAGGCTGAGCTCCTGAGTAGACTGTTGGGCCCCCAGGGCTCTGGGAACTGGTGTTGTGACCACCACCTGGAACAGTACTCAGCTCACAGCAACCACAGTGTGACTCAAGTTCCTGGGACCCAGACAGCACCACGTCGAAGACCATTGTCACCTGCCCCGGTGAGAACCCCACTGTTGTCTGGGCGGTCCTGGCACGGAGGCCCTGCAGGACAGAGCGAGCTGACCGTCTCCTGTCCAGGCAATCCTGACACAGTGGTCCTGCAGGATAGAGCCAGCTGACCGTCTCCTGTTCTGAGCGTCTGGTGGGTTTGAACCACAGACCCTTGCATTAGCTGCTGAACATGTAACCACCTCTCAAGCGGGACACTTCCTCTAGGGAGGGTCTTTCCTAATCAGAGTGCACCTGACGTCACATTGAAGGAGACCCTCGGGGTGGACTGGGCAGTATCTGTAAATAAAGGTAGGCTGGAGCACAGTAGAAGTGACGAGGGTGGGTGGCGAGGAGCAGGTGGGCAGGACTGGGGGTGCGGGGGGAGCAGGGACAGACATCCATCCTTCATCTCCTGCTCTCAGGACAGAAAGACATGAGGACCTGTGAGGACATCACCAGATGATGGCCTGGGGCGCAGGGGCTACAGCTCCTGGACTGAGATGTGAGAATCTGGGAGGATGTTGCCAGGTGATGGCCAGGGCAGGGGCAGGGGCCTGGGGAGGGAGCTGCACCCACTGGGGTCAGATGTTCGGAAAATCTGAGGAGGAGAATCTGCAGACAGCAGCCGGTGGGGTCATCGCAGGCTCCAAGAAGGGGGTGGTCCAAAGGTTGCATCATGAACGGAGAAGACCCAGGGTTTTAAGTCACACGAGACAGGAAATGGCCCCAGGCTCGAACCCAGGGATGAGCACGTGTGGGTGGATACTGTGCTAGAGGTCCGGGGTGGACACCGCTCCAAGGATGGTGACCGTGGCTGTGCCCACTTGTCATGCCTGCGTGGGTCTTTGTGCCACAAGTGCCCATCACACAAGGACAGAACAGAGGCCACGAGAGGCTGGCAGCTGAGGGCAGGAGCTGGGGGGCGGCCAGCGCTGGGCCTGAGAAGGACACAGCGAGGACGTGGGTGGAGGAGCCAGGATGTGTGGGCCGTGGCTGGTGGGATGAGGTCAGGGACCCTCCACAGAGACAGCAGCAGATGTGGTGGGGACCCCCAGCCTACAGGTGTCCCCCACTTGCTCCACTGGCATTCCTTAGGGGCTCCCCTCGGCCCCACAGCTGGCTCCACAGTCAAAGAGGACACGCGCTGCAGGTGGATGAACCATTAATTACCTCTAATCACAGGAGGCTTTTAGCCTGAAATTTTTTCTTTGGGTTGAACTTGGCACAGATCTTAATTATAGATTGCAGCCTCAGGTCTGAAGTAGTTCCGTCCACAGAGACCGAAGGCGGTGACAGTGGCACGCCAGCTACCCCGCATGAGCTCCTTCTGCCCTTTGTGTTTGCCAGAGGACATGAAGCCGGGGTTCCTGGCCACGCAGTGCCCTGTCCGTGCTACTGCAGGCTCCTCCCAAAGCCTCTGGGAGCAGCCTGATCCCCCGGCTGTCACTCTACCTGGAACGTCCTGTGGCTGGGACGTGTGTCCGGTCGCCCCCCCCCCACAGTGCCACCCACAGGTAACAGTGCCACGTCAGCCAAGCTCCCCCAGCTCCCGGCTGCCCCCGGAGTCCCGAACACACAGTCGCTGAGGGATGGCACCTCGGGAGAAAGGTCTGACGGTCTGCTGACCCCATCTCCAGCGCACGTTCTTGCTCTCTCCACCCCCACTGTCCCCTCACCTCCACTGGTCCTGCTCTCTTGCTGTCCCCACCCCCACAGTTCTGCACTCCTGCTGTCCCCCCACTGTCCCGTCCTGCTGCCCCCACCCCCACTGTTCCGTCCTGCTGCCCCTGGCCACTGGTTTAGTTTTCTGTCGTGTGGCTTGAAGAAGCTCTCAACTAAGGGGCAGAGTGGACGAGGGTGAGGAGGGGCCCTGTTTTCCCAGCTCTGACCACTAGTGTCTTCAGCGACTCCATGTCAGGAGAGGATGCAGTGACCCCCTTAGGTTCATGGGTGTGGAGTGAGGGTGCCACTGAGGACTAGTGGGGTGTTGCGGAATGTTGGGGAGGAAGGAAGGGTCTCTGGCCAGGACAGATGGCCTAGGATCCAGATAAGTGCAAGGCTCCCAACAGCCTTTGATACGGGGTAGAGAAAGCTCCCGTGTTTGGCTGTTCCGAGAAAGCTCACCAGCTGGGAAGACGCTGTCCCGTCTGTTGAGCTGGGAGTGGTCCGCAGGAGGCTGAGGTTCTCCTGACCAGTCTGCATGTCCCACATCTGTAAGCCCACCCTAGCCTGTCTTCCTGTTTATATAAGTGCACTGCAGCTCCCAATAAAATTGAGCTGCATTGACTCTCAGATCCTCTCCCAAAGTGGTGTGTCTCTGTCGTGCTAACTTCCTTCAGGGTGTTGCTGCAGGTTGCTGGTGAGCAGACAGTGACAGTGGGGAGCCTGGACTGTGGGCACCCGACCCACTGCGGGTGAGGCGTGGGCGTGGTGTGGGCGTGGCGCTGAGAGGGCGGCGCTGCCAGCCGCTGTGCTTTGCTTTTTTTTTAAAAATTTTTTTAAATTTTATTTTTATTATTTTGTGTGTGTGTACCGTCAAATCAGATCTGACAGGTACAGGAGGAGATTTTTCCTCCTTCTCCAGCAGAGCATTTGGTGGATTCGAACCACGTACTTGTAGGATTGCAGTGCAGCTTCTTGCCACTAGGCCACCAGAGCTCGCCATGTGCTTTGCTTTTTGTCTGGTGTGTGAGGCCCCAGCTGCACAGGGCAGTGACCTTGTCTGTTTCTGGAGAACCCGAGTTTCCAGACTCTCTCCTCCTGCGGCCAAGTTCTCAGAAGCCTGCTGTTTTGTCTCACGTGACACTGGCACACACTTGATGCAGTAGCGTCCGCGACATCGGTTCTCTTGTGTCCGATCACGCTCAGGACGGATTTGCCCAAGAGCCTCATGAGGCCCAAGGCCATGAGCAATGAATGCAGGAAGCGTGTGCGGACGCTCCTCGGGTGCTGTGGAAGGGGTCAGCCGGCCCTTCGGCTGTGCCCCAGTGAGGATTCAAACTGCCTACCACCTTGGTCTTTGCAATCGCTTGCTATGCATCAGAGCTGGACAAGGACTAGGGAGGACAGAAGGAGAATTGACGCCTTTGAGCTGTGGTGCTGGAGAAGAGTATTGAATGTACCATGGACTGCCAAGAAAACAAACAGATTCATACTGGAGAGGGTTAAACCAGGCTGCTCATTGGAGGCAAGGATTCTGAGGCTTCGTCTGACATACTTTGGGCATGTTGCTAGGAGAGGGACCAGTCCTTGGACGTCATGCTTGGGAGGGTGGAGGGACAGCACAAAAGAAGAAGGCCCTTGATGAGATGGGTTGATTCAGTGCCTGGAATAATGGGGGTAGGTGTGCCAGAGATGGTGAGGTTGGCACAGGACAGAGCAGGGTTTAGATACATGGGGTCACTATGAGTCACAGGTGACTTGACCGCACACAACAACAACAACAACAACAACAACAACAACAACCACCCTTGGTCAGTTGTCCTGGATGGTGTTACTTGTCTTGAAGGGTGTTAATCGCCCTGGACTCACGTTTTGTGTGTGGCTGTGATGCTGGAACGTCAGTGACCACCACCAGAGTTGTCCTTGGTTGGTGGGTTTCAGTGGAGCTTGCAGCTTGTCCATTGTCCACGACCTTGGCTCCAGGGGTTGGGCTGTGTCTCAGCAGGAGCCTTTGTAGACTAATGAAAAGCAATGATGTCAGTCTAGAGACTAAGGTGTGCCTGATCCAGGCCAGGGTCTTCACACTTACTTGCTATGTGTCAGAGAGAGGGACAATGAATAAGGATGACAGAAGAAGAATTGATGCCTTTATCTGTGGTGCTAAAGAAGAATACTGAACACCCCATGAATGGCTAGGAGAACAAACAGGTCTGTCCTGGAGAGAGTGAAACCAAGCTGCTCCTTGGAGGCAAGGATTTTGAATCTCCATCTCACATATTTTAGGCATGTTGCGAGGAGGGACCAGTCCTTGGAGAAGGACATCATGCTTGTGAAGGTGGAGGGACAGTGCAGGAGAGGAAGACCCCAGATGAGATGGAGTGACACAGTAGCTGGGATAATGGGATTAGGTGTATTGGAGTCAGTGAGACTGGCTCAGGACAGGGCAGGCCTCAGAGCTGTTGTACAGCGGGTCGCTATGAATCACAGGCCACTGGACTGCACATAAGAACCACCACCACCACTCACCACCACTACCACCTGGGCTCAGAAGCCTGATCAAGATTAAGGGTTTGATATTGTCGTCAGTGCATCAAAAGGATGTCTGCTGTACAATGAGAGGGACCCCTCAGGTACACTGGTGAGGTGCCTTGACACCCCACACCTGTGCACTCTCCCCGCACACTGTCCACGTGGAAGCCCCAGTGAGCAGACCTGGTGGCCTTCAGTAGTCCCACATGGTGGTCCTACCCTGCCCTGACATCAGCATCCAGTGACCCCCACCACAGCCTGCAGTCTGGAGGTCTCCTCATCTGGGACCCCTGTGCCCCATGGTCTAGAGGTCTCCTCAGCTGGGACCCCCGTGCCCCGTGGTCTGGAGGTCTCCTCAGCTGGGACACCCACTCCCTGTGGTCTGGAGGTCTCCTCAGCTGGGTCTCTGGGGACCCTGGTTCTAGTCCTGTCCCTGCGCACACTGAGGTGTGAGAGCCCCTTCCTGAGGGCTCTAGGCTAGGCTGCTCTACTGGGCCTGCGGTGACGGTGACAAGACACTGGCCTGTGTGGGGCCTGCTCATTAGAGGGGGGGCTGGGCCTCATCTCCTGGGGTCCTGGTTACAGAGGGCTGTAGGTGGAGTCAGGGAGGGAGCATGTGGAGATGGCCTGGGTCTCAGCCTTTGGGCCCCAGCAGGATGGGGGACTCCGTGAGTGGTGAGCAGAG
>NW_006399879.1:8009468-8016013 GCF_000299155.1 Elephantulus edwardii | reverse complement strand
AGCAGGGTGGCGGACAGATGCTGTGACCTGCTTGCCCTCTTCCCCTCTGTCAGTCCCTGGGGCCCTGCTCTTTGCACAGTGGGGAGTGGACAGAGCGTGGGGTGTGGCGTACCCTGCTTTCCCATCCCTGTCAGGCACTAGCTCAGTGTAGACCTGGGGTCCAGGTCCTGGAGACAGGACTTACTGGTCACATGACTGCATATTTGTTCTTTAATTAGTGCCATTTCATGGATTGGACAACAGAGGGTCATAGAGCAAGCTGACCATCCCCCTCACTGAATGTCACCTGCACCATGGGAGGTGTTTTAGGGAAACTGAGGCAGTGCTAAGGCTCCATCTAGCAGTGACCTGACCTCTGACCTTGATGCCTGAGGTGTTAGTGACTAGAGGGCTGTGTGGCCTGGGATGGCGTGCATGTGGGCACACACGTGTGCAGTGTGTGGGGGAGAAAACAGGATGAGAGTCATTTGTCCACAAAGGCCCGGGATTGGCGTGAGGCTGGAGGACAGGCCACCTGGGAGGGCAGGCAGGCAGTGGTCATGCAGAGAACCCTGGGCAGGACCAGAGGGTCAGCTGTTGGAGGAGGACTGGGGGAGGCAGGGCTGGTCACATCCCCCGCAGCCCTCACGTGGCTGCACACGGTCACTGGCCGAGGGACAGGAGGAGCTTGGGGGGCGTGCAGCAGAGAATGCCGATGAGGTGTGGTTTCTGGTGGGCAGCAGGCTCTCTTGGCCCATACCCACCTCAGTAGATACACTTGAAGCAGCCAGTGGTGGTGGGACAGCGGCTGTTCCTGGTGCCAGGCCATGACCCGCAGTCCAGAGGCTCTGAGGGTGGAAAACCTGGTGTCTGCTCCTGGAGAGGTGGGTGGTGGGGTGGGGCCTCAGACATGACTCAAAACCACCCTGTCAACAGATCAGAACCTTTCATAGGAAGCAGCTGAAAAGCCATGGCCCAAATCAGGCACACCTTAGTCCCCGAACTGACATCATTGCTCTTTAGTGTGTTGAAGAGATCCTAGACAGCAGATTTGCCTGATGCACCACGTCTTCTGATTTGACTGCTGCTTCCGTGGCACAGACAGCAGGGAGTGGTGCTGCAAAGGCCAAGGCTGGTGGTTCAAATCCATGAGCGGCTCTGCGGAGGAAGGCTGAGCAGTCTCCCCTGGGCACAGGACAACCCCAGAGACCCTGGCAGAGGTCAGCGGTGGGCTCTGTCGGCTGGACAGCAACACATTTGAGTTTTTCTGCTAAACTTCTGTGGGTGCTGCTTGTGGATCCAGGTAAAATGAAGTTGTTCACAACCTCAGTCTTCTCCATGTATTTTGCTGGAGCCCGCTGCTTCAGGGGCTGGCTTTTGTTTTCTTCATGTTGAGCTGTGATCCATATTGAATGCACTGCCAGGTCCAGCTGGTCCAGGGGCCAGGGGTAACTCCACCCTGTCCTGGCCATGCTCCCTCCTGCCTGGCTTCCTTCAGTAGCACGTGGTCACTGTGTTGATAGTACCTGGTGCCCAGTTCCTGAGATCACGCCCTGAGAAGCCAGTGAAGGCTCACTGTTGGCTCAGCTTCCAGCCGGTAGACAGGCTGGTGGGACAGGTGGAGGGTCAGAGGAAGACTCTCAACAAGATGGACAGATTCAGTGACTACGGCAACAGCTCGAGTGTGTCGGATGACGGGGATGGCACTGAACAGGACAGGCTCAGGTCTGGTTTTCATGGGGTCACTGTGAATCGCACCTAACGACTGATAACACCAGGGAGGCACCGATCCTGAACCAATCACATAAGGTCAAGCAGCAGCATTTGGCCACAGAGAACGTTCAGGAAGCAGAGAGCTAGGCTGGAAGGGGGAGTGGAAATGGGAGTCACTGTGAGGGAGCAGGTGGAGTGCAGGTACATTGTAGGTCTTACAAATAATATTATAAAGCAAAATGCACACTCGTAATTAGTCAAACAGTTTGCTCTCTAAGCTTTAGCTCGTATCACAGTACGAGTTTCCTGTCAACAGTGGAGAAGCTCAGCAGGGTGGTGTCTGTGTGGTGCCGTGGAGGCGGCTGTGATGGTCAGGAGAGCCTGCGTCCAGTGCTCTGCAGAGGACCTGCTGCTGCTGTGGGCTGGGCCAGGGAGGGCACTGGTTCGGGGTGCAGTCGAGTGGTGACCCCGCAACAACAGAGCCAAGTACTGTCCAGGCCAGTGCTGTCCTCTTGACCACTGGTGCTGTGAGCGTGTTGTTATGGCCACTGTGTTGATCCAGCTTGTGGAGGGTCTCCCTCGACACTGGCCCCTGCTGCACTGGCCACGATGTGCTTTTCTAGTGAGCGGTCTTTCCACATTGCACATCCTCACCTCTTAGGAGTGCAGGATGTTGGAGCGGACAGGTAGACGTGGGGTGTCTGTATGGGGTTGGGGACTGCGGGGCATTGGGGTGGACAGGCAGATGTGGGGTGTCTGTGTATGGGGTTGGGGAGTGCAGGATGTCAGAGCGGACAGGCAGACGTGGGGTGTCTGTGTATGGGGTTGGGGAGTGCGGGGCATTGGGGTGGACAGGCAGATGTGGGGTGTCTGTGTATGGGGTTGGGGAAGGCAGCTTGGTTGGGGAGTGTGGGGCATCGGGGTGGACAGGCAGATGTGGAGTATCCATGTAAGGGTTTAGGGAAGATGGCTGGCTTGGGGACAGGGGTTTTAGACAGAGGCCACCGGCCAGGAATATCTGGGTGTCCACACTATGGCGTCCACGTCAGGGCTGTCGGCATGCCAGTGTCCATCTGCCAACAGTGACAGGCAGAGACGGAAGTGTTTCATGGAGGCGAGTGTCCACAGCAGCACTGGGCAGGCTGGCTGGATGGCCAGGGGCCAGCAGCTGTGGGTGGTGGAGAGTGCAGGGGACGAGTCACAGCCCAGCGGAGGGGTCAGGCAGACCCGGCCTCTTGGACGCATTTCCTGTGCGTGAAGTGGGGCTTTAAGGTGCTGCTCAGCCTTCTGTAAATGACCTGGGAGAGGGTGAGTATTTCCTGCACCGTGGACACAGTCAGTCTATTTCAGCTGCGGGTGTGGCTTGCTCCAGGGGTTCCCTGGACGCCCCGCCCCTTTATCTGGTCTCTGGATTCTGAAGGTGTTGGTGTTGGTACACGTCCCTCAGGGAATGAGTAGGAGTAAGAATTACAGATGAGCCCCTTTTCCACGTGGAGGGTGAGCTGGAGGCCGGGGCTTGGTCTCTGGTGAGCGATGTGGTGCCGTGGGGCACTGAGAGCTCCTGGACACCATAGCGAGACACTCAGTGTGCAGGTGGTGCTGTCCGGCCACCACAGACAGGCCCCGACTCCAGTGACCCCTCACACCTCAGGAGGGACCACTGACCGGTCCTGCACCATCCAACTGTCGGCGATGGACAGACCTCTGTGGTTCACAGGGTTCTCATTGGCTGCTAGCAGAAGCCGATTGCCAGGCCTTAACTCCTCATCTTAGTCCTGCATCATGTTGAGTGTGTGGCTGTGTCAGGCGGGACGGGTGTACGGACGCTGGCCTGTGGTAGGGTTGGGGCAGGGAGCACAGGGACGGCTTCCCAGCAGCAGCCCTCAAGGTGCGTCGCTGACCAGCAGTAGCAGCAGTGCCCACTCCCTGGGATCGTGAGGATGCCCATCCACTGGCCTGGCCGGACTGGGTCAGAACCTCAGGGTGGCTACCCGGCAGGGTACAGGACAGATCGCCATGGTCTGGCCCAGAACCCACTAGGATGGCTCTGCTGTGCTCGGGGTAGCTGGTAATGACTCGGGGCAGCTAGGACTGTCCCACGCAAACGTAGCTGTCCCCTAACTGGCCCTCTCCTGGCTGAGCTTTCTGGGGATCTCGCAGCTTGCAGTCTCCACAGGCCCGTCCCCACGTGAAGCCATCTGAGCCCAGCCCTGTGCTTCGTTGGGAAGGATGTGACAGGAGGCCGAGGCCCTGAGCAGATGGTGGGAATGTTCTCTACTCCAGCAGGGCCTGGACCGTGTGCCTGTCCTCACAGGCTCCTGGGGCTGCAGGCTGCTTCTTCCACCCCCACGGCCTCAGGAAGGGCTCCTGGGGGAGGTGTGAGCACAGCCCTCACGGGGCCCTGTGTCCCCTACAGTGGCTCAGGCTGTGGGTGAGCATGGTCCTGTCCCAGCTCCCCGTGGACATGAGTGGCTGCTGAGGAGCCTCCAAGACTCACTGCTGGCCTCATCCTTCCTCCAGGTGGGCCCTGTGAGCTGACATCTGTCACAGCTTGGGGAAGGGGTTACGTGCTTGTGGGTGCTGGAGATCCCACGTGAATAGGCCTCCCACGTGAACGGGCCTCCCACATGGACAGACTCCCATGTGGACAGGTCTCCCATGTGGACAGGCTCCCACATGGACGGGCTCTCGCGTGGACGGGCTCTCGCGTGGACGGGCTCCCACATGGATGGGCTCCCACGTGGACGGGCTCTCGCGTGGACGGGCTCTCTCATGGACGGGCTCCAAGGCAGAACTGCCCTGGCCTTCCTGGCTGGATACTCTGAAGGAAGAGACCGTCAGCCTTTCTGCACAGCTGTTGGGCCTCAGACTGCTGACCACAGGCCACTGCTTTCTTGCTGTACTACCAACGTGAGAATCAGCTGGACTTCCACTGACCAAGGGCAGGCAGAGCTCGCTGGAGAGCACGGGCCCCTTCATTATGGTCTGTGGTCATTAGCTTGGAGGTCAGCATCAGGCCTGCCCACTCGGCAGCATGTCCGTCCTGCGGACCTTTAGTGGGAAGGGCCTGGCTTTGCGGGATGCAGGGTGACTGCTGAGGGGCAGAAAGTCCAGGGCCCAGGGCAGGTGTTTGGAGATGTCCCTTGGATGGCTCTCACGGGGCAGTGTCCACCAATGCGCTCCTTCAGGGTCACCTTGTAGGTGGGGCTGGCCGGCAAGCCGCAGGCCGCCAGGCCCCCAAGTGGGACGGGTTTCCTGCAGGTGCAGACGGGTGCTGGCGGGACTGCAGCCTCTCGGGGACAGCATCGGCCCCATACGTGTGCTTGCTGCCCCTTGGCCCAGTGCTGTCCGAGCTGGAAGCAGAGGAGTGAAACCCAGTTGTAAAGTGAGATGATGTCCAGCCCGAGATCTGATGTCCCTAGGCAGGTCTGAGTGAGCGCCAGGAGGTGGAAGAGGAGGAGGAGGGGCTCTGGAGGGGTCACCCCTTACTCTGTGCCATTGAAGGCCGGGACAGATCTGCAGGGAAGACAGAAGGACAGTCGGCTGATGGCCTTGCTTAGGGATCCTGGGCTCGTTCTGGTCTGTGTTCCTGGGGCACCTGTGTGTCAGGTGTAGGGCATGGGTCTGGGGAGCTCACGTACTGGACAGAGTTCTAAGGGACCTTTGTGGCCGTGGCCATGTCTGAGACCAGCCTGGGGGCTGTCTCACATCTGTACCTCGGTGTGATGAACCATGTGACACTTGCCTAGTCACCTACAGCTGAGCATTTGCCCAGCATTTGTGTGTGGATGCGCCAGCTCCTCCCTCCTTCATGGTCGGCTTCAGTGGTTGGACCTCGCCCCCCCTGCACTCCTGTGTGTCTGGGACAGCGCCTGGCACAGCTGCCCTGCACCCTGGGCCCAGGCAGGAGGTGGTGTTTACTGCATGCAAATCACGCTACATTTCTTTGCGGCTTGTTTACTCCCCACCCACCCGAGTGCCCAGATTTCTGAAATGCATGAGTCTTCTCTTGAAACAATCCCTCAAAGGTTCAGACTTGCAAATTAGTTTCTTGAGCGATCAGCTGTATATATTCTGCATTTAATAAATTCCCTTATTAAGGAAGTGGCAATTGATTATTCAGTTAGAGCAGATGGGGAGTCAGCTGGCCTCTTCAGAGGGTGAACACTGGGAATGAGGAAGATGCACTGTGGAACTGGCCCTGCACCCTTGTTCCTGGGGGCAAGCGGGGGTCCACACTGCCCGGTGGAGACGGGGCAGGAGCCATCCTCACAGCCTGTGGGGACCTGCGCAGGCCAACATCCATTGCCCTGACCTGAATTGTGTGGACGAGGAAATTTACGTTGTGCATTAAATAAGATTTGCATTCCATTCCAGGAATGAGAAAACACTCTTGATAACTATGTCTCGCATGTATACAAAATAGACTTGAGCAAGAAACAAGGGTCTGGCCAGTGGAGGTTGATGTGTGCCAAGAACCCTGCAAAAAGGGTGTCGATGTGACAGGGACAACGTGGATCTGATGGGACCTGACCACGCCTCTCCACTGCAGCTGTCCAGGCTGTGCCCAGCCTCAGCCCAGCGCAAAGGGGCCCTCCCCCAGGAAGCACTCCGATTGCTCTTCCTGTTAAAGTCATGCTGTAGTTTGTAGGAGTCCAGGTGCGGCAGCAGCTGCTGATGTCATCTACCTATCCCTCTATCCTCATCCCCAGCCACACCCCCATCCACACGCCCATCCATCCATCATCCATCCATCCATCCATCCATCCACCCATCCATCATCCATCCATCCATCCATCCATCCACCCATCGATCCACCCACCCACCCAGCCATCCACCCATCCATCCATCCA
>NW_006399879.1:8008633-8009287 GCF_000299155.1 Elephantulus edwardii | reverse complement strand
TCCATTCATCCAGCCACATCACTTGGTAGTCTCTGGGGAAGGTGTGGCAGGCTCCACCTGTCCAGGTTATCAGCTGGAGTCACTGCCCTCCTGGTGCTTGGTTTATCTCTGGCACCTGCAGAGCACATACTATTCTCTTGAGAAATATTAATTGAGTGACTGAGGGAATTACAAGAGCACCTTATTCCCATCCGAGCGGAGCATCATGTCCACGAGGGATCTCAGAGCGGGCCTTAGAGATTCGGAGATGTTTCTCTCCTAAGCCTGTTGAACCATATTCCTGGGTGTTGCTGTTACTTCCTCTCCTTCCTTCTAACTTAGAGACAGTGTATTAAATCCGTGGATGCTTATTTTCAGTTCTTTGCTCAAAGCCCTGATTAATGAGGGCAAAGCCCAGGACTCCTCTGTATGTAGGTTCTGGGGACTCACGGTCATGACAGCTCCATGGTGTGGGGCCTCCCCTCCACCTGGGGCAGACTGGGAGGTGCAGGACATACAGGGTAGGGGACAGCTCCCTGGTGTGGGGTCCTCCCCACCACCTGGGGCAGGTGGCAGGTGCAGGACAGATGGGTTGGGGACAGCTCCATGGTGTGGGGTCCTCCCTCCCACCTGGGGCAGGTGGCAGGTGCAGGACAGATGAGTTGGGGACAGCTC
>NW_006399879.1:8001062-8008533 GCF_000299155.1 Elephantulus edwardii | reverse complement strand
CCACCTGGGGCAGGTGGCAGGTGCAGGACAGATGGGTTGGGGACAATATTAGCACATCCTGTTATCTGTCTCTGCCAGAAGCCATCAGCAGAGAGTGACAGGCACAGGCTTGCGTGATAATGACCCCAGGGTGGTGACCTTTGTGTCCAGGGAGGCTCCAGGTCTTCCTGTCTGGGGCTCGTTGGGTCTCCCACTGGGAAGTCCTGGTGACCCCCACAGCCCGGAGCCTGAGCTGACCTCTGAGCTGGAGCTGCCTCACAGAGGGCAGCCTGCCTGTTGGCTGAGTGCGCCGGTGACCGGGGGACCCTGGGCTCTGAGGTCCCCGCGTCTGTGGAAGGTAGGAAGTCGTGACAGTCCGTGGACAGATGTGCGTCCTTCATGGGTCTCCTTGTTATTCAGCAGTGACTTGTGGTTTGACCAGGAGGTCACCTGACTCTCACCCAGCTCCAGCCACAACCCTCACTCAGCACAGAGGCACCAGTGGGTCACAACCATTGCTGTGCTGAGTGGGGACATTGACACCTGTGATGGCCTGGGACAGAGGGGACACCTTCCTTTCAGAAGCAGGTCCCAGGAGGGGAGGCAGCCTGGTGAGGTGATGAAGTCATGGTGCGCCTGTGGATGTGGTCTGGGTCCCGACGTCAGGACATCTGTGATGCCGAGTATGGGGGGCTGCTTGTCTAGGTGCAGAGGGTGGACTCCAGCCCATAGGCATGACCTGTAGGTCCACGCAGACCCAGTGCCTAGTGGGGCACCAGCTGATGGGCACTAGGCTGTTTGCGTGACCTGCACTGCCCCCACCGTGCCCGCCCTGGCTTCTGTCCCTTTCAGGCAGGACTCCTCGGAGGTGCTGCCCACTCGGAACATGCTCCGCCCTCTATACAAGTGAAGCTTTTGAAGTCTTATCTGGGAACTCATTGTTGCTGCCTAGAATACTCACCCTGAAATTAAAATGTGCTTTTTCACTAAAAAAAGATCCTCTCTAGATCAAACCGTTCTACTTGAGGCCGCTGCCAGTGGCTGACCAAAATAGGAGTTTATCTTTCTTTTGTCAGTGTTTAAAAAAACTAAAAAGAAATACAGATTTTAGGACCTCAAGATCCTCCACATAAGAAAGACTTTCGCAGGTGAGGAGAGCCAGGGTCTCCCTGGGTGGTTCAGGTCAGTTGTAGTGCAGCGCTTGGGGCCACCCATTCAGCTCAGAAAAGTGTTGTCAGCTGGTGGCCAGGGTGCTTCCTGCCTGCCTTAGTTTATTCCGCTGTTCCTTCACGCCTTCACTCTTACCTTTCTTCCATCTATAGACCCACTCACTTGTCTGTCCATCTGTTCATCCATCCATCCATCCATCCACTCATATATCCATCCATCCACCCATCTACCCACCAATCTACCCATCCATCAGTTCATCCATCATCCATCCATCCATCCATCCATCCATCCATCCATCCACTAATCTATCCACCCATCCACCCATCTACCCACCAATCTACCCATCCATCAGTTCATCCATCATCCATCCATCCATCCATCCATCCACCCATCCACTAATCTATCCACCCATCCACCCATCTACCCACCAATCTACCCATCCATCCACCCATTCATCCACCAATCTACTCATCCACCCACACATTCACTCATCCATCCATCCATCCACTCATCTAACAATGCATCCACCCGTCCACCCATCTACCCACCAATCTACCCATCCATCAGTCTATCCATCCCTCCCTCCATCCCTCCATCCATCCATCTGTCCACCCACCCATTCATCCACCAATCTACCCATCTACCCACACATTCACTTATCTAGCCATCCTTCCATCTAACTTCCATCCATCTTCTATCCATCCATCCACCCACCCATTCATCTTTCCATTTATTCATCTACCATCCACCCACCTATCTATCCATCTGCATATTCACTCACCTATTCATCCATCATCCATCCATCCATCCATCCATCCATCCATCCATCCATCATCTATCCCCTTTTCCTTCCCATTCAATCTTTGACCCACTGTTTATCCACTTTTCCTTCCCTCATCTTTTCATTCGTTCATGTCTTCACTCCTTCCTACCTTCCACCTATCCATCTATCCATCTGTCCACACACCATCTATCTATTTCTCTCTGACTTGCTCCCTTCCTTCTAAGACAGACACATATGAGTGGGGAAGGGAGTGTGACGTGAGTGTGTGATGTGAGTGGCGGGTGTGTGTGTTTGTGTGTGTATGTTTGAGCATGTGTGTGTGACCGTGAGCGTGCATGTGAGGGTATGTGTGTATGTGTGTGAATAGTGTGTAGTTTGCATGGTTGGAGTGTATATGTGAGAGAGTGGGTGTGTGTGTGTATGCACGTGTGTGGCGTATGTCTTGTGTTGAGTGGTGTGTGTAAGAGTGTGTATGTGTAAGTGTGGATATGCATGTGTGTGTATGTGCCAGTGAATGTGTGTGGTGTGGATGAGTGTGTTTGAATGTAAATGTGTGTGATGGGTCATGTGCATAAGTGGATGAATGAGTGTGTGAATCTGCACGTGTGTGAGAGGTGGTGTGAATGTGTGTGAGATGTCAGTCTGGTGAGTGTACGTTTGAATATGTGTGTGTTGCATATGTATTACTGGGTTGTTTATGTATAGAAATGTGTGGAGATATGAGTATGATGTGTGCATGTTAGTGTGACTAAACAGATGTGTGTATGAGAGTGCGATGTGTGTGCATGTGAGTGTGTCATGTGGGTGTGTATGTGAGTGTGGGTGATGTGGGTGTGCATGTTAACAGAATACGTGTGTATGTGAGTGTGTGATCGTGTGAGAATGTGCATGTGTGTGGTGTGTGTGTGATGTGAGTGTGCATGTGAGTGTGTGGTGTGTGTGTGCATGTGTGTGACTGAAAACGTGTGTGTGTGGGGGGTGTGTGTGATGTGTGTCAGGAGGTGTGACTGAAAACGTGTGTGTGTGTGGTGTGTATGTGATGTGTGTGTGATGTGTGTGACTGAAAACGTGTGTGTGTGTGTGGGGTGTGTGTGTGATGTGTGTGTGAAGAGGTGTGACTGAATACATGTGAGTGTGACTGTGGAGGCGAGCAGGTATGTGCGTGTTGTATAGGTGTGTGCCCCAAGGGTGAAGGCAGCAAGTCCTGCCCTCTGTCCTGGGCTGGTGACTGACCACCGGAAGTCCTTCCCTGGGTCAGACCGCTGGCATGGGGTCTCTGAGGCTGGTTAGAGGTGCGTTGGGTCTGTTGAGCCAGGAGGTGTGATGTTGACACGCCCATGCTGGTGATCTCTGTCTTCATGCTGTTAGCGTTTCAAATGCCACATTCATGCTGTCTGGATCCCTTTCAGGGCCTGTCTGACCTGCATTGTTATTTTTTCACCTCTAAGTCCTCAAGCCAATGGATTTCAGAGATTTCAAGTCAATTTCTCAAGTCACCTTCCGATTTCAGAGATGCTTGACTAACAGATCAGTGGTTGGAGCCACTCCCCAGGAGGAGGAGCTCTGCTCCTGCCAGCATTAAGCCTCGGCCATTTCTGCTCTGTGCTGTAAGACCCTGGGTTCTGAACCGGCTGACCCTGGGATCCGAACCAGCTGACCAAGGGTGTGTCTGGATGGGCTGACCTTCACCTGCTGAGATAAGGCCATGATGGTGTGTGGGCATGGGCCTCAGGACCGGCTCCCTTCCTCAAACCTATCCTGTCAGTCTAGTCTAGAGAACCTGTGAACCGGCTGGGACTGATGTCCATCGTGCAGTGCCTGTGGCACTGTCCACCGCTTAGCGCCATCAGTTTTGCAGGCCGTCCACCAGGCAGCACTGTCCGCCACTCAGCACTGTCCACCACTCAGTGCTGTCCACTGCACAGCACTGTCCACCTCTCAGTGCCATCTGTTATGCAGTGCCGTCCACCACACAGTGGTGCCCATGCAGCACTGTGGGTCCTGATGGAGGGTGAAGGGCGAGGCCAGCAGCACCTGCCTGGGCAGCACAGTGCCTTGGAGAGAGGGACGTCTGTGTTTTGGTGACTGCAGTTAGATGTTGTCACCTTAGCTCCAGCTCAGCACGCCCATCCCCGCAGCCTCCCCACTCTCCAATATGCTGGTGCCTGCCATGTCTGTCCGTCTGCACCTTGGCAGCCCTGCCCTTTCCCAAGCATGAGGTCCTTTTCCGGGACTGGCCCTTCCTGACAACATGCTTGAAGTAAAGCACATGAGACCAGGTGTGTCGCAGCCTCCTCGCCTCTGAGGAGCACCTGGCTGCACGTCCCCCAGGTCGGGGCTGTGTCCTCCTGGCTGTCCTCGGTGCACGCAGCACATGCATCCGCTTGCCTTGTCTTCCACACTTACCGTCCAGCTGCCACGTGCATGCAGATGATGCGGTTTATCACTTACACTTCTTCCTTTGTCTTCCTGTGTCACGAAGTCACTGCCACCAGTGTCATGAAGTCACTGTGGCACAAAGCTCACTGCCGCCGGCGAGTTCTGATGGTGGTGTCACGAAGTCACTGCCGCCGGTGTCGTGAAGTCACTGCGGCACGAAGTCACTGCCGCCGGCGAGTTCTGACGGTGGTGTCGATGGTGGTGGCCTCCGCAGGCTTCTGAGCTGTTTTTTTTGGGAGGAGGCTGCGTATCTTCCTGCTGAGGGGCAGCTGGTGGACTGGGACGTGGGCTTTGTAGTTCGCAGCCCTGCACATAAGCACTAACCACAGGGCTCATAGATTCTGAGATTGGGTTTGTCAAGGGGCAGCGGGTGAGAGCAGAATGACTGAGCTGTTGTCTCCTGGTGGCTGGTCTTGGATGGCTTCAGCAAACAGCAGCCGGTTCTGGGATAGTTCAGGAGGGATGAGGTCCAAGCTCAGGGTGCTGGCTTTGTCAGTTCTGGAGGAAGGGCCCAGCTTCCTTCAGCGTCTGTGGGCCCAGCATTCCCTGGACACCTCCTGTGTTCTGGTCTTCCCTGGACCTCTGTGGCAGATGGAGGCTTCCTGTTACAGGGGGCTGAGTCCAGATCCACACACACTGCTCCTGGTGGTGGATTGGTGGTGATACTCAGGGTCCCCCTGGCCTTGCTATCCTCCTGGGGGACTCCCCTTGTATCCGATTAGGGCTGTGATGGGATTAGGCAGTGTTAACATGTCACTGGTAATCCATTTACTTGGCTTTTCAGACTGTGTGGGATCATTACATAGTTTCCTTGTTATATCATTATCTACTTGGCTTTTGGGGGGCATAATTCAACGTGTGACTGGGTCAGATCTTGAGGTGCTTCCTGACCACTTGTGTCCATGTACAACCAGTGTCCTGAATCCATGTTACTCATGGTAGCCCCTGTGTGTCCAGCGAGAAATGATTCGCAGGGTTTCCAGTGGCTGACCTTTCAGAGGTGAATGACAAGGCTTTTCTTCTGAGGAGCATCTGGGTGAACTTGAACCTGTACCTCAGGGGCTTCCCAAAACCACCCGCCCAAATATATCTTCAGGCTCCCCCGGAGCTTCCTGCTAAAACCCAAGTCCTTAAACGTGGCTTGGAAGCTGTGACATCTTATCCTACCCTTCCAGACCTTCCACCCGGGGGAAGGGAACTGTCCTGGGAGGCAGGTGGAGGCTTGGAGAATGAATCAGTAAGTGGGTGAGCGGCTGGAAGGATGAATGGGTGTGCTGGTGATGGCTGGCTGGGTGGTGAATGTGCGGATAGTGGATTGTGGGTGGATTCTGGTTTAATGGGTGGTGGATGAGTGGATGGTGGGTATAAAGTAGATAGTGGATGGGTGGATGGATAAGTCCATGGATGGTAGAAGAATGGGTGGGTGGATGGAAGAATGGGTGGGTGGATGGATGGATACATGGATATATAGGTGATGAATGAGTGGATGGATGGATGGATGGATGGATGGATGGATGAGTGGTTCCATGAATGGGTGGATGGATGGATGGGTGAATGGATGAGTGGTTGGATGAATGGGTGGATGGATGGATGGATGGATGGATGGATGGATGGATGGGTGGATGGATGAGTGGTTGGATGAATGGGTGGATGGATGGGTGGGTGGATAGATGGTAGATGGGTGGATGGATGAATGGGTAGATGGGTGGTTGAGTAGATGGATAAATAGTTGGATAATGAATGGAAGAGTGAATGGATGTATAGATAGTGGATGGGTGGATGGAGGATGGAGGATGGATGGATGAGAGAGTAGTGGTGCGATGGGTGGTGTATTGGTGGTGGGTGAGTGGATGGTGGGTATAAGGTGAGTTAATGGATTCTGAATGGGTGGATAGATTGGTGGATGTATAGGTGGATGGATGGATGGGTGGGTGGATGGATGGGTGGATGATGAGTGTATAGTACTGGGTTTATGTATGGTTCATTGCTACATGGACCATGGATGGATGGATGGATGGATAGATAGCATGTGATGGGTGGGTGGTAGTGGGCTTTTGGATAGTGGGTTGGTGGGTGATGGATAGGTCAGTGAGTAGTGAACGCATGAGTGAGTGAGTTGGGTGGGTGGATGAGAGAGTGGGTGAGGGGCTGGATGGGTAGCTGCTGGTGGATGGGTGCTGGATGGTAGGGGGTGAGTGGTGAGGGGATGAGTGGGTAGGTGGTAGTGGATGGGTGCTGGATGGTAGGGGGTGAGTGGTGAGGGGAATAGGAGGTGGAGAGACTCAGTTTGCTCCTAGAGCTCAGCTCTAAAGTTTTCTTATGGAAAGAAGGGACAGGGGATTTGAAGGAGTTGAAGATGGAGGAGAGAATGGAGGGAGCACATTTTGTCACAAATGTTCTGTTAAGTGGAAGGATTGTTAAAAGCCAAAGGACTCAGCAGCCCTGGCGGAAGCTGCTGTCATTGTCACCAGCTTCCTGTGACAGGGCTGCCAGCAGCATTTCCCCAAATGGCAGCAGATCTGTGTGTGGGCGAAGTTCCACCCATGAACACAAACAGGTTCCATGTGAAGGAGACAAAAAGAAGCCCAAAAAAGGAGCCAGGAGGCATGGAGCTCAGAGGTCCCAAAATCTGGTTTTCCTGGACCAGGGCAGGGCACTTGAAGGTCAGAGGAGAGATTGCTGGTGAGATCAGAGAACAACATGCTGTGTGCTGTGAACAGACTGCATCAGCTCTGAGAGCTGAATGCTGGGAACTGATCTTCATCCACCTTCTGCCACCCACCTGCTCATCCACCGTCTATCTCCTCCCATCTCCCCTCTATATTATCCTTCTACTCATATAAAACACCATCCATCCACCCATCTCCACCCCATCCACTCCCATGCCCCATCCATCTATCCATCCCCCCACCTGTCCATCCACAACCCATCCCCCCACCCTCCCACCTGCCCCATATCCATCCATCCATCCCCCCACCTGTCCATCCACAACCCATCCACCCACCCACTTGCCCCTTATCCATCCCCCATCCATCCATCCATCCATCCACCCACCCACCCATCCATTCATCCTACCACTCTTCCATCATCTACCCGCCA
>NW_006399879.1:7999855-8000962 GCF_000299155.1 Elephantulus edwardii | reverse complement strand
CTATCTATCTATCTATCTATCTATCCCCCCACCCATCCATCTGTCCATCCACCCACCCACCCATATATTCATCCTACCACTCTTCCATCATCTACCCGCCACCCACCCACCCCATCCATTATCATCTCATTTTCCCATCCATGAACCTTCTCCCAACTGTTACCCACCCACTCACACAACCATCCATCCATCCACCCATGCACACATGGCCACCTTCCTTTCCATCCATCCACCTACCTCCCATGTGCCCACCCATATCCATGCCTTCATCTATCCATCCACCCACCCATGGATGCATTCACCTTCCCATCCATCCATCCATCCATCCATCCACCAACCCACTATCCACTCACTCATGTATTCATCCAGCCACCCACCTATCCACTCACTATATCCATCTTCCATCCACCCACCCATGGACATATCCATTTGTCTGTCCATCCATCCACCCATCCATCCCCCACTCATCTGTCCATCCACCCATCATGCACACATCCACCTGTCCATCCATCTGTTCACCCACCACTGTCCACCCACCCATGCACCCACTCAGTGGTAGGGCCCATGCCTTTCATGCAGGAGGCCTGAGATGCATTCCTGGCCAGTGCCCCTCACATGCCGTCACCACCTGTCTGTCACTGCTGACTGTGATGCTGAACAAGTTTTAGCTTCCAGTCCAAGACAGACGAGGAGGAAAGGGCTGGCTATCTGATTCTCAAACTCACAGCTGGACCGGCCCCTGCCATCAGTGCCCAGCTTTTCCAGTCTTATGGGGTTGCCAGCTTCCATGAGCCAGGCCTGATCAGGAGGCCTGGCTGGTTGCTGGAGATCTGCTGGGAACCATGGCCTCCCTTCCTGATATGAATGTTCATGCACGTATGTTTGGGGAGGGTGGCCTCAGTACACTGCAGGTGGACAGGGCTGGGAGCCGCGTGCCTCGATGTATGGCTGGTGGGCAGGGCTGGGAGCCGCGTGCCTCGATGTGTGGCTGGTGGGCAGGGCTGGGAGCCGCGTGCCTCGATGTGTGGCTGCTGGGCAGGGCTGGGAGCCATGCCCCTTGATGTGTGGCTGGTGGGCAGGGCTGGGAGCCACGCCCCTCGATGTGTG
>NW_006399879.1:7997250-7999168 GCF_000299155.1 Elephantulus edwardii | reverse complement strand
CCAGCCCAGCCTTCCAGAACCTTCTGGTCCTTCCTCACAGGAGGTCCAGGCCTCCAGCCCAGCCTTCCAGAACCTTCTGGTCCTTCCTCACAGGAAGGCCAGGCTCCAGCCCAGCCTTCTAGAACATTCTGACATGCATTCATACCCCTTTTCTGCTGGGTCCTCAGGGGACTGGGACATGGGGTTTGCCATCTTACAGCAAAGCCAAGAGCCATTTACACAGGCTTCTGCTACAGCCAGCAGACCCTGGGCAAGCTGGGGGATGACAGGGGCCTTGCTTATGGATGGGGGGTGCTGGGCTGTGGTGACCAGTGGCTGAACATATGCTGGGCCCTGATGGGCGCATGGAGGGCACTGGGCTGTGCTGAGCAGGGGGCGCAGGTCGGTGGCTGGAGGTCCTTGGGCTGTGCTGACCAGAATCCGGGCGAGCAGGGTACTGAGTGGTGGATGGAGGGTCCTGAGTAAAGGCTGTCCACTTGTGCTTGGAGGAGACTGAGGCCAAGGGATGCCGCTTTCTGCACCCTCGAGAGTTGTTGTTGTTAGGTGCCGTCAAGTCGAGCATGACTCATAGCAACAATATCAACAAAAGATCTGCACCCTGTCCTGTCCTGCACCATCCTTACACTCCTGACACACAAGAGCCCATTGCAGCAGTCACCGTGTCAATCCACCTGGTTGAGGGTCTTCCTCTCCTTCACTGACCCTCCACCCTTCCCAGCATCATGTCCTCCAAAGAACAGCCCCTCCTAGCAACAAGCCTAAAGTATGTGAGGTGAGGCCTCATCATTCTTGCCTCCAAAGAGCACTCTGGCTGCACCCTCTCCAAGACACATGTGTTTGTTCTCTTGGCCGTCCATGGGTTGTTCAGTGCTCTTCTCCAACACCACAGCTCAAAGGTGTCAATTCTTTTTCTGTCTTCTTTATGCATGGTCCAGGTCTCAGATGCATAGCTAGTAATCAGAAAGAGTATGGCCTGAATCAGATGCACCTCAAACTGTCATCTGTACTCCTCAATAATTTGGAGAGGTTTCTAACTTCATGTTTTCCCAGTGCAGTGCACCTCATTTCCTGACTGCTAGTACAGTTGATTGTGGCTCCATATAAGATGAGATCATTGACAACTTCAGTTTTTTCTCCATCTATCATGATGTTGCCTATAGATCTTGTGGTAAAAATGTCTGCTTTTCTGGCACCGAGATGCAGTCCATACTGAAGGCTGTGTTCTTCGACCCTCTGCTGCAAGCACTTCAGGTCCTCCTCTCAGCAGGCAAGGTTGTGTCAGCTGCATAATGCAGGTTATTGATGAATCTTTCTCCTACTTTGATACCACATTCTTCTTCATAGAGCCCAGCTTCTTATATAATATGCACAGCATACAGATTGAATAGGTGTGGAGAGAGAATACAACCTTAATGCACTGTTTTCTTCATTTTAAACTGTGTAGTCTTCCCATGCTCTGTTTGCACAACAGTCTCTCTGTCTTGGTGTAGGTTTTGCATGAACACAATTAAATGCTCTGAGATTTCTGTTCTTCTCAAAATTAGTCATAACTTCCTATGATCCACAAAAATGCCTTTGCATAGTCTATAAAGCATAAATATATAGACATTTTTCTGGTGTTCTGGTGTTTGAGCTAACATCCCTCTGACATCAGTAGTGATATCCCTGGTGCCAGGACCTATTGTTCCAGCCATTTTTTAAGTGATCGTCAGCAGTATTTTGCTTGCATATGATACTAATGAACAAATTCAAACCTCGAGTTGCTATAATCAAGGATGCTTTCAGCAGAATATGAAATGTTCCAGGAAGGATTAAAAGAAGATGGAAAGAATATACTGAGTCACTGTATCAAAAGGAATTGGCAGACACAGAAGAATTTCACGAAACAACATATGAGCAAGAGCCTATGGTGATGAAA
>NW_006399879.1:7960738-7995840 GCF_000299155.1 Elephantulus edwardii | reverse complement strand
GATAATCGGGATGGGAGTGTCAGAGACAGTGTGATTGGCACAGGACAGAGCAGAGTTCAGGGCTGTTGTACATAGGGTCACTATGAGTCGCAAGCGACTTGTTGGCATATAACAACAACAACAACAACATGATATTAATGATACTGTTCAATAGTTTCTACATTCAGTTATACCACCTTTCTTGGGAATGGGGACACATCTGGACCTCTTCCAATCCATTGGGCAGACAGCTGACCTCCAAATTTCCTGGCACAGCCTGGTAAGCACATTCAGAGCTGCATCTATTAGTTGAGACACGTCAGTTGGGATCCCATCAGTTCCCGTGGCCTTATTTTTGGCCAGTGCCTTCAATGCAGCTTCTCCTTTCCCCTTCATCACCACTGGCTCCTGTTCATATGGTGCCTTCTCTTCAGTGTCAGTCAGTTCTTTCTGGGACAGTGACTCTGTGTATCCCTCATTCAATATGTTGCCCATAGTATCTTTCAGTATTATGACTTGAGGCTTAAACTTGTTTTTCAGTTCTTTCAGCTTAAGAAATGCAGAGCAAGTTTTTCCTTTTTAATTCTCCAATTCCACCTCTCTGCATGTTCCATTATAATACTTTGCTCTGTCTTCTCAAGCTGCTCTTTGAAATATTCTGTTCAGCACTTCTACTTCAGCATCTTTCCTCTTTCTTTTGGCTTCTCGGGGCTCCAGTGCAATTTTCAGAGTCTCTTCTGACATCCATTTCAGTTCTTTCTTTCTCTGTTTTTGTAGTACCTTTTGCTCTCTTAGTGGATGATATTCTTCATGTCATCTCACAACTCACCTGGTCTTCGACCGTTGAAACATTGAGCGCCAGTGATGGAAGCAGGATTGAAGGTAGTTATTGGAATCAAGGAGGATGCAAACTACAGAATTCGGTTCTATGTTGAGCCCATCTCTATTTTTAAAAAATTATTCTTTTTATATGGGTTCATTTACAAAGTTAGAGTACATTGTTTTTATACACTGTGTCTTTCCCATTTCTTTCACCCCTCTCACCCATAAAATTGTATGACCCTACGGTTGGCCCCCCTCTGCCTGTCCTCTTCCCCCCGCTTGGATTCTCATACCCATTCAACAATAATGGTTTTATACAGTATTTATCCTTATGGGACTTAGTTCACAGAGCTCCCTCATCCAGACCACAGGACGGAGGGCATGCAGTTTCCTCACAGGACCCTCCTCCAGACCACAGGACAGAAGGCAGGGAGCACCCCCCCCCCCCCCACCCCCCCACTCGGCCAGGCTCTGAGGGACGTCTCCTGCCCTCAGGACCCAGACCAGTGCCTGCCTGGCTCTCTGTGCTCCCTCTTGACTCCTCCCCTCCCCTCCTTCTCCTCCTCTTCTTCTCCCTCCCCACCTTCTCCCCCTCTTCCTCCTCTCCCCTCCCCTCCCCTCTGTTGTCTCCCCTCCTCCCCCTTTCCTTCTCCCCCTCTCCTCCTCCTCCCTCCCCTCTTCTTCCTCTCCCCTCCTCCATCTCTCCTCCCTCCTCCTCCCTTCTCCCTCTCTCTCTCCTCACCTCCCTTTCTCCTCTCCTTCCCTCCCCCTCGCCCCTTCTCTTCTCTCTCTCCCTCGCCCCTTCCACCCCCATTCCCCTCCCCTCTCCTCCTAGAGATGCCGTTCTGGCAGCAGGGACTCACCCCAGAAGCCCACACAAAGCTTCGATTGTCCAGGCGGCTCCCCCACTGCCGGAACATGGCAGAGGTCTGATTTCCATCAACAATCGGACTCTTGGGCTCCCGGCTTGGGCCTTGCGGGTGGCAGCCTGAGTCCGGGCAGCTGGCCGGGCGGTCTGCTCCAGGCTTTTGTCCGAGACAGAGGGCCTGGCCAGAGGCCACTTGGCCTGCCCGTGAGGTAGAGGCAGGACCGAGGGGGGCCGGAGGGCAGCCCTTGGCCAGATGCCCAGGGAGGGCAAGCTGCTCACTGCGGGTGCTCCCTGGGGTGAGATCTTGCACTGGACGTGGGGGGATGCTTTGCCACAGGAATGAGCCAGGCACCCCATTCTTCCTGCATTAGCAAGTGGACTTTGTGGACAGGACATATTGGTCTTCATTGCCCTGGTATGGGTGTGGGCAGGACCTGCCTCTTCCTCAGGATGTGGTGCGTGTGGGTGTGACTGAGTGTGGACAGGACCCTCCTAGTCCTGGTTGTGGTGGTGGGTGTGGCTGGGGGCTTGGCTGGGTGTGTGTTCAGGTACGTGGTTGTGCATGGCATGTATGTGAGTACATGTGTACACCTAGGTGTGCATGGTGTGAGTGTGTGCACATGTGTGCGTGTACCTGGGTGGGAGTGTGTCTTCCTGAGCCTGAGAGCTAGCATGTGCCTGGATGTTGTGTGCTCATAAGTGTGTCTGAATACAGTCCATGCACGTCGTGTGTGCACATGCCCACAGGACATATACGAGGAGTGTGTTGAGTGTGTATGGTGTGAATGCATGTGTTTTCTGGAGCCCATGTATGAGATGGTGTACATACATGGGTATGTGTTTTGTGTGTGCATGGTCATTTTTGTGATGTACACATGTGCCCCTGGTGTGCGTGTGAGCATGCATGTGTGTGTGCATGCCTGTGACATGTGCATGTGGAGCATGGATGCATATGCATGGTCTGTGCTGTGTGTACCCTGTGATATGTGTGTGTGTGTTCATGCTTGGGATGTGTGCATGGGTGTGTGCTGTGCGTACATGCACAACTGTGATGTGTGCATGTGTGCATGGGTGTGTGCTGTGTGTACTCTGTGATGTGTGTGTGCATGGGTGTGTGCTGTGCGTGCGTGCAAGCCTATGACGTGTGCATGTGAGCATGCATGCGTGTGCATGGATGTGTGCTGTGTGTACCCTGTGATGTGTGTGTGCATGGGTGTGTGCTGTGTGTACCCTGTGATGTGTGTGTGCATGGATGGGTGCTGTGCATGCGTGCAAGCCTATAACGTGTGCATGTGAGCATGCATGCGTGTGCATGGATGTGTGCTGTGTGTACCCTGTGATGTGTGTGTGCATGGGTGTGTGCTGTGCATGCGTGCACACCTGTGATGTGTGCATGTGAGCATGGATGTGTGTGCATGGGTGTGTGCTGTGTGTACCTTGTGATGTGTGTGTGCTGTGCGTGTGTGCACACCTGTGATGTGTGCATGTGAGCATGGATGTGTGGCATGGTGTGTGCATGTGCATGGGAACATGTGACTGTTGGTATGTGTGTGTGTGTGCAGCTTTCATGGATCTAATAATTGGGAATGCAGTTTGTCAGGCTTCCCTGATGCCCCTCGGTGGTCTGAACAGTTGACCTTCACATTTGAAGCTGAGAGAAATCTTGACATCACCCGGGGACCTTGCATACCAACAAAGATCACTGCTCCACACCATGAATTGGTGTTTTCAAAAAGTTTCATGCTCACAGTATCTTGTGGGAGAGGACAGGGGAGGTGAGGGTCCTGCAGGAGGCTCTGGTGCTGGAAGGGAGGAGGGGACAGGGCAGCCTCCTTCTCAGGAGTTCTTCCTCCAGTCCAGAGTTGTTCATCCACTTGATGGTCTGTGGGACGAGTAAAAGATATTGATTCTTCTGTCATCATTATTCATTGTCCAACTTGTACATATCAAGTAATGGAAGCACCATGGCTCAGGTCAGGCGCATTTTAATCTTTAAAGGAGCCCTTCTCTTTTCCCCTTGAAAGAGGTTCTGGACAGCACATTTCCCCAGTAAAACACATCTTTTGATTTCTTGACTGCTGCTACCAGGGGTGTTGATTTCAGGTCCCAGTAAATGACATCATTGACAACTTCCAACTTTTCTTCATCTATCATGATGTTGCCTATTGGTCCAATTGGGAGGATTTTTGCTTTCTTGATGTTGAGATACAATTCATATTGAAGGCTGTATTCTTTGATCTTCTGCAACAAGTGCTTCAAGTCCTCCTCACTTTCGGCGAGCAAGGTTGTGTCTCCTGCATAACCCCGGTTATTGATGAGTCTGCCTCCAATCCTGATGCCACATTCTTCTTCACCGAGTCTATTTCTCAGCCTCATTTGCTGAAACTGAGGAGGACCTGAAGCTCTTGCTGTAGAAAGTCAAGGACTGCAGCCTTCAATATGAATTGAAGCTCAACATCAAGAAAACAAAGATTCTCACCACTGGGCCAATTGGCAGCATCAGTATGGATGGTGAAGAGATTGAGATAGTTAACAGTTTTAGTTTACTTGGCTCCATAGTCAACACTCTTGGTAACAGCAGCCAGGAAATCAGGAGATGAATGGCACTGGGAAATTCAGCTGTTAGGGATCTCTCCAGAGTGCTGAAGAGCAGTGATGTCAGGCTGGAGACTAAGGTGCGCCTGATCCAGGCTATAGTCTTTGCCATTGTGTGCTATGCATCGGAGAGTTGGACAGTAGCTAAGGATAATAGAAAGAGAATTGATGCCTTTGAGTTGTGAAGCTAGAGAAGAGTGTTGAAGATACCATGGATTGCTAGGAGAACAAACACGTTCATCCTGGAGAGGGTGAAGCCAGGCTGCTCTTTGGAGTCAAGGACTCTGAAGCTTCGTCTGACATACTTTGGGCGTGTTGCAAGGAGGGACTGGTCCTTGGGGAGGGACATCATGTTTGGGAGAGTGGAGGGGCAGCACAGGAGAGGAAGACCCTCGATGAGATGGATTGATTCAGTGATTGGAGTGGTGGGAATAAGTGTTGGAGACAGTGAGGTTGGCACAGGATAGAGCAGGGTTTATGTCTCTTGTACAGAGGGTCGCTGTGAGTTGCAAGCTACTTGACAGCACACAACAACAACAATATAGATTAAATAAATATGGAGAAATGGTACTGACATGCCTTTTTAATTTTAAACCGTGCAGTGTTCCCTTGCTTCCTTCAGATAACAGCTTCTTGGTCTAGGCATTTTGCGTGAGCACAATTAAGCCTTCTGGGATTACCATTCTTCTCAGTGTTAGGATCCACACCATCAAGTAGTCTCACATGGTCAGTGAGGCACATGTAAGTAGCTGACTGGTACGGTTGGGATTCACCCGACATCAGCGGTGGTGCCCCAGTCTCTTCTGAATCCAGCTTGAAATTCTGGCAGGTCCTTGTAGGTGTATTGTTCTAGTAATTGTTAAAGAATCCTCAGCAAGGTTTTATTTGTGTGTGACATTAATGAAATGATTTCCAAATTCTGATGGATTCTCTCTTTTTAAAATTTTTTAATTGGGCACAAATATGAATCTCTTCTAGTTACTTGGCCAAGTAGGTTTCTTAAGGTAGGTGAGTGTGTCTAGCGCAGCGTCCATTTGTCTAAGCATGTCCACTGGTATTTCATAAATTCCTAGGCCTTCTCTCTGACCAGTGTCTTCAGTGCAGCTTGGATGCCTGCCTTCAGAATTATTGGTTAGTTTGGTTGGTTTTTTTTTTTATTTTATTCTCTCTTTTTTTTTTGTTTTGTATTTTTTTTTATCTGAGTGAGAGCTTGCCCATCATTCAGGTTTTCATCCACATACATTTTGCTTTGTAACACTTGATTTTTAACACTGCTGTTACAATTTCACTGGATCATTCATGTTGTTATGTGCTGTCAAGTCACTTGTGGCTCATAGTGACCCTGTGAACAACAGCTCTGAACCCTGCTTTATCCTGAACCAACCTCATCACTAACACACCCACCCCATTACCCAGTCACTAAATCGAGCCATCTCATTCAGGGTCTTCCCCTCCTGCGCTGTTCCTCCACCCTGCCTCGCATGATGCTCCTCTTCAAGGACTGGTCCCTTTTTTGCAACAGGTCCACGGTATGTCAGATGAAGCTTCAGAATCCTTCCGTCCAAGGAACAGCCTGGTCTCACCCTTTTTACAACCAACTTGTTTGTTCTCCTGACAGTTCATGGTATATTCAATACTCTTCTCCAGCACCACAGCGCAAAAGGCATCAATTCTCCCGTCATCCCCAGTGATTGTCCAGTTCTCTGATCAATAGCAAGTACTTGCAAAGACCGTCTGCATCAGGTGCACCATCTTTTGATTTCCTGGCTGCACTTAAAAAACTTTAAAAACATTAATTGCTTTTGATTAATGCAATTTAGGGAGCTCTGGTGGCCTAGTTGTAAGAAGTTGCACTGCAATCCCAAGCGAAGGATGGGCGGTCTCCTCTCATGCGACTGACCGCCTCTGAAAACCATCTGGAGGGTCAGCTGTGGTGGGTTCCGACTCCACAGCGCACAACCACAGCACCAGCCACAGATGTAATTTACTAATGATAATGTCTAAGCATCTCTTTGTTCTATCTTGCCTTTCCCTTCACCCAACTTATGTATTAGTATTTTTTTGTTTAGTTTTTCAGATGAATATTTAAAAAAAAATTGTGAAGTTTTCCAAGCAGCACCCTTGGTTCTTGATCATATGCTGCTTTCTGAAGTCGTTCAATGGCACCCAGTTCTTTTTGGATCAGTAGCCTTGCGTGTTCCTTCCATCTTTTCATGCTTCTTGCATCACTTAATGTATTTCTCATAGAATCCTTCAGAATTGTAACCTGCGGCTTGAATTTGTTCTTCCATTCTTTCAACGTGAAGAATGCCAAGGACACAGTCTTCTGGTTCCCTACCTGCACCTTTTGCGCATTCCGTCATAATATGTGCTTTGTTTTCTCAAGCGCCTCTTTGAAATTGTCTGTTCATTTCTCGTGTTTCCTCGTTTCTTCCTTCCCTTTAAGTCCTGTACATACGAGTTTCAGAGTCTCTTCTGATAACCCACTTTGGCCCTTCTTTAGTTTCTTCTTCTTTTTTTTCCAGTTTTCTACTAGTTCATTTACAAAATTCGAATATGCTGTTTTCAAGAACAAATTCTTTCAATTTCCCTCACCCCCCATCAAATTGTACAACCCCATGATTAATCCCCCCTTCCCCCTGCAGATCGACATCCCTCTGCTTCCAGCCTCTCCCACCCCTCCTGGATCCTCAGACTCATTCTGCAGTAACGGTTTTATACAAAATTTATCCTGTGGGACTGAGTTCATTCAGCATAACGCTCTCCAGTCCTTCCCAAGTTAGGTGATAATTTCCAAGTTCATTGCTCCTGCGTGCGTGAATGATGTTCTTGATGTCACCCCACGGCTCGTCTCATATTTGGTCACTGAGGCTCAGTGCGTCAACTCTGTTCTGAAAATGATGTTTGAACTCAGCTGGGATCGACCCATGGTCCTATTTAGGCTGTTGTGGTTGTTTGAATTTTGTTTGGCTTCGGTTTGGACTTGTGCTTGAGTGATGGTCTGCTGCACGGTCAGCACCTGGCTTTGTTTCGATGCTGACGGGAACTTCTCCAGAGCGTCTTCACAGATGCGGCCGGTCTGACTCGTGTCCGTCAGGTGAGGACCGCACGTGTGATCTGTGATGAACAGTCATTGGTTATAATTGCGTCGTCTGATCTTCAGCCTCGATTCTGTCACCAAGGCCGTGTTTTCCGACGGCTGGTCTGTTTGTTTCCCACTTTTGGACTCCAGTCGCTGGTCATTATTAGCATTACTCCTTTGCATGTTCAGTCCATTTGAGACTGCGAACGTGAGGGAAGCCTCAGGTCTTTGACCTTGGGCTGTAGTGGTTGCGGCATTAATTTGAATAATAGTTGCCTTGACAGGTTTTCCTCGTGTGCCTCTGACCAGGCCTGTTTCCGACAGCATCGAACTTGAGGGCGGATCTGGAGATGATTTCTCATGACGAATCCACTCCCCTCCCCTCATCTGTCACTCCAGCACGGCAGACCAGGGCCGTCTGATTCAGTTCGGCCCGCCTGTGTTTGATTCTGGGTGTGTTGTTAAGTCTCAGTCCTTGGGAAAGGCCCAGTGACGGGGAGGGGACCGCGGCGAGGTGAGCGGACACCGTGCCGGCTGTGAAGATGCTGTGGAGTCAGGTGGGATTCGATGTGTTGTTCACCGGGTCACGGCGAGTCCACGCCGACTTGACAGAACCGGACAGGAACAACAGTGCCTACGATACCCACCCTTAGTCCTGCTCACGTGTGACAAGTTCGCTTTCTCTAGATTCGTCCTCCGTACAGCGCGGGTCCGATTGGTACAGGATTAACGGGTTGTTAATGGATCGTTGATGCATGTATGCAGCTGTGTATCACAGCTCTGTGGGGTCTGGTCACAGCAGATGAAGGGCCCTCCCGGGGTGAAGCTTTACTCTGTCCACACCGTGGGGTGGACTCGACTCTCAGGAGGCGGCTCGTCCACTTGCCTTTGAGTACTTCCTACCTGGGGGTTCCTGTGGGGGGTTCCTGTGGGGGGTTCCTACCTGGGTGGTTTCTACGTGGGGGTTCATCTTCCCACCCCAGTCCCAGGGCTCCCCCTGACCTGGGGCTCCCAGGGGTGCACTGGTTCAGCAGTGGGTGGTCGCCCTGCTTCCTAACCCGTCCTCGTGTGGGAGCTGCTGAGGCCTCTGTGGCTGACCTGCTGATGTTTGCAGTCCAGCCTGATAGCATGGCATGCGGGCCAGTGTGACGAATGGACAGACGAGGGGCTTCCTGCTGTGCCCCAGCTGACCAGGGGACCCAGGCAGACCTTTGGTTGAGTAGGGTGTGGCTGCATGTGGCTGGGCTGTGAGCGTGCTGGTACCGTGAGTCCTACACTGACCTCTGCTGTGGGAAAGGTGGTGGGCCCTCGGTGCTGGGCAGGGCTGTGGACTCTGAGAAAGTGGAGACTGAGCCCAGTGCCATCTCAGCCCTCGCAGGGATCCCCCCTACTCCGTCCACATCCCCACTGCTCTCCGCTCTGAGACCTTGGGCCTGTGCAGAGCTCAAGTCCTCAGTGGACATAAGTGACTGGGCAGGTGGGGGTGTCTGTTGTTCTATGCTGTGCCAGAGACACCAGCGGTTGTGGCGCCTACCCCACGCGCTTCTGAAGAATGTCCAACTGTCCGCTCTGGGAAGACCAGGCGCTGAACCCCGAGGATATCAGGCGGTGGGCTCCACGGGCCTGCATGGCTTGGTTTACTTGTACTGGACGCTGGGCTTCCCACACCGTGCATGATGCCCTGAGTTCTGGCTCCTAAACCAGCGAGGGCAGCGTCAGGGTGACAAGGACAGCATGTCTCCTCCCGCGTGTATGGTGCCATCCACGGCACAAGGACAGTGCAGCAGTGACAGTGCGTCTCCTGCTGTGCACAGCTTCCCTGCGTCAGAGCCAGCTCCAGGGCGCGACAACAGCCTGTGTCCTCCCGCTGTGCACGGTGTCCCTGAGTGAGGGCCGGCCCTACAACAACCACAGTGACAGTGACACTGACGGACAACCTGTGTCCTCCTGCCGTGCACGGAATCCCTGAGTGAGGGCCGGCCCTACAACAACCACAGTGACAGTGACAGTGACAGCCTGTGTCGTCCCGTCGTGCACAGTGTCCCTGACCAGCCCTACAGCAACCACAGTGACAGTGACAGAGACAGCCTTTGTCCTTCCGCCGCGCACGGCGTCCCCAGGTCAGAGCTGCCCGGAAGCTGTGGACTTTGCACGGTTTCTGTCGATACCTCCGAACCGTGCTGTTGGGGAAGAGCACTGAAGGTCTGCCTTGGAGGCCGAAGGACAGATGAGTCCATCTTGGAGGACCTGCAGCCGGGGTGCCCTTCGGAGGTGACAGACACAATGGGACCTGCTCTCACAGACTTCGATCATGTGGTCAGGAAGGGCCCTGGAGAAGGACACCGTCCTGGGAGAGGTGGGGGGTCAGCGGAAGGGAGGAAGGTCTTCAACAAGGCCTGCCACCTGTCCCAGTGGGCTTGAGCGTGAGCGAGTGCTGAGGGTGGACAGGATGGACAGGGGTCACTTGTCCGATGGCACCTAACACCACTGTTAGATCAGCTTCACCATATTCACGACGGAGGGCCTGTTGTTGCCTTGTCGGCCTCCCCGCTTGGCGTGGCCCCCTCTGTCCTGTGAGCCCTCCCTCGTCATGAAAGGTGAGGATGAGGATGGTGAAGCGAACAGCCGCACCGTGGACGCGGCCTCCTGCCTGTCGTGTCCCCTGCAGCCTTTGGAGACTGCTCGATGGGCACTGTGGCCTTGGTGCTGCCGGCTCGTGCCCCGTCGTGCGGGTGGGCTGCGGTGTTTCCCCACTCACCAGCTGGTAGACATCGGTCGTCTCCTGTTTAGGGTGACACGGTAACACACCTGTTGCTGGTTGCCGGACGCTGTCTGTAGAGTGGCAATGGATGGTGCTACTCTTGGTCACACTCCTCTGTCCCTGTTACGTGGACATTGAGCTGGCCTGGGCTTTGCTGCCTCGGGGCCGGGTGACACGCCCCGACTGTGTCGCTGTGCTCGTGTGGCACCGCCAGCATTTAACAAGCCGTGTGTTCAACACAAAACTAGCCATTCTGGCTCCGGCTGAGAAACATGCCAGCCCTGCTGAGCTGGCCCTAGAGACCCTGTCGGCACGAGCCTGGGCATAGCTGGCTGCCCCTCCACGCCGGCCAGGCTCACCATGGGCCGCAGGCCGCACTGCTCCCTAGTGCCTCACCCTCTCCTTCCTCCGGTGGCCTAGTGGTGAGAAGCTGTGTTCTGATCCTGAAGACACACGCTCGACTCCACGAGCTTCTCTGTGGGAGAAGGAGGCAGTCTCTTTCCATGCGATTTACTGCCTCTGGAAAACCACTGGAGGGGCAGCCGGGGGCCACTGGAGGGGTGGCTGTGGGCCACTGGGGGGGCGGGGGTCACTGGAGGGGCGGCCGGGGGCCACTGGGCACTGCTGGTGGGGGCTCAGCACACTGACACATTTGCACTGGGAGGATGCTGTTTCCAGACAGAGGGGTGGGACTCATGACACTGGGGTGCTGTTGGGGCAGAGTCACGCTGAGCACTGGGGGCAGGACTGTCACGCTGAGCACCGGGGCAGGACTGCTTCATGTCCACTGACCACAGGTGGGGGGTGGCGGGCTGGTGGCCGAGGACTGGTGACAGGACCACTTCATGCCCACTGTCCGCAGTGGGGAATGGCAGAATGTGGGAGCAGTTAGCGGTCAGGCTGTTCCTGCCGGGTGCCCATCCACGCCCATGATTCTGTGCTGCCCATGGCCCTGGGACACAGTTTCTGTCCTTCTGACACTTGACTTGTGGTGACCTTGGGACTCATAGCTGGACAAGACCCTGCCTGGTCCTGCGTCATTCTCCTGGTCATAGGCACCTTTGGGCCTGTTCTCAGGGCCACTGCACTGCCCATCGCTATGGGCTTCCTTGCTCTCCCTGACCACCCACTGTGCTGCTTATCTCTGGGGGGCCTCCCTCCTCTCCCTGACCATCCACTGTGCTGCACACTGGTCATATTCATGTCGACCTTGTTTTGTTGCTTTGCAGATACTGTGGGTTTCCCCCTGAGAGCTGGAGGCCTGCGGGAACCCTGCAGAGGAATGGCCCTCCTGGGGGTGGGTGGAGGCCAGGCCAGCCCAGCCCCTGAGCCAGGTGTCCTTCATGGTGCCAAGTGCCCTCTCCTGTAACCTCTGCCTGACCCACGCCGTAGCTGTGTGGTCAGTGAGGACTCATTGCCTCCCCTGGGGTCCACAGTGGTGATGGCTTTGTGACCACACACTGCCTGGGGCAGCAGGGTGGGTGGGGGCGTCAGGGCAGCAAGGGGTGGAAGGGTGGCCTGGGGGCGGCAGGGTGGCGGGGAACAGCAGGGTGGGGGGGCGGTAGGGTGGTGGGGGATGGAAGGGCGGCGGAGGGAGCCAGGGTGGTGGGGGACAGCAGGGTGGCGGGAGGCTGTCCAGCAGGCTCTGGCCAGCAGCCAGTTAAGCTTCCGGAGCCCCGGGTGTGGCAGGAAGGACTCTGCAGCCGGAGGGTGAGGGACAGGGCAGCACTGAGCTCTGAAGGATCCTATTGATGGGCAGTGCCCCCTGACCCCAGCTGGGAAGTCCAGCTGTCTGGCAAGTGCCCCTGGGGGCTGGCCACTAGGCGGATCCAGCCTTTCTCTTCAGAGTTCTGACCAATCGTGGGAGTGGACAGGCCGTGGGGACAGCGACTGACCACTGCAGCGTGGGCTTGATCCCACAACCTTTGGCTTAGAGGCCGAGCGTGTGGCTGTCCCGGAACCAGGCTCCTTCCTGAGGCAGTTCTGTCCACTACATCCACTGGTTCCTGTGGGGACTCTGAGGCTGCAGGTCACACAGGCACACTGGTTTGTACTCTCATGAGGAGCACAGGTGGATCCGAACCGCTGACCGTTCAGTCTGCAGCCCTGCTGACCTGCCGTGCCGGGGGCCCTTGGTTGTGTCTGGGGTGTGGAACTGCTCTCTCGCTCAGCGTGGCAGGAGCTCTGGAGGGGGGTCCTGCCCCAGTCTGGCTGTGGCCCCGTGACTGTGGCCCCTGCTTCCGTCCCCCCAGCATCTTTCCTCCATATGTCTGTGCATCCGAGTGATTCTTCACAGCGGCTGCATTAGGATCCCCTGTCCGGTGTGCCCATCCCTTCCCTTGAGTGCAGCTGTGAAGACCCCATTTCCAGACAAAGTCACATCTGAGGTTCTCGGGGTGCACTCTTCACACCACTGTGTGGCCTACAGCGTCTGGGCCCTACTTGCCCGAGTCACCCCGTTCTGCCTCCTCCCAAGTTGCCCCGTTCTCTCTGCCCTCCACAGCCACCCGTTCTCTCTGCCCTCCTGAGTCCCCTGTTCTCCCTGCCCCCCCCCCCCCCCCCCCCGCCTCCCCGGCTCCCTTTGACGCCGCAGTGTCGTTTGGGTGGATGATTGAGAGCAGCCCGTCCCCACACAGCAGTTCCTGCGTGTTGACTCGTGACCTCATCTCTGGTCACAGTCCACGGCCAGCAGGGCTGTGCCCGCTCGTGCCCGTCAGCTCCCGTGTCCACTCGTCCTTGCCGACCCCTGTCCCTGACTTGGTACTGAGGCCAGCGCTGCCCTTTTGAGCCCACGTGGTGGACTGTGCCCTGGTCTTGGTCACTCAGCAGGCCTGGCTGTCAGCTCACGTGGTTGCCCCCTGTGGTCTGCTGCTGGCTGCTGGCCATTTGACCTTGACTTGGTGACCCACATGACCCCACTGCCCTGCGTGGACTCTGCGGGGTTATCATTCCAGGAGCAGGTGGTCAGACAGCGCATAACCATTGAGCCTCTGGGCCCCTGCTGCCCAACTGCTGCCCGTGTGAGAGGCCGCTCAGGAGTGACCACTGCCCTGGAATGTCCTCAGTGATGTCACAGGAGACCTGTGTTCAGAAGAGGGCCATCCAGGTGCGGGTCAGGACTCCCCTTGTGGACTGCTGGGAAGCGGGGGCCCTGGCTAGGTGTCTGGGTGGGGAGGGCTTAAGAGGATAGAGTGTGTTCAGGATGGGGAGACAGACGCTCAGATAGGCCATGGGGTGCCGAGACCCTAGACCACATCAGACAACTCATCCAGTCCTGATCTAAGCTAAGCATTGTGGTCCAGCCCCCCACTACCTGTGGGGTACCCCTGGACTGAGTCAGGCAGCTCGTCCAGCCCTGATCTGAACTGAGCACTGTGGTCCAGCACCCCACTGTCTGAGGAGTTTGGCGGCCCCCACACGTGATTGAGGCTGGCTGACCTGAGCCCACTCTGAGCTGAATGCTGTCTCCCCCTGTCTGCTGAGACACCCAGACTAAGTCAGGTTGGCTGATGCGGCCCAGCCCTGGACTGGGCACCGTGACCAGCCCCTGTCTGTGGGCTGTCCTAGACTGAACCCGGCCACTGATCTGACCCACTCCTGACTGAGTATTGCTGGCCCGCCCGCACCCCAAGGCATCTGAAAGCAATCAGACAGCAGCGAGGGTGAAATGCCTTTCTCATGAGGACCCTGAGTGGTCAGCGGTCAGTGTCTGCTGAGCGGCTCCCGCGTGCTGGCTGGGGCGGCCTCCTTTGCGGTGGGGAAGTAGGGGCTTGCTTCCCCTCTTCCATCCTTGCCCCCACCGACCCCTTCCACACACTGCCAGGGAGCTTTCTAGAACTGGAGCTGATCAGGACACTGTCCATTCGTCTCAATCCTGGATTCCAGCAACTACCTCTCTGTACAGGCCGAGCGTGACTTGCGTCTGAGGGGGCTGGGAGGTCCTGGAGTTTAGGGGCAGACCTGTGGTTTGTGGCTGACGCCGAGGCAAGGCAGAGGGTGAGGCTGGGACATGGGTGGGACCGAGTCATCAGGCTTCTCCTCAGAGGGGCCCTGGTGGTCAGCAGCCTGTGCACTCACCCCGTCCCTCCTGTCTCCTCTCTGTCCCTCTCGCCCCCGGCTCCTGGGCTTTACGCACCCTTTCTCTGTCTGCAGCCCGGGTTGTGATCCTGGACCTCCGGCTCAGCACCTTCCTCGGCTCCATGGCCCTCTGGGGTCAGGGGTCCAGATGCCTGAGGCTGTTCTGATGTGCCCCTCACCCTCCCCGACACCTGGGCTTGGGACCTGCCTGGCACCGGGAAGGCACACTGGGCGTTTGCAGGGGCACAGAGTGATGGGCGAGTGTGTGAGAAAAGGAATAAGTGGATGAGTGAGTGAGTGAGTGAGTGAGTGACGTGTGGATGCGTGAGTGAGTGAGTGATTGAAGAATGAGAGCGTTGGTGAGTGAGGCAGTGAGAGGACCGTGAGTGCACGGATGACTGCATGCGTGCGTGAGGGAGAGAGTGAATGATGTGCTGGCTGGTCCCCAAGCTGAGGCCTGGGTCCCCTGGGGGCAGGGAGCCTGGACGGAGTCTGTGGATCCCAGTCCCGTGCTCCTCCTGGAACCTCTCCATCCTCCCTCTGCCTCGAGCCTGGCTCCGTCCTCCCTCTCCCAGCCCATAAAATGTTAATGCTGTCATTTATCCTGTGAACATTAATTTAAAGACACTTTTTGTGGCGGCTTCGTCACATGACACCATTTAATTACTCCTGAGCTATGGCCGTTACGACTTCCTCGTGGCACCATGTAGTTGGAGGCTCCCTGGTGTGTCAGGAGAGGGAAGCAGCACCACAGGCAGATGCCCGGGGTCTGTCCTGCCACAGGAAACGGGCCCAGGACGCATGCGGGCGCTGACCCATCCTAAACTCGGGGTGCAGAGGCGTGATCAGCACGGGCTGCCCGAGGGCTGGGCATAGTGTCAGGCCTGCAGCTGGGAGGGCCCTTCATTGCTCAGTGCAGCTGCAGTGACCCTGCCTGCAGGCCATCCACAGCTGTGGGCAGCAGAGGCGTGTGTGGATGGAGAGGCTGCATGGCCACTGGAGGCAGGACCATGGCACACGTCTTGGAGTGTCCGGCTCCATGCCTGGTCCATGTCTGTGTGTGTGGTGTCTGCTGGGAGTACACAGGGTGGTGTGGGATGGGGATCACCCTATGTGGGGTGTGGGTGCAGGTCATCCATCTGATGTCCTGCTACCTCTCCCGAGAGTGCCCTCCCCACTGCACTCCACCCCTGCTCACCATTAAGGTGCCTCCTCCAGGAAGGCTTCCTGGCTCAGCCAGGACTGTGGCCCTGGTCCCTGCTGCTGGATTCTGAGCCTGGGGAGAGCCTGTTTGCCACCTTCTGGATTGCCCTGGGCATGGCCTGAATGAACTGTGCACCCAGCACACACACTCCACAGACTTTCCCAGGTCGTGGCTAGAATATGCACGGCAAACATGCCTACAAGCGCGGCTCCGTGGTGGCCGCAAATCAGCTTTGCTGTTCAGACGCCTGCTTGCTTTGTACAAGTGAGAGCAGAGACAACTTGTCCTGTGACATCTCACTCAGCACGTTTTCAAGGTTTGTCCGCCATGGCGTGCCTCAGAACCTCATTTCTCCTTGTGACCAAGTCATGTTTCACAGTGTGTACATGTCCACATTCTGTCTATCCAGTCTGCTGTGGATGGACATTTAGGCTATTGTGAAAAGTGTCATAAAGAATACTAACTCACCCATCATCCAGTATCCTTCTATCCATCCATCCATCCATCCATCCATCCATCCATCCATCCATCCATCCATCCATCCTTCTATCCATCCATCCATTCACCCACCCACTCATCCATCATCATCATCATCCCGTCGTCCATCCATCTACCCAGTTTCTTCCTTCCTGTGCATCCATCCTTCCATCCATCCACTCACCCACACCCATACCCACTCATCCATCCCTCCCTCCCTCAGTCCATCCATCCATCCATCCATCCATCCATCCAACTAGTCACCATCTATCTACCCATCTAGTCTTCTGTTCATCCACCCAGTCCGCCTGTCCATCCATCCATCCATCCATCCATCCATCCATCCATCCATCCACCTAGTCATCATCTCTCCATCCATCTCTGTCTTTGTGAGATGAGGAGCCCTGGACTCAGAGAGGTTCAGCCATTTGTCTACAGTCACACAGCACACAAGTAGTGGCTACAAAGCTACATGTGACCCCAGATCCAGGCATCATTCCTCCCTCCCTTCTCCCCAAGAGCTGAGATGCCTGCAGATCTGTGGGTCTAGGTGGACATGCCTCTCCTGGATCAAAGTGCTCAGTGTTTGAACCACAGTCTCTACTGTGGAGATGAAACATTATGTACTAACTACACTTTAAGGCAAATTAACCTTGATAAGATCTTTAATGTCATGTATTAGACTATTTTCCCTCAGTAATGCATTAAACCTGTCAAACTGATATGATCACACAATTACACAGGAGTACATTTCAATTCATTACGGTGGCGTCTGCGTTAATAGCCCTGCTGAGCCGCCAGCAAAGCCTGCGGCTTCTGAGGACCTGGGGATACGCCGCCTTGACAAGTGGGTGAGGGCCCCGTGCTGTCTCAGATGCACACCAACGCCCCTCATGGCCAGGGGGCAGCTGAGGAGGACAGACCACTGGGGCCCTCACACCCACGTCCTGCAGATGTGTTCTCCCAGGCTGCCAGTTCTCGGACAGACGCAATGAGACAGGAGGATGGAGTAGGAGGTCCTACAGGCTGGAGGGGCCTGCAGGCTGGAGGGGCCTGCAGGCTGGAGGGGCCTGCAGGCTGGAGGGGCCAGCAGGCTGGAGGGGCCAGCAGGCTGGAGGGTCCTGCAGGCTGGAGGGTCCTGCAGCTGGGACCATCATGTGCTGGTTGCGGGGTGCTGTCTTGTCCTGGCCACCGTGGTGACCTGTGTGCATGGGGCGTAGCATGGCCGGTCCTGTGCCATCTTTGCTGTCTTCTTGGTCACTGTCATGAGGTGACCACCATGGTCCATTTGTTCACCTCCCCCATGGCTTGGTTCTCCTCTCAGCCCCTCCCCTCACAGAGGGCCATGGAATGCTCAGTGATGTCAACAGCCCCATGTAGCTGGCTGGCTGCCCAGCTCTGTTGGTCACGTTGTTGCCCTGCCCTGAAGTGTAGGAAAGCTGGTGTACTGACTGAAAGGTCTACCTTCGTCCCCAGGGCTAGTGCCACCCTGACCCCCTTTCCTGGGGAATGTTGGGGCCCAGGAGAATAACTTAGTTAATCCCTGCTGTTACCTGTTCTGGTGATGGTGCTCTGCATGGAAGGCAGCTGGGGATATGCCCCCAGAATTTATCACCCTACCGGAGGGTCCCTCCTGTGTCCCTGTACCCCCATCTCAGGAGGAAGAAGGGGACCAGGTGGAGCAGGGCTAGGACGTGGGGCCGGGGCGTCTCCCCAGAATTCACAGACCAAGGGCCATATCAGGTCCCCATAGCCATGTGCACACCCTGACTCTCAGTCTAAGCTGCTTAGAGGGGGTTAACCCACATGTTGTCCCCTCCACCCTAGCCCCTTGAAGTCCTGGAGATCAGCCTGCTGGGCCTGTCTTGAGTCTGATGGGCAGCGCCAGGGACAAGGACAAAGAGTTTGCTTCTTCCCGAGAGCCTGTTGGAACAGAGACGGCTCTGAGGGCCCTTACAGGACAGGATAGCTGTCCATCCGTGTGAGGCCCCGCCCCACCTGCTGGCTCTTCCTGCCCTGGGTCTGTGTCTTCCAGGGACCTGCTCTAGCTCTGTCTCCCCAAGCCGCGATCCAGCTCACGCTAGGCTTCTAGTTCACCTTTATCTCAGTTTGCCTGCCTCACTACATGGGCTCTGGACAGCCGTTCTCTGAGCCTGAGTTCTGGCTTCTGTGGAGACTCAGGGTGGAACAGCTTGAATGAGACCTTTGAAAAGTCTGGACACCTGTCCTGTCCACCTCATCACCCACGCACCCATCGTTCATACACTCACGTACCTCTTCCACTTTTCCACCTATCCACCCACCTACCCCCCATCCATTCACCCATCTATCCACCCAGGATCCCTCCATCTGTCACCTACCCACTCATGATTCATTAACACTTATCGAGTGATCTTTCTGTCCACCCACTCGCCACCTACTTAGCCATCCATGATCCATCCAGTCATGCTACTATCCAGCATCTACCCATCCATCATCATCCACCTCATATATTCATCCATCCCTCCACCATCCACCCATATTACTGTTTACTATCTGTTCATCCACTCACCTATCTAGCCATACACTATCCGTCCGTCCGTCCATCCATCCCTCCCTCCCTCCCTCCCTCCATCCATCCATCCTTCCATTTACCTTACTATCTACTGTCTGCCCATCTATCCACCTCACATATGTCCATCCACCATCCATCCACCATCCATCCATCCATCCATCCATCATCCATCCATCCACTCCTCCATCCATCCATCCATCCATCCCTCCCTCCATTTATCTTACTATCTACCGTCTGCCCATCTACCCACCTCACACCTGTCCATCCACCATCCATCCATCCATCCACCCACCCATCCATCCTTCTATCCCTCCCTCCCTCCATCCATTCATTCCTCCTTCCATCCCTCCCTTCTTCCTCCTCTCCCTCCCTCCATCCCACTCTTCATCCATCCATTCCTCTATCCCTCCCTCCCCATCCCTCTTTCCATCCATCCACCCATCCACCCATCCACCCATCCATCCATGCATGCATGCATTGACTGGCAGAGTTAGCTGGAAGGCTGATGAGTGTGTGTATGGGTGCCTGGCCCAGCCCAGAGTGCCCATCAGTGAGGCTGGGGCCCATGGGTTGTGTACTGTCCTCACCGGACACCTCACAGAGGGTACTAAACCAGTTTCCTCTGTTGAGGCGACCCTGCCTCACAGCTCCCCAGAGTACAGTTGTGTTCCGTAGGATTTCAGTGGCTGATTTTTGGGAAGTGTATCTCTAGGCCTTTATTCTGAGGTACCTCTGGGTGGGCTCAAACCTTTGAGTGGACATCAAGGCCTTGATCACTGTGACACCAGAGCTGAGATGGCACAGTTCTTTTCCGGTGGTGGGAAGGGGTGTGTGATGGAGCCATGGAGAGGGTGGGGGCAGCCGCAGGGCCAGGGCCTCCACAAGCTTCAGGAATAACTGTGCTGAAGTCAGGTGGGGTCCCCTGACCCCTGTGGTGGCTGACTTGGCAAACACAGGCACTCAAGATTCTGGAGAGATTGCTGCCACATCATCTCCTGGACCAGGGCACTGATAGAGCAAGCTGTTATTCCAACACGGATGTTAATGAATGAAGCATTTCTGTTACTGGGAGGCCTGGCTGCTCAGAGTGGTCTCCCAGAAGCCCAGTGAGTCCTCCTGATTCCACCCTTCAGGCCCTCTCCTGCTCCACCCACATAAGTCCACCTTCCCGTGACCACCTATGGCTGGAATCACACATGCTGGGTAGCCACAGGGTAACAGGATGAACTGCTGCTTGGCCCTCACTGTCCTGACCGCTGGCATGTGGAGCCTGGTGTGACCCCTCTGTCAGGGTAGGTCATGGAAGGTCCCCTTGTTATACTGACCCTGCACGTCACCGTCCACCATGTCCTTTCTAGTGACCAATTGACAGCAAGTCAGTGAAGCCTGAGCCGATCCTCCGTGACATGCAGGGCTCTCATTGGCTGGTTTTGGGGGAGATTGCCCGGACTTTCTTCCTACTGTCTGGAAGCTCTGCTGGAGCCTGCCCACCTGGGTGACCCTGATACTGTGGGAAACACGTGTCAGAGCTTCCGTCATCCAGCCACACGCCTGCCGCTGGACACTGGGCTGGGTTCCCTTACGGGGAGATTTATCAAGAATGATATTCAACACTTTACATACTTCATAAAATAGATGGGACTTTTATCAGTGTTCTGTTTATTACAATCTCATCTCTTGTTTTCAAACAATATCAAGTGATAGGAAAACATGGGTGCACGCACACACCCAGTCTACATTTTGCGACAATGCTCAATCTGTTGATTTCAGCAGTCCAGCCGATGGGTTTTCCTTCAGGGCCGGTGGCCAAGCCTTCTTCTGCAGGTCACCAGGCGGGTTCCAGACAGTTGCACTGGATGCTGTGCCCAAGGCCACCTTTAGTGGAAGGTGTTCCCTCCAGCTGTTCTGAGGGGCAGCTTCTCCTTGCAGATACTGCACCCCGAGGATGACCGGCTGTTCCGAGGGGCAGCGTCCGCCCACAAACACTGCACTCTGAGAATGCCAGGCTGTTCTGAGGGGCAGCGTCCCCCCACAGTCACTGCACCCTGAGAATGCCGGGCTGTTTTGAGCACGGCTGAGCGACAGTGTCCCCTGCCAGTCACTGTGCTGCTGTTGCAGGCCACTGTGTATTTTCAGGAAAATCCGCTCAGGGACGTGCTGGGACAGTGGCTGACTGTGTCGCTGGCCTCTGGAGACCCTCCTGCCCTTTTCCAAGCTCTGGAGCGCCGCTGTCCTTGGCTGGACAGAGTCATCTTTCTGGTGCGTGTGTGCAGTGGAGGGCCAGGGGCATCAGTGTGGCCGGTTAAAACCAGGTCAGCAGGACTGGGGATAAAGGGCATTTAGCCGAGAACACCAGATGCTGAGACGTGGCCTTGCCCAGGGCTGGTGTCCTTGGGGGAACTCTGGACAGGGACAAGGGGCAGTGAAAGGGCCCACGGAGTCACCTTCCTGGGCCTAGGGGACAGTGGTGCCTGCAGTCATTAGAGCGCTGGCTGGAGTGGCCGGGATGCAGCGGTCATGTGCGTTACTGTCCCCCATCCTCACTGCGCTGTGTGGAGGACGCCCCATGCCGCATCTCTGGATTCCTGTGAGCCCGCCTCTGGTCAAGGAGGAACCGCTGGCCCTGTGGTTGAGTACTTGCGTCTATGCAGGGCCGAGTCCTGGCCAGTGTACCTCATGTCCAGCCACCTCCCATCTGCTGGGGGGCTCCACCTCCCCTCCTGTAGAAACTACCCCTCTGTTGAATTGTTGAGTACCGCTGAGTAGACACTGACCCATAGCTGACCCTCCAGCGGGTTTTCAGAGGCAGTTAACCACACTGGAAGGGACTGTCCATCCTTCTCCCGATACCTGTGTTAATGCGGCCTCAGCATGAGTTCACCTGGATCACGCTCACAGTCAGGCAGGTCATTGCAGAGATGACAGAACTCCGCCTCTCTCTCAGGAAAACCTATACCTCTGTTGATGCATCCCAGGGCGGTGGGGCTGTTGTTTCGTCACCTGGACAGTCTCCTCCTCTGTTACCAGAAGGTGGCTGTGCCCACGGAGGGGGATGGGCAGGGACTGAGGCCAAGCTGGGTCAGTTGAAGTGAGGACTCCCAGGTTCTGAACCATGGGGGTCATCAGACCCCACAGTGTCCCCAGGAGTGACAGGAGGGAGGCAGACATCACTGTAGGACTGAAGTTCAGGGTGTGCCCAGGGGGAGCCTGCCGTCAGGACATAAATGGAGGAGAAAGGAGAGGCAGCCCCCATGGGAAGGTGTGGGTGGGGGGTGCACGGAGTCCTCGCCAATGCTTTAAGTGAACTTGGGGAGGTGAGAGAGCAGGTGCTCCGTGTGAAATGAGGAGTGGGCATGGCCTAGAACCTGACCTCAGGCCCCACTGGAGAGGGACCGGCAGATGGCCCCTTGGTGTCCACCTCAGCCCCTGCCCCCTTAGGCTCCAGGCGGTGGGAGGGCCTAGGCACAGAGGGCAGCGTTGGCCCTGAGGGCACTCCTGGAAGCCTTGGTATGTGGTCAGGGGTGCCTTCATCCTTACCAGGTGGGGATCCCGTAAGAAAAGGCGTCCCTGGGGGGTTTGACCTGACCTGTACAACCCCCTGAGGCTTGCCCGTAGAGGACACCGTTGGACCTTAGTGACCTCCAGTCATGTCGCTGTTTTAACATTGTGACCCTGGCCTGGACTCAGCAGAACGCCTCAACAGCACCCACCATGGGCAGCCCCTGCCTTCAGCCTCACAGCCGCCCGTTCCTCAGATGAGAACCCCGAGGCAGAGGCAGAAACCAGCATCTGTCAGCGAAGTTCAGGAGACTTGGGGGCGGGGGGACTTGTCTGCCTGCCCCCCAGAGCACACATTGGCCCACGTGGAGGGCGAGGTATGATCACATGGGCAGTGCAGGTGTGGGAGTGGGGCAGCCTGGAGGAGTGCGACAGTGTAGAAACGGCAGGGCAGCCTGACCAGAGCAGGGCAGCGTGGAGAAGGACAGTGTGATGGGGGGAGTGCGAGGGGGCGGGGCCGTGCGAGGGGGCGGGGCATTGCGAGGGGCGGGGCATTGCGAGGGGCGGGGCATTGCGAGGGGCGGGCAGGGAGGGCAGAGCGGTGGGGACTTGGTGGCAAGGGGACCCTGAGTGGAGGCTCCAGAGGAGCATGAAGAGCCCCCAGGGAGCCTGATGGGAACGTGATCGCGTGATCTGGGGGGACCTCATTCAGTTCGTGATGGTCACGCCTACTTGGGAGGCTCTGCCCTGAACCTTGGAGGTCTGTGCAGAGGGGCGTCTGTGTAGGATGCCCAGGGCAGTTGGCATCTGTGTGGGGCACTGCCCCAGCCCACCTGTCTACCCCTTTCCTCCCCAGGAAAGAGCCTCCCACCTTCCAGTCGCCGACCTGCTCCCCACTCCCTCTCACCTGCCCCGGCTCCCAGGTTCGAGGAAGCAGTGGGTTCCTTCTTATAACCCCCACCCTGAACATTTGGGGGTCACTTGTTGGCCCTTCGTTCCTTCCCCTTGGACCATTGGGCACTGGGGCTTGGAGTGTGCCATGGAAGTGGAGGACAGCTGTGGTTAACAGTGCACCCCATTTCCTTACAGAGCTAGTGGCCCTCGTGGGTGGAGGGCATGTCAGGCCCTCAGGTTCCCTTACGGGTGGGGAAGCTCAGGGAGATTCGGGAAGTGAGACTAGGCAGACAGGACAGCAGGAGGGGGGTGGGAGCGCCTCTCTGCTCCTGTGCCCTGGTTTGGGGCGGCTGTGTAGTGGACACCACTGAGGTGACTGGTCAACGCTCTACTAGCCGCCCAGCACCTTGCTGGTGATACATGTTGTAGCCACGTGAGTCAGTCCATGGAAGGCCCCCCTCGTGCTCATTGAGCCCTGCGACCATCCACAGGCCTCTTTCCTGATGGCCGGTCCTAAGCGTGCCCAGGTCACGTCCTCACGTCTGAGGCATCTTCGGCTGCGTTTCCCCTCTGACTTCTGCCCTTTCTCAGGCGTGAGGACTCAGTGTCCTTGACCAGCAGCCCCACTCCTTCATGGCTCCAGGACTGGGGGTGCCTCCCCTTCCCCGGGGCTTAGGGACGCCTTCTGTCCCGCTGTTGTTTTGTGCTGCCCCTGGTGGAGACCTGCAGGACTGCAGCAGCCTGGGGAGGCCAGCCTCATGGCACTGGCCTCAGGACAGAATGTCCTGCACCGATCAGCACAAAGCACGTGGACTTGGAAGGGTTCATCCACCCGCATGCTGCTCTTTGTGTAACAGGGAGCGACCCCTCGGCAGACTGCCGTTCTCATTGATGAGGACCTTGTTCATACGGGGCCAGGACCCTCCTGGTCCAGCGTGGCCTCACGTCCTCCTGGTGGGGCCATCACATGCGTATTGATGGGGTCTTTTTTGGGTGGTGCACTTACAAGTCAGTCCAGCAAAGAGCTTGTCCTCTCTGGAAGGAGACACGTACACGCATTCCCTGCACGTGTGGAACGCAGAGGGCTCCCCGCATCCCAGCCCCGGCTGGTCCTCCCGCAGTGCTGCCCCCGAGGTTGTGCCCACGCCTCCCCGGCCCACTGCAGTGGCCGCTCCAGAAGCGTCTGTTGAGGGGATGGGGTGTTTGCTGCGATCTCTGGCGCCAGTCCTGGGGGCAGCAGTCTGGGTTGGTTGTGGCTCCTTGGAGTGTCCACCAGCAGATGTGTGACCCCCGGGGTGCTGGGGCCGGGGCTTCTCGAGCTGCCGGAAGGGGAAGGGGCGGTGAGAGAGAGGCCTCCACAGACATTATCACAGCAGCGTCTCGGCCCCGGCCGCGTGTGAGCTGAGAGGCTTCTGCCAAGTGTGCTTGTCATTGACCACCAGGCAGGGCTGCTCTCAGGCTGCCTGTCACCAGGAGCCCTTTGTCTGTGTCCTGCCTGCAGAAGCGGCTGTGATTCCATTCCTGAGCGAGGACAGCTGTCTGGATGCGTGCCGCAGGCCGGGCCGCATCTGGAACCAGAGCAGAGCTCAGGCGTAGGATTAGCCACATCTCCTCGGGAATTCCTTAAGGGCTTGGCACGGCTTGTAACAAGCATGCTAGCCAAGTGGACCTCCTGGTTGGGATGTGGACAGAGCCACCCAGCCAGGCCCTGCTCCCCAGCCGTAGGGACCCTGCAGCTGCCTTGTGGGAAGATGTGTCTGGCTTGTCCCAGGAGAGTGTCAGTCACTTTAGGCACCGCAGAGTCTGATCTGGTCAGCGGCCGTGTGGACATTGTGGACTGTGGATTATCACACAGATGGTCAGCAGCTGTGTGGACAGTGTGGATTGTGGATTATAACACAGATGATCAACGCCTGTGTGGACAGCGTGTGGGGACTGTAGAGTGTTGTGCAGCCAGTTTGCTGTGTCCTCATGGTTACCTCCCTGTCCTCTCCTCTTCCAGAGAAGCCCTCAGGGTGGACATTCCCATGGGGCACTCACGGTGGACATTACTGTGAATCACTCAGGTGGACATACTCGTGGAGCACTCAGGGTGAATGTTACTGTGGAGCACTCAGAGTTGACATTCCTGTGGAGCACTCCGGGTGGACGTTACCGTGGAGCACTCGGGGTGGACGTTACCGTGGAGCACTTGGGGTGGACATTACTGTGAATCACTCGGGGTGCACTTTCCCGTGGAGCACTCCGATGGACATGCCCGTGGAGCACTCTGGGAGGATGTTACGGAGCAGCACTCAGGGGTGAACTTTCCCATGGTGCTCTCTGGGTGGGCTCCAGCAGCCCCTTGGCTTTGTTCAGAGGTGGGGGTGCTGGGAGTGGTCAGCAGCACCACCATGGCTGGTCCCTGGACCTCATCTATGTGTTTGGGAGGGTGCTGTGTGCTGGGAGGCTGTGGTTCAGAGCTCCGAGGTCAGGATGGTCTCCTCACAGTGAGCTCCACGCGGGAAGAGGCTGGAGGGGTCAGGAGTGTCCCTGTTCCCAGCCCTGTACGCACAGACCCCGTCCAGTGGGGAGGCAGTGCCAGCCGGTGCAGGGTGGGCTTGCTGCGCACCATGTAGTGCTGCTGTCAAGGTACCATCCAGCTCTCAGTGGCCGTGCGTGCCCTGCCACACGCCGTCCTTGCGGTTCCAGCCGTGGTCCGGTCATGGAGTCGGTCCCTCTCCTGGACCAACCTCTTTCCTGCTGACCCCCCTACGTTTTCAACCTCCCGGGCGTTGAACAGTTAGTTTTGTCAGAACTTGACTCCATGTTATTCTGTCACCTGAGCTCTGATCTGCCAGACCCCTCGTCACGTGAGCCGACAAGGACAGCACTGTGGTGATGTGGCTGTGCAGGGCAAGCAGGGACAGCTGGGGGGCAGTGTGGCCTGGCCAGGGTGAGCAGGGACAGCTGGGGGGCAGTGTGGCCTGGCCGAGGTGGACAGGGATAGATGGGGGCCAGTGTGGCCTGGCCGAGGTGAGCAGGGACAGCTGGGGGCCAGTGTGGCCTGGCTGAGGTGGACGGGGACAGCTGTGTGGTAGTGTGGCCTGGCTGAGGTGGACAGGGACAGCTGAGGGGCAGTATGGCCTGTCTGGGGTAGACAGGGACAGCTGAGGGGCAGTGTGGCCTGGCTGGGGTGGGCACTTTGAGCGCTCACTGGCTGGTCTCCTCTGAGTTATGCTTTACCTCTGAGGGAGGACAAGCAGATGGCCATCTGACTGGCCCAGCGGGAGGTGGGGGAGGCTGAGCCTGGGGAGATTTCTGTTTTCTAGCAGGATTGGCCATTCCCACTGCCCGGCGCCCCCAGAGCTGAGCCCTGTGTCGTCCAATTACCGTATGGAGATGGGAGCTGCGGCGGGCCCTGTGCCGGCAGACGCGCTGAGTGCTTGTTGCCGAGGCAGAAGTAAAGCTTCCGTTGTTTTGTGACTGTTCTGTCTGTTAGAGGGAGTGATGGCCGGTCTGCCGCTGCCTCGCAGCGTGGTCTGCGTGTCTCTCTGCTTCCTCACTGGCCTGGGAGGCCTCTTGCTTCTCTAGGAAGGAAAGATCTGTCTCTGCAGCTGGAACTCAAATGTATTGTTGAGATTTTTTATTTTATGCTGGTTTACTTACAAAGTTCATGTAGCTCCCATGTGAGGTGGTGCTGAGAGATGGGGTTGGGGGCAATACTGGAGAACAGAGGCCTTGGGAACCGCTGGCCTGAAGGGGCTCGGGGCTGAGCTGCCTATGTCTCGGGAGTTGTCTCAGCTGTGTTCTGTCATTAATCTGAGCCTTTTGTCTTACGGGTGGAATTGTGGTTCACGGGGTCAGGGAACAGTCTGGAAGGTTTCAAGCAGCTGGCCTGGGGACTGTCACGTAGTCGCCCCATGGTTAGGGCCCCTGTTCCCCCCAGCAGGCCGATGTGGACGCACTTTCTGTGTGCTGGTGATGCCACGTTTGTCCTCAGCTGCTCGCCTCCTCGATGGGCCTCTGCTCCCCAACTTCCTCCCGTCTCTCTACCAGCATTGGCTAAATGCTGGGGGCCCTGAGCTCAGCCTGTCCCTGCAGCTACCAGCCTGAGGTGGGGACACCAGTATTAAATGAGGCAAAATTCGGGGTGCAGGTAGGGACCCTGGGGAACTGAGCAGCCCCCCAGTCCCTCCTCCCTCCACCCATGCTCTCTGAGGCACCTGGGGCGAGGGAACAGCACTACACTTGGAGGCCAGGCTGCCAGACACTGAGCCTCAGTGACCCCATCTGTGAAATGGGGAAGTGCCTGCCCTTGTTTCCCCAGGTGGCCCTAGGGGTGGGGTGCACGCCTTTCCCTCTGTGAGGTGATGCTGGTGGTTCTCCGGTCAGCGATCAGCTGTCCGCCCGCAGGTTTCGGCTCTCTCGCTGGTGGCCACGGCAACAGCCACCCACTCGCGCAGCCCGGGCGTGGGGTACGTCCCTGCCTGTGGGCTTTGCTCAGTGGAGGCCCCCTCATTGTGCTTTCCTGGACAGCCTGGTGCTCCAGGGCTTGGGGCCCTGCTCCTTCCCCCTCTGCTCTGTGTCCTGTCTCCAGCCTCACCTGTCACCTCCCCTGGTGGCCCCACCTGGCCGCCTCCCAGTCCACGCTACGTGTGGTTCTGCAGCCTGTGGTTTGAATCTGCTTCCTGGAGGATATGATTCAAGATTAGTGTCAGCAAAGGGCCAGCTGGGACGTGGACAGCTTGGATGCAGCCATCTACCATGGACGCTGACCCAGGACCCCAGTTTATCAGAAAAATGCTGACCGGCACCAGGGGTTCCCAGGAGGGAGGGACCCACCAGCCACAGCATCCGAGTGTTCAGATGAGCTCACGGTGGTTGAGGAGGGAGGAGGCTCTTCTGGGCCCTCCAGTGATTTAGATCCAGAGAGGGCAGTGCTGAGAGTGGTCTGTGACACTCCCCCAAACTGCACAGGGATGGGGGGAGTATGGTGGGAGGGAGAGGCTGGGGCGGTGGACCAGGCTGCCTGCCCAACATCTGAGGCCAGTGTGGCTGGAAAGAAAGGCCTTTGCCAATAACAGCTTGGATAGTGCTTCCTGCACCACATGACAGAACCTTCCAGAGCTCCAAGTGGGGCCGGGGTGGGGGGATTCTGGAGGCCTTCTTGGGGTCAGGGGCAGGACGGCAGCGTCTAACTCCCCAGCATCTTACCCTGTGCTTCCAGGGGAAGCCTGGCTCAGCCCTGGTCTTTGGACACTGGTCATTCTTCTCTGTTTTCAGCAACATCAAGCCGCCTTCTCCAAGGTCTTCAGCTGCCCCTTACATCAAGTCCTCCCACACCCTCCCTGAAGGATGATCACCCTCCTACAAGGCTGGGAAGGGGTAGAGATTTTGTCTTTGTTTTTAAAACAAAACCCTCCAAATCAAGCCCAGATCCACTGCTTTCGGGTGGATTCCACTGCCTGGGGCGGAGAGGAGCGAGCCCACCGTGGGTCCAGGGCTGGAGGCCGCTTCCTCAGCTTCCTTCCTAGAAGTGGCTGCTGGCTGGAGGTGGCCGTGTGCCGTCAGGTCAGAGCTGACCCCTCGCTGACCCTCAGCAGGTTTTCAGATGCAGTAAATGCACAGGAGGAGGCCACCCAGCTTCTCCTGTGGAGCCGCTGTTGGCTTCGAACTGCACACCTCTTGCACTGAAAGCGCAGTTCCTGACCACCAGAACTCCCTAACCTTCGGGTCAGCAGCCCGACACATGGTCCATGGTGCCCCAGCCCCCAGTTTTCAGGTGAGGAAGGATGCTGGGAGAGGTAGGCCAAGTTTTCAGGTGAGGAAGGAGGCGGGGAGAGAGTTAGGCCAAAGCCAGGTGGCTTGGTCAGGAGGATGCAGCTTTCTGAGGGTCCTAGAACCCCAAGATCCCAGTAAGGCCTGGGGTGCCAGGCAGGCTCTGGAATTCCACCCACGGGATCAGGGTTGAGGTGTGGCTGCATTGGGGGGACAGGATGGCTTCCTGATGTGACCATGCAGCTGACCAGCAGGGTGGCGGTTTGTGTCCCCTCAGGACTCTATGGGGTGACCCACTATCTGGCTTCTGTGAAGATTTTTGGCCTTGTAGACCCTGTAGGACGCTTCTCCTCTGTCCTCAGAAGTGACCTAGTGCCCCAGACTGGCCCTCAGTCACCCCGCATCTCAGTTCTCCAGGGCAGCTGTCGCAGAACCACCCCACGGAGGTGGCTTTAACCAACAGAAAGCTCCTGTCTCACCATTTAGGAGACCAGAGGCCCAGACTCAGGGCTCCAGCTCTGGGCTAAGACCTCCTTCCCGTTCCAGCTCTGGGGAAGGTCTCTGCCTCCCCTCAGCATCCGTGGGCCCCGTCCCTCAGAATCTCCACGCCCCTCAACACTGACCCTTCTTGAATCTAGAATGCTCTCCAGGACTCCCTCATCCTCTGGAGGCCCCTCAGTCTCTAGGGGTCCCTCCTCCTCTGAGATGTTCTCTGGGGTCCCTTTGCCCAAGAGGTTCTGCTCAAATCCTTAGCCCAGGCAAGTGTCCAGGCAGGGAGAGAGTTGGGGGGCCATACCCCACATGGAGGCCCCCTCCTTGATACAATACCTCTACCAGTTTTTCTTCGACACCTCCAGCTGCACCCCACTCGCTCCCCTGCAACTCAGGACCCCCGGCCTCCAACTGCACCCCCACTCGCTCCCCGCCAGCCCAGGACCCCCGGCCACACCCTGGGGAAACGTCATCCTCTCTGTCACTGAAAGGGGAGGGGAATGAGAGGTTGGGGCTGACGAGGGGGGGTGGCATCCAGGTGCAGGGTCTCCCCGCCCGCTCACCATCCTGGATAGTGTTGAGGCCCCTTGTCGGAAGTTCAAAACTTGGTCAGTGACTAAAGTTGGGGCAGTCTGCTGCCTAAAATGCCAGCCTCAGAAGCCGATGGGCCTCCCTGCTCCACGTGGCAGGCTCGCTGAGTTCCGGGTTAGAGCTTCACAGTCCTTGCCTCCAAGGAGTAGCCCATCTCACCTTCTCCAGGACACCTGTTTGCTCTCCTTGTGGCCCATGGTATGTTCAGTGCTCTTCTCCAGTACCACAACTCAAAGGCATCCATTCTTCTTCTGTCAGTCTTAGTCATTATCTAGCTCCATGGTCTGGGGCAGGCACACCTTAGTCCCTAGACTGACATCATTGCTCTTCAGTACTCTATAGAGGTCCCTGACAACAGATTATCCTAATGCAATTCATCTTTTGATTTACTGACTGCTGGTTCCAAGTGTGTTAATTGTGGAGCTGAGCAAGCTGTAATTGTTAACAATCTCAGTCTCTTCTCCATCCATCATGGTACTGCCAACTGGCCCAGTGGTGAGAATCTTTGTCTTCTTGATGTTGAGCTTCAGTCTGTACTGATGACAGTGCCCAGTGCCAGGATGCAAACCCAGGCACGGCCCTGTCCCTGAGGTGGGGAGGTCTCCTGGCGGCATGGACGTCATGAGCTGTGCTGGGCAGGGACAGGCAGGGACTGGGGGATGTGGAGGGGCGTTTCCCTCCTGGAAGAGGAGGTCACTCAGCGGAGATCTGAACTCTGGACCCAGATTACCTGAGGAAGTAAGGGTGGTGAAAGCAAAAAGGCCCAGTCAGGGACAGCTGTGTGGGGCTGGGCTCAGGTGGGTGAGTGGAGGGTCTCCCAGGAGGGCAGCTTGCTGGGCAGCCCACTGCAGCGACAGAGCGGGGGCCAGTGCCCCAGAGGCCAGTCAGAGATGAGCCCTGTGGGGCAGGGCCGCCCTGGACCTCCCCGGGTGGCTGTGGGGCTGGGACTGTGCTTTGTGTGGGCAAAACCAGGGTCAACCCCCCACGCAGGGGCCACTGGAGATGAGCCCTGCAGGTGGGGCTGCCGGGGAGGAGGTGGTGGGCGGGCTTGGCGCCTCTATTTCTTGAAAGGACTTTGAGGTGCTTCCAGCTGTCACAGTCTGGTTCTCGACACCCTGCTGGGAGCGGGAAGATGATAAAATATAAATCAATAGGTTAAAAATATGCTCGTCTCCTGCCAAGCCGTCAGCCCGCCCCGCCTGCAGAGTAGGGTTCAGGCCGCCATGGACGGAGGGAGGGGGCAGCCTTTGTTCTGAGCTGAGAGGACCACTCGCCCTGACAGCTGGCAAGCAGAGCACCACGGCTTCGAGCATCCTGCCCCAGCCACGTCCCTCCTGGGATGTCTCTGCTCTGAGTGTGGCAGCTGCTGTCAGAGACTGAGGGTGTGTGTGTGGGGGGAGCGCACATCTAGGTGGGGGACCCCATCACCTGGCCAGCAGTCTTACTTGGCTGTGGAGGGGTGGGGATGCCTGGTTCCTTCTGGGCATCCCCGTGGCAGCAGGAATGCTCGGAGCAGCTAACAGGCTGGCAGGGAGTGAAATGGGATTTGATGTCCACACAGCGCCTCAGCCGGGAGCTGCCCAGAGTGCGCCCTCCGCAGGCCTGCAGCCTCCGTCCAAGCGAGGCCTTTGTTCCCACAGCCACTCGGACCAGAGGAGGAACTCTGAGGATGGAGGGGCCTGTCTGTGATGGTTACAGGCAACCCCTGGGTGCCAGGGTCCCTCCTGCTGTCAGAGGGTGACACTTCAGGAATGTGGTCCGCTCGGGCCTGCCCGTGTCTGGCTGGGGGACAGCAGAGCTTCGCTCAGGTGGGATGCGGGGTGTCATCCTTGCCGAAGGAGTGGCAGCTCCTAGCCAGATCCCTCAGGGCATGAGACTCCTGATGTTAAGGGGAAGGACAGATGGGTTCTCTGTGGGAGACAAGCTCAGGTCCTCAATCCTGTGAGCGCGGTGGCTGGAATCCCTCAGGATGAGAGAGAGGCCCGGCATCCGTGTGTGTGTGTGTGTGTGTGTGTGTGTGTGTGAGAGAGAGAGAGAGAGAGAGACAGAGAGAGAGACAGAGAGAGAGTCCTGGTACCCAGCAGACCCTCCCCTGGCCCCCATGCGTTCTCCGCCGGCCATGGTCAGTCCTGAGGCTGCACGTGAGCAGGGTCTTGCCCAGGACCACATCGTCCAGCACCGTGCCGGCCAGTGTTCTGGGGAGGCAGACAGGACTCTGCCTGGTGGGCAGTCATTGAGTGCCAGGCTTGTCTTCTTAGTCTGCACTGGACCCTGCCCCCCACGGTGACCCAGTCTTCCATGGTGACCCTGTCCCCAATGGGGACCCTATGGGGTCTGCCACACAGTGACAGAGGTCCCAATGGCACATGGACAGCTTGGGATGGTGCTAAATTCTGGTGGGGGGGGTCTCACACGGTCTCTCTTTTTGGAACCTTGCTGCCCTCTGACCCTGCCTCTCTCCCCCACAGGTCATCCTGATCCTGACCAAGTACTACCATGCGGATATGGGGAAGGTCCTGGAAAGCTCTCTGTGGAGGTGAGTCAGTGCGGGGGTGGGGGGGGTTGGGGGGGTTGCTTGGCTCACCTTGTCCTCTGGTGGGGCTGGGGAGCGGGCAGCGTGGACAGCCAGGTTTGGGCTGCAGGTCACGTGAATGGCCAAGGCTGGGGCACAGGCAGGCATGAATACTAGGGCTGTGGCGTGGGTGGCATGGACTGCCAGGGCTGGGGCGCAGTTGGCGTGGACGGCCCCATCGGTGGCCTCCGGAGGGCTGGATGAGACTGAGCGGATGGGGAGCACTCGTGCAGGGCCCAGCCCACCCGGGGCCGCCTGCCGCTCAGAATCTCTGCTCTCTCCTGGCCCTTTCTTCTTTCTTCTCCTTTTTCTTTCTCTTCTCCGGAGGAGGAGTCTGTGTGAATGTAGGTCAGTGCACAATCCTTGCTTGTGTTCCCAACTTCAGACGCACCCCGGGCGCCCACAAACGCGCGTCCCCTCCGAGCCAGCCTTTCTTCCCGGCTTAGCCAGGGCAGGGCCGGCTCTGTGTGGGATGTGAGGCCGGCCAGAGCGGGCGCGCCTTTGATGGCTTGAAAGACATGAGAGACAAAGGGGAGAGAAAGGGGCTCTTCGAAGCCATTTCGCTTATTATCACCTTCAATATTTACAGCTGGTCGCTGGGGAGGGCGGGCCAGGCAGGCTGCTCGGCCGCAGCTTCTGAGGGTCCAGCGCCCCCGCGTTCTGCAACTCTCATTTCTGAGATGTGGTTTTCAAGTCACAATACTTTCATGTGCAGGGTTCAGATCAATAAAAACAACGATAATGTGGCTCCGGGTCGTAGGCCGCGTGTCACGGGGGCGCGCATGCTTTGGCAGGGGGATTCCCTCACGGGTTGCCACACTGTGACCTGCTGGTTCTCCCCTGGCCTTCACTGGCGCTCCGTGATGGCGGATGGGTGAGGGTCCGGGTCGCCAGCTGGCTTGTCACCACTGATGCTCTGAGGCCCAGCTGGCCTGGCAAGTTCCCCACACGTCTCTTCCCCTCCTCCTCACTACCTCCTCAGAGTCTCAGGATCTGGGGATGGAGCAGAGGCCCCCTACGGTGGACACTGTGGAGCAAGGGGCCTTGCCGGGGTGTCCTTAGGACAGGGCACATTGAGCTGAGGGATCCCCGGGCTGGTCCCTGGCTTGCCTGTCTCACGGTTATCCATGTGCACAGATGTAGTCCCTCCTTGGCTGAAAACACAGGCAGAAACAGCCACTTCACAAAGGTCCCCTCCCTCTGCCCACGGCGGCAGTTGCCTTTCTGGTGGGTCTTATGCTGGTGGTCTTTGTTGTTGTTGTGTGCCACGGAGTCAAAACCTACTCAGGGCTGACCCTCCATGGATTCTCAGAGACAGGAAATCCCAGAGAGGAGACTGCCCATCTGTCCAGGGAGCAGCTATCGAAGGTGAACGGGTCATCTGTGTTGGGAGCACACTCCTAACCCTCCAGGCCTCGAGCTCCCTCGTGTGTTTCTAGTTGGTGGACGACAGGCGACAGGCGGGCTCTCCCTGTTCTCTGCCCTGTTTCCAGTTACTCTGTCTTGGGACCACATTCTTGTCTGTCTCTAGGTTTCCATTGTGTGATACATTGTTTCTCTTCTGCACTGTTTCCACTTTCCTTCTGTTTTAGCGGTCTTTTCTCTTGAACACTAAGCTTTCAGTTCCCCCAAGCTGCAGCTCAGCTCCACACAGTGTTTCCTGGCAGTAAGCTAGTGTTCTCCGCGAGAGGCTGACTCACCCTAACGGTGAACCAGCCCCATGAGCAACGCTGGCATCCTTACCTCTTTGTTTTCACCCTGGGCTGTATCTTCCAACCTCCATTCTGCAGCCAGAGCCAGAGAGCGGGCTTAAGGGCCACGTGGCCAGATGTCTTTTCCAAGGGATGTGGGTCTCTTGTGGGGGCCTCGATTGGGGGGGGGTCCCCTCGTTTGGCCTAGTCAGGTTTACAATTGTTTCTAAAAGTGTGCCCACATGGCCTTTGATTGCTAGTAAGAACACAGAGTTTCTAGGCCTAATTTCTAAGACCAGAAGACACCCTGCTTTGGGAAAGTCTGCAGTCAGGGGGGACCTCTCCAGATTACTGACATCCAGATGATGTCAGTTTGAGGGCTGAGGTGCGTCTGTTTCAGACCACAGTCTTTCTGCTCACTTTCTGTGCATCTGAGATCTGGACAGTGAATAAGGATGACAGGAGAAGAATTGATGCCTTTGAGCTGGGGGGTGGTGGAGAAGAGCACTGAACGTGTTGTGAACTGCTGAAAGAACAAACAGGTGTGTTTTGGGAAAATTGCAGTCAGAGTGCTGCTTGGAAGCTTGGATGGCGAAGCTTCATCTCTAGCGTGTCGCTAGGAGAGACTATTCCTTGGAGAGGGACATCATGCTTGGAAAGGTGGGGGGCCAGAGAAGGAGAGGAAGACCCTCTATGGATTGGATTAGTGGAGTGACTGCGGAGACGGGCTCAAGAATGTCAGAGATTGTGAGGTGGACACAGGGCGGGACAAGGCTCCGACCTGCTGTTCACAGGGTCGCAGGGAGTCATACTCGATTCGAAGGCGCCCCACACTTCCTGAGCCAGCTCTTCTGGATTTGCTACCCTGGCCTCTGCCCTGCGGGGCGTGAGCTGCCCCGACCAGTGGAAGGACAGCTGCTCTTCTGTCCTTGGATGCCTCTCTCCCCATCCACCTGGAGGGTATCATGTGGCGGAGCCCTGGGCACCTGAGTGTGTGGCCACAGGCACGCTTGTCAGAGTATGATCGCAGACACGCGTGTGAGAGTGTGTGATCACAGGCACGCTTGTGAGAGTATGATCGCAGACACGCGTGTGAGAGTGTGATCACAGGCACAGTTGTGAGAGTGTGTGATTGTTTTGAGTGTGTGATAGCAGACACACTTGTGAAGGTGTCATCAGAGGCAC
>NW_006399879.1:7952651-7958395 GCF_000299155.1 Elephantulus edwardii | reverse complement strand
TGGGTAGATGGATGATGGATGATGGTGGACGATGGATGAAGGATGGATGATGGATGATGGGTATATGTATGAGTGGAGGAGTAGATGGATGGATAGTTAGATGGCTGATGGGTGGGTGTTTAGATGGACAGTTAAATGAATGGATGGATCACTGGGTGGTAGGTGTGTGGTGATGTGGTTCTTAGGAAACAGTACAGGGTCCCAGGAGACAGTTTACACCCATAGTTTAGTTGGATAATGGCAGGATAAATGGGTGACTGGGGCATGGATGGTGGTTGGATGGATGTGTGAGTGGATGGATGGATGGTGGATGAATGAGTGGATGGATGGTGGATGGGTGGACGGATGGATGGATGGATTGAAGGTGGATGGATGGATGGTGAATGAATGGGTGGATTGGATGGGGGATGGAAGCCCTCCCCCTTCCTTTCTCAGGTGTCAGTCAGACCCCAGGAGGGCCTGGTTCTAGTGACCAGCATTTCTGTTTGAATGGTGGATCTGAAGTGTAGACCCAGTGTAGAGTCCAAGGAGTCCCTGCCACACTAATTCAGTGCTTGTTGTTGTTGTTGGGTACCATTGTGAATCGTGTGCCTTTGGGTTGGCAGCACAGCTCCTGATGTTGTTATGTGCTGTCGTCCAGTCACTTGCGACTCATAGGGACCCTGTGTACAATAGCTCAGAACCCTGATCTGTCCTGAGCCAATTACCCCAGCCATTGAATCAATTGATCTCATCCAGGGTCTTCCTCTTCTGCGCTCCATCTTTCTGAGCATGATGTCCTCCTCCAAGAACTGGTCCCTTCTGGCCACGTGCCCACAGTATGTGCGACAGAGCTTCAAAGTCCTTGCCTCCAAGGAGTAGCTTGGTTTCACCCTCTCCAGGGCAGAGTTGTTTATTCTTTTGTTGGTCCATGATATGGTCAATACTTTTCTCCAGCACCACAACTCAAAGGCATCAATTTTTCTTCTGTCATCCTTACTCATTGTCCAGCTTTCTGATGTATAGTAGTAATTCCAAAGACCAGGACTTAGATCAGGTGCACCTTAGTTTCTAGACTGACATCATTGCTCCTCACTGCTCTGGAGAGGTCCCTGATGGCAGACTTTCCCAATGCTTCAAGACCTTCCCCTTCTGCAAGCGTGGTTGTGTTATCTGCAGGTTGTTGATGATCATCCTCTGATCCTGTCCCTGGGGTGGCTGGAGAGCAGGCCAGCAGGGTGCCCCGCCCTCTCTGTGGCCCTGTCCAAGGCTGAGGCTACCCTGGGGCCTCCTGCTCCTGTAACATTGGCCCCTCAATGCCTGCGCTCCCTCACTGCCAATACGCCTTGTTGTTCGGCCTGTTCTCACAATTGATATAAACGGCTCCATGTTGCCTTTGGCGTTTGATTTATGGTCCTAACTTGTCTTTGTAATTTATCCCTGTAGCTCTTGAGTGAGCGTGTTTATTTATGCGGGGCTCTGCATCAGCGTTAGGCTTTCTAATCCCCCATCAATCACGTGGTTCCTCTCCTGCTGCAGTGAACATTCAGGATGAGGCTCCAGGCAGGTGCGGGGGGTGGGGGGGTAGGTGTGGCCCCTCCTCCTATCAGGACCCCTGGGGTGCAGCGCCCTGCTGCTGACTGAGAAGTTGGGGTCCTGGACCACCAGATGTACTGGGGAGAAGGATGGGAAGTCTCCTGGCCCCTGCAGCTGGGTGGACGGTCCTGGCCCCTGCAGCCGGGTGGACGGTCCTGGCCCCTGCAGCTGGGTGGACGGTCCTGGCCCCTGCAGTGGGGCCGGATGCTGGGCAAACTGCTTACAGCTCTTTTGTCCCAAGAGACAGATGCCCTGTGTATCCAGAGCCGTGATTGCCAGACCTGAAAGCGCAGATGACATGCCTCGCCCTTTTCAGTCTTTAAAGGGCTCAAAGGCAATGATACTGCTTTGAGGACCACGTGTACCTGACACAAACTTTGGTATTTTCAGTGGTTTCAGATGCCTGTGAAAGCTGGATGGTAGGGACTAGGAGGAAAGGTGAGTGATGGCCTCTGAACCATGGGATTGGCGAATGCTGACTGTCCCATTACTGCCAGGCAGTGAGTGACCCTTAGAGGCGAGGAGGGCCCACTTCATCTCACGTGTGTCGAGCTGGCGACCAGGAGGGATGTGTTCCAGAGAAGCACATCATGGTTGGACAAGTAGAGGGCCGGTGAAGGACAGGAGGCTGTCGAGGAGAGGGACCTCACGACACCCTGAGGAGGTGAGGTGAAGGACCAGACAGTGTTCCGCCTGTTACTGACCTGACGCCTCCCCATAACCCTGTTCCTAGCCATCAGGAGATCAGGAGATGTTCTGCACCAGGAAAGTGTGCTGTCAGGGACCCTTCCAAAGTGCTGAGGAGCAGCGATGTCAGCTCAAAGACTAAGGTGTGCCTAATCCGGGCCGTGGCCTTTTCAGTCACTTGCTGTTTATCTCAGAGCTGGACGATGAATAAGGATGGCTGGATGGATGCCTCTGTGCAGAGGTGTGGAGAAGAGCACAGAGTATCCCATGGATGTTCAAGAGAATAAACAGAGATGTCTGAGAGAAGGTGCAGTCAGAGAGCTCCTCGGAGACAAGGATGGCAAAACTTCATCTCATGTAGTTTGGGCAGGTTGCTAAGAGGCTCCTTGGAGAGGGACATGCTGAGATGGACTGACACAGTGACCACAGCAGTGGGCTCAAATGTGTCAGAGATGGTGAGGATGGCACAGGGCAGGTCAGGACAGGGCAGGATGGGACAGGACAGGACAGGATGAGACACCACAGGACAGGATGGACAGGACAGGACAGGATGGGACAAGATGGGACAGGACAGGGCAGGATGGGACAGGACAGGACAGATGGGACAGGACAGGACAGGACAGCACAGGACAGGATGAGACAGGACAGGACAGGATGGGACAGGACAGGACAGGACAGGATGGACAAGATGGGACGGGGTTTAGAGCTGTTCACAGGGTCACCATGAGTCATACTTTCCTCGAAGGCACCTAACAGCAATAATAACACCATCACCAACAATGATACATTTACTCATGGAACCCCCCCCCCCCAGGCCGATGTGAACACACAGCTGGGTGGTCAGCTTCTGGCTGAAAAACTGCTGGGCAGTTAAAACCTGCCCAAAGGGACCTTGGAAGAAAGGGCTGACCACTGCCCACAGCTCTTGAGAAGCCCCTGGAGCCCAATTCTACCAGACAGCAGCTCTCTGCCTGGGGAGAGGTGGAGTTAGGCTGTGACGTGTGTGTTGGAGGAGGATAGTGTTCACGGGCTTTCCTGGGGTTCAGCTTTGGGATTTGGACACCCAAGCATTTATTCTGAGGCTGCTGTGTGTGGACGGGGCCCTGACCCTGTGTGTGTGGATGGGGCCCTGACTCTGTGTGTGTGTGTGTGTGTGTGTGTGTGTGTGTGTGTACCAGTCTTGATCCTCTGTGTGTGGACGGGCCCTGACCATGTGCTGAGCAGTGAGGGTGTCCAGTCTGTGCCCAGGGGGGCTAGTTCCGAGTGGGGCTGGGCTGGAGTCGGGCCCGCACCCCATTCTCCTGGTCTCTAGCTGAGAGGTGAATGCCTCACCATGCTGAGGGGACAGCACTGGCCTCAGCCAGCCCTGCTCCCCCTTAAGCTGTTTCCTCTCTGCTGCCCTGTGAGCTCAGGACTTGTGTTTGCTTTTGTGTTGTCATGGAGACCAAGCGGAATTTAAACAAGGAGCTAAGCAGGTGGGCAGAGCCTGGCTTCCAGCACCTAGAGGCGTGAGGTGCTCCCCACAGGGTTCCCCAGAGGATAGAATGCTAAATGGCTGCATGGTTGGGCCTCTGGGGTCCCCAGGACCAGGTCTGGGGTGGCCCAGGGGTCACAGGACACTTGAGGAAAGCTCCAGTCCCCCAGCCCCAGCTGTTCCTCCCTAAGGCCCTGTCTGCCTCAGGGTCCTGGGCTGAGCTGACACCAACTCATGGCGACCCTTGACAGTCTGACCCCCCTGACCCCAACTGACCCACCCCTGCCCCTGCCCCACCTGACCCTTTTCGACTCCCCGACCCCACCTGACCCCACCAGTGTCCCTGCCTGACCGCTCTGGGCTTGCAGTGCATCAGTGCCCATCATTCTCTCGAGGGTCTCCCTCTCCTTCGCTGACCCTCTGCTTTGCCAAGGCCTGACCCCTCCTGATGACTCATCATTGTGTGAAATGAAATACTGTCCTTGCTCTGAGGAGCAGCCTGGCTGCACTGGCCATGACGTGACCATCCCTGGGCACCCTGGCTGCACTTGGCCATGGCATGGTCGCTCCATTGGCAGCCTGTGGCCATTCCTGGGGCACCCTGGCTGCCGTTGGCCATGGCGTGGTCGCTCCCCTGGCAGCCTGTGGCCAATGCAGTTCCAAAACACCGGCTCTTTGGTCTTTGTCATTCACCATCCAGCTCTTCCTCACTGTGGTGTTAGGCTCTTGGAGCCTGGTGGCGGAGGGGCATTGTGGGGGCATCTGCTGTCTTACGGTCAGAGATTCGGATTGGAGAGAGGCTCCCTCCTTCCAGCCTGGGGGACTCTTCCTCACTCTGTCTTGTCCCCTGAGGCGTGTCCATCCACACCTCCTCCCATTTCTGATCACCACGCACAGTGTTAGGGTTGGATCCGTGGCACACGAACACCCCCTCTAGGGCAGCTGTCTCAGCCTCTCCCCCAGTGTGGACGAGGCCACAGCCACAGGCTCTGCTGCCTCCTGTGCTTGGTTCCCTACTTCCCAGGCTCCAAGGCCCTGACCCCAGCACCAGCTGTCTTCTTGGCCTCTCTCCTTTCACTCCTCTTTCACGACATACTCTCTTCCTTGTTCTCCCTTGCTTCCCCTTCCTATGTTTCTCTGCCTTTGTCCTCTTCACTACCTCTTCCCAGATCTTCACCTCTCTCCTTCCCTTCTTCTCTTTCCTCTATTCCTCTCCTCTCACCAGCATTTCTCCTTGCACCCTTTCTTCCTTCTCTACATCCACCCAACACTCATCCATCCACCCACACATCTACCCATCCATCCATCTATACATCATCCATCTTTCATGCATCCACCCATCCATCCATCCATCCTCCATCCATCATCCATCCATCCATCATCCCTCCCTCCCTCCCTTCCTCATCCATCCACCCATCCATCTGTCATCCATCCATCCATCCTTCCTTCCCTCCATCATCCATCCATCCACCCATCCATCCATCATCCATCCATCCATCCATCCATCATCCATCTTTTTATAAATTTTATTATTTTTTTGTGTGTCCCCTCAAATTGGATCTGACTGGTACAGGAGGAGATTGTCCCTCCTTCTCTAGCAGAGCATCTGGTGCATCATCCATCTTTTCACCCATCATCCATCCATCCACCCAACAACTCATCATCCATCCATGCATCCATCCATCCATCCATTGGCCTACCCATACTTCCATCTACCTACCACCTATCCATCCACCCATCTATTGTCCATTTTTCGTCCACCCACTCATTCATCTATCATGCATCCATGCATTTAACCATCTTCCATTTATCCATTCACCCACCCATCCATCCATCCACCAATATATCCATCCATCCATCTTTCCATCCATCCATCCATCCATCCATCCATCCATCCATCCATCCATCATTCCTTCCATCCATCCATCATCCATCTTTTCATCCACACACCCACACATCCATCCATCATTCCTTCCATCCATCCATCCATCCATCCATCCATCCATCC
>NW_006399879.1:7948727-7951227 GCF_000299155.1 Elephantulus edwardii | reverse complement strand
TGCCTTCCCTGTTCTGTCCACACCTAGCCTGGCTCACCCTGGGCAGCAGAGGGCAGCACTACCTCCTGAGGTCCTTGGCTGCCCAGCTGACTGCCTGGTTCCTGCTTGGGGGAAGGCGACCCTGGTCAGCCTGCCATCGGCCTCCCCTTAGTGTATTGCTCCCTCGGTGCTCCCTCATGCTGTGGACAGTCTGCTAGGTGTCCCTCTTTCTCTCCTTGGCTCATTCCTGTGGCTGGGATAGACACCCCTAGGTCCTGGGGAAACCCACAGAAAAGCACAGATGGCCAGATGCTGGCAGGTTCCTGGGTCCGAGGGCTGGTCCTGGAGTTAGCAGCTGGCAGCTTGTAGGAGTCCACTTCAAGTGACTCCACAGCTGAGTGCAGCATGTGTCCCTCCTGTGCGGACCTGGAGGGTTTTCTGACATGTGACAACAGATGCTTGGGGGAGGGGTGGGCTCTGCCACTCAGTGGTTTCAGTTTTGGCCCTCATGGTGGTCTCAGTCAGGCCCTCACGTCGTCAGCACTCTCTGGTGGTCTCAATCCCGGCACTCATGTGATCAGAACTCTCCAGTGGTCTCAGTCCTGGCCCTCCTGTGGTCAACTCTCTCTGGTGGTCTCAGTCAGGCCCTCACGTGGTCAGCACTCTCTGGTGGTCTCAGTCCCAGCCCTTATTGGTCAGGACTCTCTAGTGGTCTTAGTTCCAGCTTTTAAGTGGTCAGCACTCTTGGGCTGGCAGTTCCTGGCTCTGTAACAGCCTTCTTGTGGCCTCTTAGGCTTCTCTGTGACAAGAGGCCTGAGTGACCCACAAGCTATGAGGTGACAGGAGGGTGACAGGGCGCTTAGTCGGGGATGGACTTTCCTGGCTGGCATCCTCCCCCACTATAGCCGGGGTCTCATTTCAGCCTTGCTTCACCGCCTGGGAACCCTGTCCTCCTGGGGTCTCACTGCAGCCCTGGGTCACCGCCCAGAGACCCTGCTCCTCCCCCAGCCCTCTCTCTGCCCACCTGGACTCCCTGCTTTTTGGGGTCTTGAGTGAGGGGATAGGCGTGGGCCCAGGCCTGAGCACGTTCACAAAGCATTGCTCACCTTCATGGAGAGCCTGGAGTGTCCTACCAGGGGATAGGGCAGTGGCATCCACCACAGTGTGGCCCTAGAGGCTCTGGTCCTAAGAATTGCAGACCTTGTTGTGACCCACTCACCCTCATCCTGTTTGGAGCTGGGAGTCCACATGGGGTGTAGGCAGGACCGTGCCCTCTCCAGAGGCTCTGCATTGCCTCCTAGTCCGGCTCTAGGGCTGTAGTGTCCTTGGCCTGTGTCTAGCCCTTCCGTTTGCTGTCCCCCAGGGCCACCCCCCAGGTCGGTCCTCTGTGTGTTCTCTCCTTTCCTGAGGGTGCTACCAGGTCAGACAAGGACTCAGCTGGTCTGGTGACCATGAAGGAAAACACTGTCCCCTAAACAAGCCCCCTCCCAGGGACCCCTCAGCTCATCTCACCTCATGGCCTGGCTGGGGAGAGGGGTTCAGGCCATGTGTGCCTTCATCTGGAGGAGGCCCAGCCCAGAGGAGCCTGTCCTGGGCAGAGCTGGGCACCAGAGGGCAGCTCCAGACTTGTCCCTGTGCCTCAAGGGATGCTCAGCTCCAGATGGCCGGTGGGACTGTCCTCGCAGGCTTGAGGGACTCTGTCCTGGAGTTCTGAGCCTGAGACCTGCACCAAGGTCACAGAGCTGTGCTGATGCCCTCAGCTGTGGACTGCCTGCGAGAGTCAGAACACTGGCTGGTTTGCCCCCTAGGAAGGGCCCTCGCCAGGCCTCCTTTCCCTCCACTGTGGGCCAAATAGCGGGTACTGCCCAGGCCAGGCCACTGCTCCCTCTGCTGGCCGCCCAGGCACTGCTCTCCTGGGGCAGCTTCAGGACAAGGAACATTAAATGCTGCTTCCCATGGACCCATAGGGGGGTTCGTCCAGCACTCAGACCTGCCCTCTGTGGGCCACACTCATTCTCTGCTCCTCTGTCCTCTGTTTTTGCCACCCCCTCTCTCCCTTTTTCTTTCTCTCTGCCTCTCTGTCTCTCTTTCCCCACCCCTGTCCCTCCATCTCCTTTTCTCTCTCTCCCTCTCTGTTTCTGTCTCTCTCACCCTCTCTGTTCCTTTCTCTTTTTTCCTCCCTGTCTCTCCTCCTCTTTTCTCTTTCTCTCCCCCACTCTGTCTCTCTCTCTCCCCCATTCTCTCTTTTCCTCCCTCTCTCTTCTGTCTTCCCCCTGTCTCTCCCTCCCTCTCTGTCTCTCCCCCTCCTCCCCCCTCTCTCTTTCTCTCTCTCTCTCCTTTTCTGTCTCTCCCACTCTCTTTTGCCCTCTTTCTCTCTGTCTTCCTCCCCATCTTTCCCTCCCTCTCTGTCTCTTTCTTACCTTCTCCCATTGGAATAGAACAAGAGCATATTGTGTATTTTAAATCAGGAAAGGTGTATGTCAGGGTTATAGCTCTTCTGCAGACCCCTTTTTAATATATA
>NW_006399879.1:7943982-7948577 GCF_000299155.1 Elephantulus edwardii | reverse complement strand
AATAACCTGAAAAGCTGTACGTGGCATCAGGATTAGAGGAAGACTCATTAACAACCTGTGATCACAAGATGAAAGTGGAAGGCCATGGAAGCTGAGAGACCAGTGCTTTCAACTCGACAGGTCTCACTTCCTCCTGAAGACATAGCAGAGGCCCTCACCGCTGGGCCATGAACAGGATCGTGGTAGCTGTAGAAAGACTGATGTGTCAGGGACTTCACTTTAGGGTCATGTACCCCCAACCCTCACTGGCACACTGAGTGTTTTAGAATTTGTTTCCAGCTGCTGTTTGTGAATTTTCCTTTTTAAATTGTTGTTTGGTTGGGGTATAGAATCCGACTAGTGTTTGTGTCTTGCAAGTTTGCCACATTCATGCATTGGTTCCAGCAGGTCTCTCGTGAACTCTTAGGCAGTTGGAACCCACCAGCTGCTCTGCGGGAGATGGAGGGACGGCATCCTGCCGAGTGACCGCAGCCTCTGACGGCCTGCTAGATGGGCAGCTGTGGGTCGCTTCTGACCTGATGGCGCGCGGCTGCAGTGACAGCATTTATATATAGGGAGTTCCCGAGCACTAGTATAAGGCATGGACTGTACTACCATCTCAAAAGCCCTGGGTTCGAATCTACCAGCTGCTCCACGTGAGAAAGAGGCATCTGAAGAGTGGAGCGTCAACGATGAGTTGGTTAGGACTCGATGGCACACAATAGCGACAACAATTTACATACAGGATGATGATTTCTGCAATGTTGTTATTGTTAGGTGCTGTTGATTCAAATATGACCCATTGCATCCCTGTAAACAACAGATCTGAACCCTGTCCTATTCTGTGCCATCCTCACATTTCCTGACACAAGAACCCATTGCAGCAGTCACCATGTCAACCCACCTGGTCAACGGGCTTCTTCTCCTTCACCAACCTTCCACCCTTCCCAGCATCACGTCCCTCTCCAAGGAACAGCCCCTTGTCGCAACATGCCCAAAGTATGTGACGTGAAGACTCATCATTCTTGCCTCCAAACAGCACTCCGACTGCACCCTCTCCAATACATCCATGGATGTTCAGTGCTCTTCTCCAACACCACAGCTCAATGTTACCGACTATTCTTCTGTCATCACTGTTCATTGTCCAGCTATCAGATGCATAGCAAACGACTGGAAAGACCATGACACCTTAGTCTTCAAACTGACATCATTACTTCTCAATAATTTGGAGAGGTCTCAAAGTGCAGACTTTCCCAGTGCAATTTGTCTCCTGATTTCCTGACTGCTGGTACCAAGGGTGTTAACTGTGGATCTAAGTAAGATAAAGCTGTTGACAAGTGCCAGGCTTTTCTCCATCTGTCATGATGTTCCCTCGGTCCAGTGATAAGAATTTTGGTTTTCTTGACATTGAGATGGCAATCCATACCGAAGCCTTCCTTCTTTGATCCTCTGCAACAAGTGTTTGAAGTCCTCCTCACTTTCAGCAAGCACAGTTGTGTCATCTGTGTAATGCAGGTTATTCATGAGTCTCGCTCCAATCCTGACGCCACATTCTTCTTCATGGAGTCGCTTCTCTAGTTATTTGCTCAGCATACAGATTGAATAGTTATGGAGAGAGAATACAACCCTGACATGCTCCCTTCTTAATTTTAAACCGTGCCATGCTCCCCTGCACTGTTCACACAACAGCCTCCTGGTCCAGGTGTAGGTTTACAAGAACACAATTAAGTGTTCTGGGATTCCCATTCTTCTCAATGTCAGCCACAATTTGTTATGATCCACACAGTCAAATGCCTTTGCATAGTCAACAAAGCACAAATAGACATTCTGATATTCTCTACTTTCAGCCAGAATCCATCTGGCATCAGTGCCACAGTCTCTTCTAAATCCAGCTTGAACTTCTGGAAGTTCTCTATGTACTGTTCTAGCCATTTTTGAATGATCTTCAGCAATATTTTGCTTGCATTTGATATTAATGATATTGTTCAATAGTTTCCACATTCTGTTGAATTATCTTTGTTGGGAAAGAAAGTTGCTGTATTGCACATAACATCTTTCAATATTGCGACTTGAGGCTTTGTTTCTTAGTTCTCCGAGCTTGAGAAATGCAGAGTGAGTTCTTTTATTCTCCAACACCAACTCTCTGCACATTCCATTATAATACTTTGGTTTGTCTTCTCCAGCTGCCCTTTGGAATCTTCTGTTCAGCTCTTTTACTTGGGCTACTTTCCCTTTATTTTGGATTCCTGATACTCCAGTGCAGTTTTTAGAGTCTCTTCTGTCATCTATTTCAGGTTGGTTTTTTTATTTTTCACCTCTGTCTCTGTAATGACCTTTTGCCTTATTCATGGATGATATCCTTGATGTCATCCCACAACTCATCTGGTCTTTGATCATTGATGCTCATTGCTTCAAACGTATTCTTAAAATGATCTTGAAATTAATGGATTAGATTCCAGATCATATTTTGGCTCTCACAGACTCAATTTGAACTTTCACATGAGTAATTGATGGTCTGACTCACAGTACACCCCTGGTCTGGTTTTGACTGCCAATATTGAGCTTGTACAATGCTTTCTTCCACAGATGTGGTTAGTCTGAGTGCTATCGCAGCCCATCAGGTAAGATCCATGTGTTAAGTCACTGTTTATGTCTTTAAGAAAAAGTATTTACAATAAATAAATAATTGAAACTAACAAAATTTAATCTATATGCAGCCTCATTTCTATCACCAACCCATATTTTCCAACTACTATTCCTTCTTCCTATGATATGCAGATGACACAACCTTGCTTGCTGAAACTGGAGACCTGAAGCGCTTGCTGTAAAAGATCAAGCAAGGACTGTAGTCTTCAATATGGATTAAAACTCAGCATCAAGAAGATAAAGGTTCTCACCATTGCGCCAATTTGGCAGCACCATGATAGATGGGGAAGAGACTGATGTTGTCAATAATTTCAGCTTGCTTGGTTGCACAGTCAACACTCTTGGCACCAGTGGTCAGGAAATCAAAAGACAACTTGCACTGAGAAAATCTGCTGTCAGGGACCTCTCTAGAGTACTGAGAAGCATTGATGTCAGTCTAGAGACTAAGGCGCCCCTGATCCAGGCCATGGTCTTTATAATTGCTTCCTATGCATCAGAGAGCTGGACAATGACTAAGGATGACAGAAGAAGAATCGATGCCTTTGAGAAGAGTCTTGAACATACCATGGACTGCCATGAAAACATAGCTCTGTCTTGGAGAGGGTGAGACTAAGTTTCTCCTTGGAGGCTAGAATTTGAAGCTCTGTCTCATATACTTTGGGCATGTGGCCAGGAAAGACCCATTCTTGGAGAAGGTCATCATGCTTGGAAGAGTGGAGGGACAGCGCAGGAGAGGAATACTCCAAATGAGAGGGATTGGTATGGGAACTGGGGTGATAGGGTGGGTGTGTCAGAGCCAGTGAGACTGGCTCAGGACAGGGCAGGCTTCAGAGCTGCTGTACAGAGGGCTGCAGGCTGCTCGACGCCACCTAACAACAGCAGCAATGCTCCTAGGCCTTGGCCCCTCATCTGTGAGCAGGCTGGTTGGAGATCTTCCCCGTCTTCTGCAGTGATTCTCCTTGTCTCTGGATTTGCTGCAGAGTCTCCAGTTTCACTTCTTATTTGCATTCTCTCGCTTTTTCCCTTGTCAGTCTAGAAAGTGGTGTGTCTACTTTGGAGATCATTGAAGAGGACCCAGTTCTGGTCTCGCGGATTCTGTCTCTGGCTCTCGAGCATTTGCTTCTGCCTCTTCTTCTCCCGTGGATTTGGGTTCCAGCTCGGCTGCTTTTCTAGATCCTCCATTCGCACCGTTACGCTCCCCACTTGAGAGGTTCCCCTTTAAACTTTGACACCATTGCTCTGAATTCCCTCAGACCCTGCTTTTGTGTTTTCATCCTCATTTGATTCCAGATAGTTTTAAAAATGTAGCGGTCTCTTGAGTTTCCATGTAACTGGTTTTGAAGTAGTTTGCTGTCTCGTTTCTGTACTTTCCTCCCAATTTCCTCCACGTTATTGGTCCAGCTTTGTTCTGTCTTGGTCAGAAAAGGTCTTGTGTGCGATTTCCATCCATGTTGAAGTGTTGAGCTGCTTCCTGGCCTAGGATAGGGTCTCCCTGGGGCCTGGGCCGAGCTCATTGCAGGAGGAGCGTTGTGCTGACCTTGTGCGGCTGCCGGTTCCAGCTGGTCATCAGTGCCGGCCAAGCCTTTGTGCTATTTTGTTTCCCTTCTTTACTTTTTTAAAGAGAATATGATCTATGTTTTTTCTGCTTACCATGGGGATGCTTCCTCAAAGTGGAGTCTATCTGAACGATGCAGATGTTGTCATGTCTCTTGGGAACTGACTCAGAGTTGACCCTTCAACGAGTTTTCAGAGGCAGTAAATCACGCAGGAGGAGATTGTCCATCTTTCTCCCTTGGAGCAACTGGTGGATTTGAACCCCTTGCCTTTGGGTTGGCAGTACAACTCCATACCACTAGGCCACCAGAGTTCCCTGAAAGCAGGGAATACCAGAGGAATGTCTATCTGTGTTTCATTGACTATGCAAAGGCATTTGACTGTGTAGATCATAACAAACTGTGGCTGACTCTGAG
>NW_006399879.1:7937777-7942117 GCF_000299155.1 Elephantulus edwardii | reverse complement strand
CATACAGGTTGAAAAGGTATGGAGATAGGACACATCCCTGGTGTACGCCCTTCCCAATTTTGAACCATGCAGTGTTTCCCTGCTCTGTTCTGACGACTGCCTCTTGGTCCAAGTATAGGCTTTGCATTAGCACGATTAAATGTTCTGGGATTCCCATTCTTCTCAGAGTCAGCCACTGCTCTTCAGTACTTTGGAGAGGTCCCTAACAGCAGACTTTTCCATCGCAATACATCTTTTAATTTCATGGCTGCTGGTACCAAAAGTGTTGACTGTGGAGCCAAGCAAACGAAAGCTGTTAATCTCAATCTCTTCACCATCCATCCTAATGCTGCCAGTTGGCCCGGTGGTGAGAATCTTTTTCTTCTTGATATTGAGCCTCAATCCATATTGAAGGCTGCAGTCCTTGACCTTCTGCAGCAAGCACTTCAGGTCCTCCTCAGTTTTAGCAAGCAGTGTTATGTCATCTGTGTAACACAGGTTGTTAATGCATCTTCCTCCAGTCCTGATGCCACACTTTTCCTCATATAGCCCAGCTTCCCAAGTAATCTGTTCTGCACATAGGTTGAAAAGGTGTGGAGATAGAACACATCTCTGACGTACACCCTTCCCAATTTTGAACCATGCAGTGTTTCTTTGTTCTGTTCTGATGACTGCCTCCTGGTCCAGGACACTTGATTGTGCTAATGCATTTAACATCCGGCATTAGAAACTGCCTGCCCTGTGTTGATACCAGCTCACTTCCTCACTGTGCTTCCTCATTTAATTATCATTTACATCCGGGCATATCAAATTCCCTGCCACTGTAATGGCATCCATTGGTTTGTCTTACTGTTCTATGGATTTACTGTTTTCCTTCCCCCACTTTTCCCCTTGACACAGTGGCTGCAGCAGTGGGCTCTGTGGCACAGAGGTGTGGACGGCACAAGCCCGCGCGAGGGTCCCTGCAGCCGTGCACTGGGTACTGTGAGTTGGGGACAGCTCGGGGCACTTTATGACAACAGCTCTGTCACTGTCAAGTGCGCCTGTTGTATCTGAAGCCTGAACTCTGTTCTGTGTGTGCCTGCCATTCTGGGAAGGGTCCTTTCAGTCACTGGTTTTCTGTCCAGAGAGCTTCCTGTGGTAATTTTTGTACAGATGGGCTAGGGGTAACAAAGTCCTTTATAAAGTCCTTTATTTAATTTACACACACACACACACACACACACACACACGAAGCTCTAGTGACCTAGTGAGTAAGGATCTGCACTGTCAACTCGAAGATATGAGGTTCGAATCCACCAGCTGCTGCTGTTCGGGAGAAGGTGGGCAGTCTCCTGTGGGATTTCAAGCCAGGACATTTGAAAACAGACAATAAAATCCCTGCAGTGGAAAAATAGGATTATCCAAGGCGCGTGTTTCCACAAATACTTTTCAAACATCGTAACTTCAATGTAACACACATCTTTATAACACTCACCACCCTTGCTCCAGGTATGTATATCTATATCTCTCTCTCTCTAGCTATATGATGATAGATAGATATGTTGTTGTTGTTGTTATGTGCCGTCGAGTTGCCTGCGACTCATAGCGACCCTATGTACAACAGCCCTAAACTCCGCTATAAGTCAGCTCATTGCTGTGGAATCGGAATCGGCTTGAGCGGACCCTCCAGTGGGTTTTTGGAGGCTGTGGCATCCGCTTCATAAACAACACGCTTCCGGAATCTCTATGAACTTTGATAAATGTCAATAGATGTAGAGGAGCTTCAGGCCTTTTGTTCACGGGGTCACTATGAGTCATGCTCGACTCGAAGGCCATCAACAACCGCAGACTGCTGGTGAGGGATTGCCCATGGTTCTGCGGAGCTGCTGGTGAATTTGAACCACCGGTGAGGTGCGGCCGTTGGACTGGCAGCATAGCTGGGCGGGGACGAGGTCACCTGAGCACTCGCTCTCCTGCTGCTGTGGACCATTGAGTCCTAACCGACTCAGAACTGACCCCTCGGTGGATTTTCAGAGACCGGGCACCACGCAGGAGGAGAGCCCATCTTCCTGTGGGATTGCACCGCCTGCCTTTCTCGGCAGCCTGAGCCCTTCCTCCCTGGGTGCCGCGCGGCCCCCTCTTGGGTTCTCGCGTAGGCCCTGGCACCGTGGTGTTCCCCTCCTGCCCACTGGTTTCTTCCCTCTTGGGTTCTCGCCCGCTGGTTTCTGTCCCTCTTGGGTTCTCACGTGGGTCCTGGCACCATGGTGTTCCTGCCTGCTGGTTTCTGACCCGCTCAGTCTCACCGAGCCGCTGAGGCCGCCTTTTCTTGCCTCCTCGCCGTGTTTTCCCTCTGCCCTTGTTCTGGGTCTGAGCACTCGGGCTGTGGATTTGGGTGCGGACGGCACGGACTGTACAGGATGTTTTGAGCAGTGTCATCATCTTAACAGCATGGAACCCCTGGTCCCTGGGCCGTGGCAGCGTCCCGTTTGTTGAGTTGCTTTAGGTGATTTTTAAGAAGAATTCAGACACTCGGTGCTCTGCCAGCCGTCGTGAAGGGCCGTGTCTGTCCGGCTTCCCTTTCCTCCTGCTCACTGCCTGCTGTGGGAACCGGGGTTGATGCTGACCTTCCCCTGCCTGCCACCTGGATGACCCCTGGAGGTAGCCCTGATCGCTTCTCTGTGGATCTCCTGGCGCTGTGTGAGGTGGGGGCGACGGGGAGGTGTATATCTTGGGGTGCCTCTTTGTTGGTGTTTTCTAACACTGATGCACTGGATCAGATGTCCAGAAAGGTGTTGGCCAGCAGTGCTGGGCCCAGTGGGCAGGTGCCAGCCTCTCCGGGGCCAGAAGGATGTGAGCTGATGCGTGGCACGGACACCGCCCGCCGGCGCTGGGGGCTGCTGTACGCGAGCCCCGTTTCTCATGTGTTTCTCATCCCGGAAGCTCAGGTGCTCCCCTGGCCACGGGTGCCAGCCCTGACCATCCCTTCTTGGTATCCCAGTGTCCTGGCGAGTCATCTTCTCCTGAGCCCTCTGTGTTTCCAGCACAGACATTGTTCTAGAACTGTCTGTGTCCTCCCATAACAGCCCTGCAGCGAAAGCCCCAGGAAATGGTTTTAGAAGCCAATAACCAGTCATATGCTCGGCAGAGAGTGGCTGTGACGTCATGAGGCTATGGGGAGCAGCTCGTCGGCATCTGCTGCCAAAGAGGGTAGGGCGTGGGGTGGGTGTGCACACACGTGTGCACATGTGTGTAGGTGAAAGGGCCTCTGTGAAGATGCACGTGTGTGTGCAGGTGTGTGTGTAAGAACCTTCGTGTCTACATGTGTGTGCTCTTCTGTGTGCCAGTGGAGGAGCTGCTGTGTGTGTGCACGTGTGTGCAGGTATGTGCACACGTGTTCCAGGGAGGAGCCTCACGTGGTGCTGGCTTCCCCGTGTGCACAGGTGTGCATGAGTGTGAGAGCATGTGATGGTGTGAATTTGTGCATGAGTGCAGTGTGTGTGGCATGTTTCTATTTGTGTGATCGTGTGAGCTAGTCTGAGTGATCAGGGTGGACTGCCTGAAGGAAGAGACGCCGGGGAGGCTGGGGGGACGGGCGTTGTTGGAGGGGCTCTGGAACCAGCACACAGACACAAGCAGATGGAGCTGGTGGTTTATTGAGAACATGACTGTCCTGAGACAGCAGCCCCAAGGGGCTGTGCTGGTCCCAAAAGGAGTGGACACCATGTCCCCCTCACCTGTCCAGCACACCTAGGACAGAGCTGACGGGCCCATTTCACAGGTTAGAAGGTTGAGGCTGCAGCAGGTGGAGGTGCCAGTGCACAGCCCCCGCTCCCTCTCCAGGGGCCCCAGGCTCTGCATGGCCCCGAGGCGGGCCCTGCTGTCTAGAGTTTGAGCCAAGGCGGCTGCAGCGGGATGCAGGCCACCCACACCCTCCCTGACGAACGTGGCCAGAGCCCCAGACCTTCCAGAAAGGTCCACGACACCCACCACGGCCACCTCCAGGGCCCCACCTGAGTGGGCCAGGGCGTCCTCCTCAGTGTCTGACCCCCACCCCTGTTCCTGCAGCCCCACCTGGCACCCAGGTCATGTCCCCCGGGAGGGCGGCTCCAGGGTCAGGCAGTCCCAAGCTGTCAGTAGCACCTCAGCGACAGAGACTGCAGACGGACTGGGCTGGGGGTGGCGCTCAGAGCCATGAGGAGGGTGTGGGCCAGGGAGGGCCTGCTGGGCCGGAGCCTCGGTCCCTGTCTGGGGTCTCATTTACGGAGGGGGGTCATGCTGGGTCCGAGCCTGGGGTCTCCGTCTGTGGAGTAGGGCTTGCTGGGCTGTAGCTTCGGTCATTGTCTGTGGCCTGGCCCCAAACGCCCTGGCCCCTCGTGTCC
>NW_006399879.1:7934949-7937452 GCF_000299155.1 Elephantulus edwardii | reverse complement strand
GCCCTGGTCCCTCGTGTCCTGGCCCCACACTCCCTGGCCCCACATGCCCTGACCCACACGCCCTGGTCCCTCGTGTCCTGGCCCCTCGTGCCCTGACCCACACGCCCTGGCTCACGGTGGTCACAGGTGCTCCTCCTTCCACACGTAGCGTTGGCAGTGCTCCTCGGCCCCACACAGCTTGGCGTTCTCATGGCTGCTGCACCAGAAGCTGGGGCCCACCACACACCGCTCGCTGCCCACCAGCGGTTCCCGAGGGCCGTGGCAGGCGCCCACCTTCTTGCAGGCGGCCAAGGGCTCCATGACGGTCATCAGTGTCTCGATGAGAACGGGCTCGTACTGCGTGACAAAGTGGCCACACTGGCCGCGGTAGGGCAGGGGCAGGATGCTACAGCCACCCTTGAAGGCCAACAGGATGTCCCGCTTGGTGTTCCAGCTCTCCAGGTTGCTGGCCGAGACTTCTAGCAGCTTCTTGCACGTGGTGCAGAAGGTGCCGTGGTTGTCCTCATCCAGGGGGCTGGGGGTCGTGCTGGGCCGGGCGTGGCTGTGTGACTGGGCTGCCCTCCTCCTGGGGCACAGACCGAGACCTTGACAGGCCGCCTGCGGGGTGCCCTGGGCCAGGAGGGCAGGCAGCTCAGAGCTGTGGGTGGCCAACAGGGCGATGCAGGCAGACTGCGGGGCTGGGTCCAGGTCGTGGCACGCACCATCCAGGGCCCTGCGGATGTCCTCCCCAATGTGGTCACCACCAAGCTGCCCCTGGGCCCTGTGGACCCTCTCCAGACACATGTCACACACCTGTGGGGATGGAAGCATCTCAGCGATGACGCTGGACTTGGGCTGAACTGACTCCAGGGCTGGGGCGCTGTTCTCAGCGGATGCAGGAGGGCCCTGCGGGTCCCAGCACCCCTCCGGGGAGCCCGGGGCACATTCCAGGGGAACAGCAGTGGGGCTGGCGCGGGTGAGGGCCAGGAGGCCAAGCAGCAGCGGGGCGGGCAGCATGATGGCGGCGGCACAGCAGGGACTCCAGTGCCCCGCACAGACATGGGCTGGGTTTAAAGCGTGCCCGCCCCACCCTTGCCGCCCCCGCCGCTGGGATTCCCACCCCGCCCCGGCTGCTGCCGGCCTGTACAGGGCCTCCCGCCCAGACCTCTGCCCTGACTTGTCCCACCTGATTGTGAGGTCCCCAAGCAGCATGACTGTCACTGGGAGCTACTGAGGGTGAATGCCTGTTTTCCGTGCGCTGAATGCAGTTGTTGCTGTGGGAGCCTCAGGCCAGTTCTGAGTCGCAGTGCCCCGTGGGCAGCAGGACGAAACGCAGGGCTGTGCTGTCCTCCCAGGCCTGGCGTCCTCCCGGGGCTGCCTGTCCTCCTGGGGCTGGGCCATCCTCCCGGGCCCCTGTGTCCTCCCGGGGCTGCCCGTCTTCCCGGGCCCCTGCGTCCTCCCGGGGCTGCCCGTCTTCCCGGGCCCCTGCGTCCTCCCGGGGCTGCCCGTCTTCCCGGGCCCCTGCGTCCTCCCGGGGCTGCCCGTCCTCCCGGGCCCCTGCGTCCTCCCGGGGCTGCCACATCTGAGGTGTTGCTGCGGCTGCTGCACCTTCTCACACAGGGTCTTCCTCTCCTTTGCTGACACTCAGCTCTCCCAAACACGGTGTTCTTCTCCAGCACCTGGCCACCCCTTTTATCACGCTCCAAGGATGTGCGATGAAGCTTCTGCATCTCTGCCTCCACAGAGCACTCACTGCTCTCTCCCTAGGACACCCCTGTTTGTCTTGGCAGCTCGTGGGGTGTTCTATACTTTGTTCCAACACCACAGCTCACAGACCTCAGCTGCCTTGTTCCTAGTGCAGCCCGCACGTGAAGAGATGGAAAAGCTCATGTACCAGCTGCACCTTAGTCCTGACAATGGCATCCTTGCTCCATGACACTTAGGACTGTTGCAGTGTCGCTTTATTTCCAGACTTCAGCTCCCACGTGTTGGTTATGGATCTGAGTGAAATGAAGTCCTTGACTCCTCAGACCTCTCTCTGGTCACTGTGATGTTGACCCTGAATGTGTAGATAACATGGAGGACTCTGGTCGTGTGGTCTACAGTGGGTTGCACTGCTCTGTGCCTCCTGGGGGGTCATGTCCACCTTCACAGCTCCTCAGGAGAAAATGGGTTGTTTCCTCCTATGAGGTTTACAGACAGGGGCTCAGTGGACAGAGTAGGGTGGTTGTGGGGTTACCCTGGGCAGTGGGGGACAGGTGGAGGCTCCTCTGGGCAGGAGGATGGTTGAGTGCTCTCCTGGGCCGGGGGAATGAAATGTTCGGGTTCCCCTGGGCTGGGCATGGATTGAAGCTCCCTGGGCAGGGGGAATGTTGGGGTTCCCCTGGCCTGAGCATGGATTGGGGCTCTCTGGGCAGGGGGAATGTTGAGGTTCTCTGGGCTGGGCATGGTTTGGGGCTCCCTGGGCAGGGGGAATGTTGGGGTTCTCTGGGCTGGGCATGGTTTGGGGCTCCCTGGGCAGGGG
>NW_006399879.1:7930767-7934849 GCF_000299155.1 Elephantulus edwardii | reverse complement strand
GCTCCCTGGGCAGGGGGAATGTTGGGGTTCCCCTGGCCTGAGCATGGATTGGAGCTCCCTGGGCAGGGGGAATGTTGGGGTTTCCCTGGCCTGAGCATTGATTGGAGCTCCCTGGGCAGGGGGAATGTTGGGGTTCTCTGGGCTGGGCATGGATTGGAGCTCCCTGGGCAGGGGGAATGTTGGGATTCTCTGGGCTGGGCATGGTTTGGGGCTCCCTGGGTAGAGGGCCTGGATGGGGTTTCCCAGGCAGTGGGGTGGGAACTTCCCGCCCGCCTGCTCCTCCGGGTGGTGTCAGCCCACTGTGGGCACCTCCCCTCAGACTGCTGGGCTGGGTCCTCCCCGGGAAGTGTCCCCAGGGTGTGGGCCAGCTCCTTTGTCCTGGAAAGGAAACAGGCGAGCGAGGGACGCAGATGGGTCATCTCCACCGCCTTCTGGGCTCTCTCAGGGTGACCTCTCTGCAGCCAGCTGGGTCCCCACTGCTGACCACCCACATACTCCCCATCACTATCGAAGGTGCTGTCCTGAGTCTTCGTCCTTATTCTCCACAGACCTTTGGTGACCACTGATAGCTCATCTCTGCCCACCTACTGAGTCTAGAGACCACTCCTGTGACTAGATAAGTGACTGATTATATAACCAAGTGATTTCCTGAATGAATACATTAGAAGTGGTGTTATGTGTTGTTGAGTCACCTGCGACTCATAGAGTCCCTGTGTACAACAACTCAAACCCTGCTCTATCACTTGCCAATCTCATTGTCTCTGACACACCTACCCCCATTACCCCAGTGACTGAATCAGTCCACCTCATCGAGGGTCTTCCTCTCCTGCGCTGTCCCTCCATCCTCCCAAGCATGACGTCCCTCTCCAAGGGCTGGTCCCTCCTTGCAACATGTCCAAAGTATGTTAGAGGAAACTTCAGAATCCTTGCCTCTAAGGAGCAGCCTGGTTTAACCCTCTCCAGGATGAACCTGTTTGTTCTCTTAGCAGTCCATGGTATATTCAACACTCTTCTCCAACACCACAGCTCAAAGGCATCCATTCTCTATCATCCCTAGTCATTGTCCAGCTCTCCGATGCATAGCAAGTGCTTGGCCTATAGCATGGCCTATAAATGAATATATATGAGTGACTGAGTGAATGAATGGACCACATAACTGAATGAAGGACTGAATGAATGCATGTTTAAGTGAGTGAATGAACTAGTGAGTAAATACGTCACTGACAGAGTGAATGAATAAGTGGTTACAACACTGAGAGTGAATAAAGGAGGGACCACTGCACGAGGGAATGAATGAGTGAGCACTTCCCTGGAGTGGGTGAATGAGTGAAGGGACCATGTACTGAAAGAGTGAATGAATGAATGAATGAATGACCACACTCCTGCAGGAGTGAATGAATGAATGACCATGCTCCTGCAGGATTGAATGAATGAATGGTCACACTCCTGCAGGAGTGAATGAATGAATGAATGACCACACCTGCAGGAGTGAATGAATGAAGGACCACTACTGTGAGATGCCCCTCGCCATCCTCATGGGTCCATTGTCCATCCCACAAGGTCCCCCTGGAGCTCACTGACCCTCCACATGGCCCTCTGGTCATCCCGTGTAGCCACTGTCCTTCCTGATAACTTGTCTGAAGTGGGAGCTGCGTCCACGCTCGTCTCTGAGCTCCAGCCTCTGGGCGGTTCTAGTTTAAGTCCTCAGGATGGCTTAGCCCTGAACCTTCATCTCTGAACCCTCGTCGCATCTGTCTGGTCCATGAACCTCGTCTCTCTCGTCTCTGAGCTCTGGGTTCCGAGCAGTTCTGGTTCAAGTCGAGGTGACTCAGTCCTGAGCTCTCATTGACTGACCTTCGGGAGTTGCCAGGCCTTTCTTCCTCGTCGACTGGTTTGTGTGCTGCTGTGCGGGTCCACACGGTGGACAGGGTCAGCCCAGCGTCTGCACTGAGCCAGATGAAGGGGGACGTTCCTCCCCTGTAGTGGACGGTGGGAGCTCTGTGCTGGCAGGCGGGGTGGGCGGGTGCTCAGACCTCCCTCCCTCCACCCTAGACTCCCTGTGGGTTCTGGACCCTCAGTTGGCACTGCCCTCCTGGGGTGAGGCGGCAGGGCCCCCTGGGCAGGCTCTAGCCAGTTTTGCTTTGGCTGAACCGGTTCCACCTGAGTCCTTGGAATTGGGACGTGGGGGTGTACGCTGCTGCAGAGGCTGCGGGCTTAGCCGAGGGCAGTGAGGGAGGAGTTCCCACTGTGCATTCTGTTCCCAGGAGCCACCTGGCACAGGACCGCCTGGTGCTGTTCTCATCTGTCCTGTCCACTGGGGGCGCAGAGGGGCTGGGGGTGTTTCGTGGGATAGACTTGGCTCTAGGTCTGAAGTGGGCCCGTGTGGGAGGGCGAGGTCTTGTCCAGCACATGTGCGGCCTGGGAGAGGCCCCGGGGCTGCAGTCGCTGTGACCTGACAAGCTATGGCTACCATCTGGGGGTGGCCCCTTCCTTCCTCGTGGGGGTGGGGGCTGTGCTGGGAGACCCCTCAACTCCAGAGGACCTGAACCTGCGGCCCTCCTCCCCTCACCCCGGGAACCTGGAGGTTCTTGCCTTTACCCAGAGCCTGTTGGTCCAGATCCGGCCCACTCCCCTCACCCGCTGAGGCCCCACCCGCACTCCTCAGCCCATCCCTCTCCGTGAGAACACGGCTGAGGCTCTGGAGTGAGCCCGCCCAGTGCCAAGCCCTCCAGCCCCCTTCCCCACCCCCAGACCCTCCAGCCCGCCTTCCCCACCCCAGACCCTCCAGCCCCCTTCCCCACCCCCAGACCCTTCTAGCTGCCTGCCCCACCCCAGCACTCCTACCACAGTGACCCCACTTCTCACAGTCCCTGTGTGCTGACTGACAGCCAACAGTCTGCTGGCCACCCAGAGGCTCTCAGTGTCCCAGTGGGAAGGAGTGCCACCAGCCCAGAGGCACAAGGTTTGGATCCACCAGCTGTTCTTTGTACGAAAGCGCAGTCCCTCCGGTCGTTCACTGCCCCCAAACATCTGCTGGGCCAGCCCTGAGTGGGTTCCCACTCTCACAGTGCAGGCAAGTCTGCAGCCAGCGGTCACCAGGGCCCCTGCCTGCTTGCCAGCAATCTGAGCACCCTGTTGTCCCCCTGGCGTCCCTCTCCCGTCTCTGATCTGGCTGCTGGGCTTGGGTGGGCCCCACGATGACACGGTTGGAAAGCATGATGGCCCCCCTCCTCCTCCTCCTCCCCCGGCTGGCAGACTGCTGGTTTTTCAGGGCTTGACTCAAATGTCTCAGCTTGTGGACCCTCAGTTCCTAGGCTGGGCACAGCCCTCCCCTCCCGTTTCCATTCTCAGCCTCTGCGATGGAAGGCTCAGGGCAGGCACGCAGTGGCCCGAGACAGTGGGCTTTGTGCTCATACTGACCACAGGCCTGAGGAGACCTGGCTCCGTGCCTCGGTTTCCCCTCTGTGAAGGGAGTGACCACAGTTCTTCCTACGCGGGTGGGGTGAGGCCGAGAGGCCCTTCTCTACTCGGCCACGTGCTGAGAGGACACATCAACAACTGAATGGATGTGCAGCCCGTGGGGACCTGTGCCCGGGAGTGCTACTTCGTGTCCAGGCGAGCTGGACCGTCCTTACAGGCCCTCCTCCACACTCGGTTCCCCACCGAGCAAGTGTCAGGCCTGAGGGTGGACGGGAGGATGAGAAAGGAGGGTCAGGATGAATGAGGAGGGAGCTGAGGGGAATGAGGGCATTGTCTAACTGGGTTCTGGGCCCCACATCTGTCTGGTCCCATCTGGGGGACAAGAGACACAGAAAGGGGGCTTGAGAGCCACCCTGAGAGTTCCTCTCCCGTGAGGGGATGGTTCTGGATCAGCTGGGCAGCAGTGCAAGCTGAGACCATGACCTGTGACCTGCTCCAGGCCACCAGGACCAGCATCTTTGAGCTCTAAGTACAGAGCAGGGCTTAGGCTTTGGGCTCAGTCCTCCCATTGGTCATCCACACCCATTGGTCATCCACTCCAAATGGTCATCCACCCCAAATGGTCATCCACCCCCACTGGTCATCTCCCCCCCACTGGTCAT
>NW_006399879.1:7923715-7930608 GCF_000299155.1 Elephantulus edwardii | reverse complement strand
GGTCATCCATCCCCCACTGGTCATCCACCTCCCCACTGGTCATCTACCCCCACTGGTCATCTACCCACTGGTCATCCACCCCCCACTGGTCATCTTCCCCCCACTCCATCCCCTACTGGTCATCCATTCCCCACTGGTCATCTACCCCTCACTGGTCATCCATCCCCCACTGGTCATCCAACCCCCAGTGGTAATCCACCCTCTTTGGTAATCTGCTTCCCTCACTGGTCATCCACCCCACATTGGTTATCTACCCACCACTGGTCATCCACTCTCTTTGGTAATCTGCTTTCCTCGGTGGTCATCTGTCACCCCACTGGTCATCCACCTCCCCACTGGTCATACACCCACAACTTGTCATCCACCACTCCACTGGTAATCCACTCCACTGGTTATCAACACCACTGGTCATCCACCTCTACATTGGTCATCCACAACCTCACTGGTCACCTACCCCCTCACTGGTCATTCATTCACCCTCTTTGGTCATCTGCGCCCCACTGGTCCTCCACCTCCCACTGGTTCTCCACCTCACTATGCTGACTCCATAGTGGTTACATCTGATGACCTGGGCTTCTGCTGCTCCTCTGTTCTCCCAGGATGCTCTGCTGTCCTGGCCTCGTCCCAGAGCAGGGACAACGAGGCCCTGACTCAGCAGACAGGGCTTCTGCAGAGTGGCCAGCTGCTGCCGAGGGTGGGCCTGCCCCTGGACAGGGCTGCCGCCCCGCCCGGCCTGAGATGCTGCAGCTCTGGGCTTCTTGGTAAATGGACACCCCAAAACACATCCGCCTTTGTGATGGTGAAGGCCTTCAACAGCCGGTTCACCTGAGGGGCGGTGTGTGTGTGTGTGTGTGTGTAAGCATCCCACGTGCACACTCATGCTCATCTACCCCATTTCCACACTCACACTCACTCACCCCCACATTTCCACACTCTCAACTCATCCCACGAGCTCACCCCACATTTCCACACTCACCCCACATGCTCACTCACCCCATATTTCCACACTCACCCCACGTGTTCTCACCCCACATTTCCACACTCACCCCACGTGCTCACTCACCCCACATTTCCACACTCACCCCACGTGTTCTCACCCCACATTTCCACACTCACCCCACATGTTCTCACCCCACATTTCCACACTCACCCCACGTGCTCAATCCACATTTCCACACTCACACTCACCCCACGTGCTCACTCACACCCCATGTGCTCACTCACCCCACATTTCCACTCTCACCCCACGTGCTCACTCGTGCCTGCACTCTGACAAGTTTTGAATTCATTTTACAGCTGGAAGCTGCACAGATTGCACCTCCAGTCAGGATTCAGTACACAGACCCCAGGCTGTAAATCCCAGAGACGAGTCTGCTGGACTCATTTGTCAGTGCCCTGTGGTCCCCTGTGGCCACGCTGTGACACACGGTCTGCAGCCTTCCCTGTAAGGGCCGTCCTACGCCCTGCCCACCACATAGGCAGCGTCCTCACACTGGGCCTGGGCCCGGGGATTTGCCCTGAGGGTTTGCCTTCCGTAGGCCCTAGGGCCGTCACTGGACATCTTCTTCAACGGAATGTTGTTGCCACTTTCCACGGTGGGAAAGCCCGTGCAGAGGCTGCTTTCGAGCCACCGACGTGACGGGGTTGGGCACAGGTTCAGGTGCTCTGTCGCTGACCATTTGAGAGGATTTCCAGCCAGGAGACAGCGCCGGACACACCCTCCCAAACGTGGACCCAAGTGGCCAGGGGACGTGCGACCTTCCCTTGGATCACTTCCACGGTTACGTGTGGCTTTGCTGGGCCGACCGTCTCCGGCTCCTGGTGATCCGCTAATGGCCTGAGTGGCTGCCCACCCTGTGCCGTTGACCTGCTGACCTGCTGCTCTGGCCGCTGGGCTTCGCGAACGCCTTCTCTGGGCCGTTCCCACACTCTGCCAGGCAGCGCACTGTGGGATCACGGGGTTTCCTGGGGGGCGTTCCGGAAGGCCAGCTGCAGGCCTCTCCTCCTGCTGTCGTAGGCTGTACGCTGTGCTGAAGCCTCTCCAGCTGGGGCAGCTCTGGGAGGGTTTGCGATACCTGGGGGGCAGCTTCCCACACCACACAGGCGGCCAGTACGGCATGGCATGGGGAAGGCAGTGTCACCGCGAGTTTGTGTCATCTCAGCTTTCACGTTGACTCTTAGCAGCTGGGTCCCTGCTCCGGCCCAGCCTGGCCCAGCCCGTGTGACCCTCTCCCGGCACGCTACAGGCAGGCTGACAAGACGGCTTCCTGTCGCCCACGTCCAGCTCCAAACGCTTCAAGGGCAGTCTTGTGTCCTGACTCACTCCTTCTCATGATCACCTCTGCTCTAGGACGGCCCCCAGGGGTCAGCCTGCATCCTTGAGCTCCACAGGGGGTCCAAACTCGGGGATGGGGGATGATTACCTAGGGGTGGGGAAGGAGCAGAGTCCCACTTAATGGGGTCAGGTAATGAGGGAGAGGGCTGAGTGGACGCCTGCTGAGGTCCTAGAGAGGGCCCCTGCTTCGCTGGTCCACGGAGCTGGAGAACAGACCCCAAGGCCTCACTGTCTGTGTCCCCCCACACACGGCCTCAGGTGGCCCACAGTGAGCTCCGCTGGTTTGGAGTTTCCTGGGAGTCATCAGGGTTCCCCCAGGACATCCCCAGAGTTCAGACTGCCCCATGCTTCCAGGAAGCCATTTAGACGTCCACTGGCTTCCAGATTCAACCCACAAGCCTTGAGGCTGCGGCTACAGCCTGGAGTTGCCAGGGGACTGAGCAGGGTGGGATGGAGACACGTTTAGATTATCTAGGTCCCAGCAGTTCATTAAGACAGAGAGAGAAAGAGAAACGGTGAAGCCAAATCACCAGTCCACAGCTGATGACAGAGACACAGACCCTTCTCACAGACAGACATAGACTCTCCGCAAAGAAGAGAAACCTCTTCCAGACTAATACGCTTTCCTCACACGGAGGTACGTCCTGAGAGAGACCACCCTCCAGACATAAAATCACACACACACAGAGACACTCACCCCCTACACACACACACGCACTCACTCACCCTACACACACACACATTCACCCCTACACACACCCCTTCCTCACACATACACGCATGCCCGCACGCACGCACACATACACATCTATACACACGCTCACCCCCTCCTCACACACCACACCCCTACATGCATATATACACACACAGAGACACACACAACCTAAACACCCCCTACACACATATCTCTTCATCCACACACATCCCTACACACACTCACCCCCTCCTCATACACACACACCCCTACATACACACATATGCACACACAGAGACACACACAACCTACACACCCCCTACACACACATCCCTTCATACACACACACCCCGACATACACACATATACACACACACAGACACACATCCTTCACACCCCCATACACACCCTCCCTACACACATATCTCCCCACATCCCTGCACACACACACACACACACACATTTCTTTCCCTCTGGCTCCAGTTGAGCTGGGTGCATCCTGGAGTTTACTTTGTCGCCCTGTGATGGGAAGTCCCCCTGTGCAGTCAGTCTTTCACACACTGTCATTTTACACACGGTCCTGGAGCAGTGACTGTGACAGCTTCTACTTAGGCTCTTCACATGTGCTCATCCTCCAGTCTGAGGACGGGGCCTCCAGTGCCCCCAGCTCTGCCAGGAAGCAGGACTTCCGATTGGCTTCTGGGAACGTTTTGTCCCGTCGAGTCAGAACCGAGCCCTAGCTGACCTTGGAGCGGGTTTTCAGAGGCGGAAAATCACACGGGAGGAGACGGCCCGTCCGTCTTCTGTGGGGCAGTTAGTGGATTCAAACTGTGTGGTTTTGGGATTGCAGCATGAGAGCTGCCACTTAGAGCTGAGTGCACAGTCCCCTCTGACCCTCGTGAGGTCACTGTGTGCGGCTGGCCCACATCAGGTGGGTTTACTTCTCAGTGAGTGAGCTCTCCATGCCTCCAGCATTTTCTCACTCGACCATCAGTCTCCTGAGTGTGTGCCCTGGATGCCGGTTAGACACACTGCTGTCGTCCTTGTTGGCTCGGAACTGGAGCTCAGAGAGCAGCCTCTGCCTGGGCAGGGTGCTGGGAGACGCCCCAGTGCTTCCTCCCACAGGAAGCCCCCTTTCCGCCTCTCCTTGCACTGTGCCCTGCGGCTTCAGGCCCGGGTGGAGGCCACACTTATGGAGGCCCAGCCCTGATCTCTGTCAGCACCGGACACCATGTGGCGTGTGTGTGTGTGTGTGTGTGTGTGTGTGTGTCCTCCAGGGCCCAGGAAGCCAGGAATTGGCACTTAGTCCAGATCAAGGGACTGATGTGTATCTGGTTGTGGGAGATCCCACCAGGCTCCCCACGTTCCACATCTGAGACCATCCGGGCTCTCTCATTGCTCCCCTCCCGTGGTCCCGGGAGGCCACCACGTACACGGAACAGCTGCAGGCCTGTTGGAATTACATGCAGAGGGCTGTGTAATCGAGATTTGGCAAGATTAGCTTCCTGTAAGTGGGAATTTGGTGGGAACATAATACGATTTGGCTGACTGTGGAGGGCTGGGGTAACCCGACCACTGGCCAAGCTCTCGGGGAGAATGCGGGAAGTCCCAGCATCCCTCAGGTTGGACAGCTGCAGCTCTGACCGCACTGTGAACTCCAGGAACCTCGGCACCCCCGACCCCTGCTCCTGCCAGCAGATTCCACACAGGGCCAGCCACCCAGCGTCTCTCATGATGCTGTAAGGGGGAAGGCTCTGAGCCCCAGTTGGGGGTTCCAACCCCCTCACGCCTCTTCCCAGCCACCCTTTCCTGCCTGCGCACGCTCTCCTTGGGGCTGGATCAGAAACACCTGCGTGGAAGGTTGTGGCAGAAGATCTCCAAAGTGTTCTGGAACCTTCTTCACAAGATGCCCTGTGAGACCTGCCAGAGAGGAATTAGAGAGGAGGTGGGTCGAGCCGTGACAACTCCATCCACTCACCGCTCTCTCCCCTAATTACTCATGGTTTCCTGGTCCTCAGACAGCGATGGCCTCGCTTCTCCCTGCCCTTCTGGGTCAAGGCCTGTGTCTCTGTGAAGGAAGACGCCACCATTGCAGGTGTGGGAGCCTGTCTGCGCCCTCGTCCCCGTCTTTTCCCCTTCTCCCCGACCTCTGTGGTCCACCCTCCTACACTCCATAGACTCAGTCTGGTGATACGACCCTCTCTACACAGCACTCAGCTCTTTGGCATCAGTGGTGGGTCACCAGCTAGCCCTCCCCCGATTTTCCCTCCCGTCGCCACACGTGCCTTCCTGTCTGTGGGCCTGTCCACTGTCCCCAGCGATCTGAGTGGCAGGGTGGTGTCCTCACCATCCCCTGAGCCCTGTGGCTGTGGGTGGTGCTCCTGGGGTTGCCTGATGACCTCACCCTCTCAGTGGTTGGACCACAGTGTGGACTCCGCAGTACCAACCCGGCCCTGTCCATCCCACTGTCCTGCTCTAGGACCTGGCGCTGGCCAGGGTTCCACATGAGGCCAGTACCTCAGCTCCTGTCATCCATCTGGGGGAGGGGAGCTGGGACATGGAGGCTGGTGAGTGACTGGACATTTCTTGTGGGCTAGGCAGCAGGTGGGGGGGTCCTTGGTGCTCAGGAACGGGACAGTGTCCAGCCCGAGACTGACCAGGTTCTGGGTCACAGCGGCTTCTGGCTTGAAAGCCACCGTGCACTGCCCCACAGCGCCCCCTGCTGTTGGAGGGCGCTCCCGTGCACTCCGCGCTGGGGGAGGGTCTACAGGGCTGGTCCAGGGAGGCCTCTGGCTCAGGGATTCACGCTGACCCCTCAACCTTGGAGCAGAGTCTTCCTCCCCCTTTACAAGGCACAAGGACAACGGGGCCCTCAGCCACCCAGCTCCCACCGGGTGTCGTGCAAGGCACAGCCCTCAGCCCCCGGGCCACCCCATCGCCCTCCTTCATCTTGCACCCAAGCCCTGAGCACGGGGTTCTGGGAACAGGAGTTGGGGAAGGGCACCTCCTCCTCCCACAGATCCCAGTGCCTCTGTCAGCATGGCCTCGGGCTGCAGCTTGCCCGTGACTGTGACCTCGCTGCCCCACAGCTTTAAGCCTCCCATGCAGGGCTACCTGGGGCTGAGTCCATACCCTTGGCCAGATCTTGACTGCTGGGCACCAGCTGGCCTGAAAGGCAGCAGGGGTCACTGCAGGGCACACTAGGCATGTCCACAGCAGCATGGACACTTGGAATTACTTTCCACCAGGTAGTGACCTCAGCAGCAGCACCGTCTGGGTGCAGTGGGCATGCTGAGCCAGGTGTGCTCCATGCATCAGTGAGTGGGCACCATCTGGATGCATTGGGCACTTTGGGCCAGGTGTGCTCCGTGCATTAACGAGTGAACAGCAGCACTGCCTGAGTGCAGTGGATATGCTGGGCCAGGTGTGCTCCGTGCATCAGTGAGTGGGCTGGATGGGCCAGTGAGCGAGTATGCTGTGCTTGCCATGTCTGAACCCACACGTGGAATCCTGCATTGCTCCTTCATCTTCAGTGACAACTCAAATTTTGCTTTGGTCTTAATTGTCCCTGCCACCTGGAAAAGTCCCTTCAGCTTCCTGGGGACAGTCTACTACTGAGCTTAAGTCTACTTCCATGACATCCAGGTGTTTGGTGGTTGTGATGGTGTGGTGATGGTGGTGGTGGTGGTGGTGGTGATGGTGTTGGTCATAATGGCAGTGGAGGTGGTAGTGGTGATGGTGGTGGTGTTCATAATGGCAGGGATGATGGTGATGTGGTGGTTGTGGTGGTGACGATGGTGGCGGTGATGGTGGTGGTGGTGATGATGGTGATGGTGGTGGCGGTGGTGATGGTGGTGGTGGTGG
>NW_006399879.1:7922027-7923602 GCF_000299155.1 Elephantulus edwardii | reverse complement strand
ACGATGGTGGCGGTGGTGGTGATGGTGTTGGTTATAATGGCAGTGAGGATGTTGTTGTTGGTGGTGATGCAGGTGGCGATGATGAAAAGACTAGAAAAATTATGATCCCAGCGAGGAACTGAAGAACGAATGACAGACAGCCCATGTGAACGATCTCTCAGATAAATGCTTTTTCTCCTCAGAATTCAGTGCTTAGTGCTGAGCTGTCCTGGTGCTGTGACCCTGGTTCTAGTCTGTGTGCACTGTAGCCCTACCCTTGTGCCCCCTGGCTTCCTGTGAACTGGAAGTGATGTACCAGAACTTCTGGAAGGGATTCTGCTTTTCCAAGCAGATCTTGTCTTGTATCACTTGTCTCTTCTGTAGCTTCCTTTCAAAATCACATTTCTCCCAAGTCTCCAGCTGACTGGCACACAGGCTTCCCGGGGAGGTTTTAATCCCAGAGATTCCGAGTTACCTGGGTCGCAGGGACCCCTCTATCTTCTTACGAAGCTCCCTAGGAGATGTCAATTTGTAAGCAAGGTTGAAAATGCAAAACTCCATTCTTCCTCATTGCAGGCTATTTAAAAACAGACTCCTACCTGGCATCTGGCAGGAGGTAATGTGCTTCTGGGATCTGGGCACAGCCAGGATCGGTGTCACCAGGGAGAGGGAGGCAGCTGTTACCAGGCAATGGGCCTATGTTCAGTCATCTTAAAAATAATAAAGAGTGGCGGGCAGAGTTCACAAAGAGGGAAACAGCTGTGTTAAAGTCAAGGCCAGAAGGTCCGTTTCCCACAGGCAGCTCCATGGCCAAATGATGGACTTTCTTTCTCTCCTTCAATTTTATCTAACAAATAAGGAACAGGACACAGGGAGTTTAAAGGAGTTGCCCAGGGTTACTTATTGAGTTACAAGTTAGCATGGGTACCTCCCAGTGCCTCTGTCCATCCTATCACCCATCCATCCACCCACTAGTTCACCTATCCATCATCCACCCACTTATCCATATGTTCACCCATTAATTCACCCGTCACATGCACCCATCTATTCACTTACCTGTCCACCAACCATCCATATATTTCATCATCTACGCCATCCACTCACCCATTCATCCATCTACTCATTAATCTAAGGAACTTCCCAAGTGTTTCTATCTCTCTGTAATCTGACCATCTATGTATCCATCCAACTATCATCCACTCACTCACCAATTCACCCATCCATCCACTCCCCCATCCATCCATCCATCCATCCATCCATCCATCCATCCATCCATCCATCCAAACCATCGTCCACCCGTCCTCCACTCTCCATCCATCCACTCTGTATCCATCCACTCTCCATCCATCCACCATCCATCCATCCATCCTCCACTCTCCATCCATCCACCATCCATCCATCCACCCTTCGTCCACTCTCCATCCATCCACCATCCATCCATCCACCCTTCGTCCACTCTCCATCCATCCACCCTTCGTCCACTCTCCATCCGTCCACTCTCCATCCATCCATCCATCCATCCATCCATCCATCCACCCATCATCCACTCTCTATCCATCCTCCACTCTCCATCCATCCTCCACTCTCCATCCATCC
>NW_006399879.1:7916068-7921862 GCF_000299155.1 Elephantulus edwardii | reverse complement strand
CCTCCACTCTCCTTCCATCCACCCACCCATCATCCACTCTCCATCTGTCCATCTACTCTTCCATTTACCAAAATAGCCAACTATCCACCCTTCCATCCAATAATCCACCCATCCATTGACATACCCACTCAATCCCCTATCCACTCTACCATCTACTCCCTATTCTTTCTCCTTCCTTCCTTCCTTCCTTCCTTCCTTCCTTCCTTCCTTCCTTCCTTCCTTCCTTCCTCCATCCACTCCTCCATCCATTAATCCACTTCCCCGTCCATTTACTGGAACTCCATAAGGCTCCATTTCTCCCACCTTAGACGCCAGTGCCCACCCTGGACTGACTTCTGGAGGCACCAAGTCACTCATGTTCACATCCTAGGAATTTTCAATCTGCACAGGAACTACAGGAGGTACCAGGGAAGAAGGGAAGGGTCATGTCAGTGGCATAGGGTCACTGCCAGGCCGAGGAAGGTCCAAGAAGACTTCTGAAGGAGATGACTGGGTAAGAAGTCACTGTGTGAGGAAGCGTAGAGGAACAGGATGTCCTCACTGGAGGATAGTGTGATCCCACCTTCCTGGTATGAGAGGTATGGGGTGTCCAAGGGACCAGCAGCTGGTCAAGGGTAACATTTGAGGACAGTGAATGGAGGTGAGAAGGAGACACACCAGCACTGTCTGTGTGGTCCAAGGAGATCCTGGCCCTCCGCCCCAGCCCCTTCCCATGGTTCTTTCATTTACACCACCTTCTAAAAGGACCTTGAAGGACTGGGGAGGACCTAGGAGAAGCAGGTGGTCTGGTGAGGCTTCAGAGCCTCCTCCCCATCTTCCTGGGCTCTGGGGGAGAAGTCAGTCATGGTGATTATTTGCTAATTCCCCAAGGCCCCCATCACACACTATTATCTTTGTGGGCTGGAGGACACATAGTGGCTTTATTTAGTTTGGTTCCCACAGGCCAGGGCTCCTCAGGCTGGAGTCCTGCATGGATGGGAGACCCGTCCTTGGCTCCCAGGGTCCCCGCGTCCTGTGAGGGGATGGCACACATGTCAGGGACCTCTTATGGTGTGGCAATGCGCTACCGTGGCATGTGCTATGGGCCCCCAGGACTAGTGACCGGAGTTCTGGAAGAGCATACAGGGTGTGTTGTTTTGGGGTTCTGAAGGATGTGTAGGAGTTTGCTGGGTGGACATGGAGGGTAGATGGTGGAGAAAATGGTGGGTACAGGCAATGCCATTTACATTCCAGTCTCAGAGGGTCCTGGACCTGCACATGAGGACCTCACAAGCTGGTGTGTGCTGTGACCAGATGGGGCGCAGGGTGGGAGGGCGGATGTGGGACCAGGAAGGGGCAGAAGTTAGAGGCTCCCATGCAGCCTGTCGTCTTCTGCCTGGAAATGCAGACATGCTCGGGAGATGATGTGGACGCCGTCTCAGGTGGGAGCAAAGCGACGCTGAGCACAGCCAGGTGCGTGAGTTCTGGTGACGCTGTGTTGTGTGCCATGCAGGGGCGCACAGACCCCTCCTGCCGTGAGTTCCAGTGTCAGGAGCCCGGGCAGCGTAGCCGCGAGTCCCAGCCACTTGCAGCCAAGTTTGGGTTTTTCTACAAGAAGTTTTTATTTTATACTAGTTTGCTTGCAAAGTTTGTGTTCATTGTTTTTCCACACTGTCTTCATCGCATTGTATTTCCTAGTGTTTACAAACTGATCTGTCAGCATAAACACAGTGGAAACCCTAGAATGTTCCCCTGAGATTGAAGGGGCACTGGGGGCTCGGTGTTAGTAATTATCTGCTAACACAAAGGTCAGCGGTTTGAATCCACAAGCTGCTCTGTGGGAGGAAGATGAGCCATGTCCTCCAGGAAAGATTCACAGCCGCCGGCACCCCGTGGAGGTAGGCCGGGGCGGGACCGACTGGGCACAGGTGGAGTTGGGTTTCTTCGTTTTTCAATAGTCTGTAGTTTTCCATTCAGCAGTTGGTACACGTTTCCTACGTTGACTGTGGTTCTCTCGATGCAGAAGCATCTTCCCCTTCCTCCCGGGGTTCTCCGCTTCCACTGCTCCTCCTCTCCTGCTCTGTCTGGCCTCCGGAGCTTGCTGGGGCCAGTGCTGCGCTGTCAGTCACGTGCAGTTCACACCTAGGAAGTGTGTTCCTCCTTGTCCCCTCACTCTCTGTCTGCGTGGTTCACACTTAGGGAGCATATTCCTCCAAGTCCCCTCATGCCGGGCCCTCGTGTCTTCATCCCCTCATGTCCTCCTGGCCTCAGGGCCGTGGGAGCTGTGGTTCCCACGGTCACTAGTCTTTAATTGTCTTCTGATCTTTGACCATCTTCACTCCTTTTTGCTCCGGGCAGGAAGTGACCAGGACCTGCACCTTAGATGACCACTCACATGCTTTTAACATCCCATCTGATCACCAGAGGAGGGAGGGGGATGCTGTGCTGTCCAACTTGAGGTCCCAAGGCTGTGACCACAGAATTCTCCGGCCACTTTCAAAAGGTCACCAGGCCAACCTTCCTCATCATCTTTCCTCTGGAAGCTTCTCTGAATCCTGTCCTCCATGGTGACCATATGGACATCTGGACCCTGTCCACCATGGTGACCGTATGGACATATGGACCCTGTCCTCCATGGTGACCGTATGGTCATCCGAATCCTGTCCTCCATGGTGACCGTATGGTCATCCGAATCCTGTCCTCCATGGTGACCGTATGGTCATCTGAACCCTGTCCTCCATGGTGACCATATGGACATCTGGACCCTGTCCTCCATGGTGACCCTATGGACATCTGAATCCTTCCTCCATGGTGACCCTATGGACATCTGAACCCTGTCCTCCATGGTGACCCTATGGACATCTGAATCCTGTCCTCCATGGTGACCCTATGGACATCTGAAACACTGACATGTAGCTGCCAGAATCATGACCGCTCCAGCCCTCTGCTCTTACCATGGACACAGTGACGTAGGGGCCAAGAGTCCAAGGCTGGCAGCCCTGAAGGGCGGATTCTCTGAGGCAGATGTGAGGGGAAATCATCTGGAAGGGAGTGACTGAGACCCGGGTGAGGAGAGCAGCGTGACTAGCAGGGTCAGGAAGGGCAGGGCCTCCTCCCTGTGTGTTCACAGGCTGCCCCTGTCTGACCCCCTAAATCAAGAGGGCTCTGAAGGGTGTCCAGAGCAGCTGGAACCTCCTCTGTAAATGTCCCTGTGCCTGGACTTTGTGGCGGGAGCCCAAGGGGTGGCCAGTCTCAACAGGAAAAGTACAGAGGACAGTTAGTGATGCCCCTATGGACGCCGGGTGGGGAAGGATCCATGCGTTCAGCTCCGACTCGCAGTGGCCCCGTGGGTGCTGGAGGGGACCCTGCCCATTCCTGCTCCGTCTTCACCCCCCCGCCCCTGTACTGCTGGAGTCCACGGGTGCAGCCGCTGGGCCGGCCCATCTCATGGAGGGTCACCCTGCCCTTCTCTGACCCCTCCTATGCACAGCGCCTGAGCCAGCCTCACACCCTCCCTCCTAAGGGCACTCCTGCTCACCCGAGATGGATCGCCTGTTCTCTGGCTCAGCCCGGCGCTGTGAACGTGTTACAGGCCGACACGGGAAAGGGCCTGGCACCTGAGGAACACAGGATCGTGATGTGGGCACAGGTCTGTTAAGTGCGCCAGGGAACGGTGAAGACATTGGAAATTTGGGGGCTCAAAACGAGCCCGAGAGAGAGGACTGTGAGCTCCGGCTGTCAGCAGAGTGGTACCGCGAGCTCGTTCAGTGCAGGGCACCCCGGACTTTGTGGAGAACAGAGCATAGGGCGGCCAGTGAAGCAAGGCCCATGGTGGGGATTCCCACTCATCCTCCTCTTACCCACCAGTGTTCCCAGGCGGGCGCTGGGGTGGAGTCGCCAAGCTCAGGTCCGTCTTACTGCACTGGCCGTGGAGGGTGGCCGGGGAGCTGGCCTTACTGGGGCAGCAAAGTGGCGTTCCTGGGTTTGACAAGGCCCTTGGCCTCTCCTCTCCAGAAGGCCCTGGAGCCCTCCTCGTCACCGAGGCCAGAGCCAGCGACACTGCCCAGGAGCCTGTAAAATTAGCAACTTCATTTTGGTTGTCAGGAAATCATTTGCTGAGGAATTATGTTTTCAAGGGATTAGCTTTCTTTTTTTGGGGGTGGGGGGTGGATTAGCTTTCTTACAAGCCAGTGTGATGAAAAGAGAGGAAGACTGCTGGGGGGAGAAAGGGCACCTTCGAGATTTATAGTGGTGACTCATTCATTATTCATGAGCTAGGAAAAGACAAGGCTGGTGAGTTGGACAGACACATGGGGCCCAGGGGCTGGGGACCAGAGGCAGGGATGTGAGGGGCCAGGGGCTGGGATCTGGGAGCTGGAGAGCTGGGAGCTGGGAAGCAGGGCCAGGTGGCTGTCGGTGGAGGACCCAGTGGTGAGGACCAGGGACCTGAGAGGGTGAGGTTGGTGGCCAGGGGACTAGGAGATGGAGAACCAGAGATGGGGGCCAGAGGCTAGGGGTTGTGGTGGGAGCAGGGACAGGGCCTAGGGGGATGGTGGACCAGGATACTGGACACCGAGGGGCCAGGGATGGAAGCCAGGCGCTGAGGAGGCAGGGGGCCAGGGGATAAGAATGAGGCTCTTGGGGGACAGGGTGGTATGTGGCCAGGGTACTGGGAGTCCAGGGTGGAAGCAAGGGGCCAGGGTACTGGGGGCTGAGAGACAAGGGATGGGAGCCAGGGGCTGGGGTGTGCGGGGCCATGAGACTGGATGGGGCCCTTGTGGGGAGGTGACATGGGACTGAGGGGCTGAGGGGCCAGGGACTGGCTGGAGTGGAGCAGATCCAGGGGACTTGCAGAGTGACCTTTGGTATCAGAGGGCTTGAGGCCAGTCCTGCATCCCTGTGCCGGTCCACCTCCTCAAAGGCCTTCTCGACTGACCCTCCACGTTACCAAGCCGGCTGTGCTTCTCTGGAGACTGGCTCCTTCTGGCAACACGTCTTAATTTGCACTGTAATTACACGGGGGTGAACCACCTGGTCTCAGAAAGCAGCTGACCGGGTCAGAGCTTGAGGACCAGCCTGTCTGCAGCCAGAGGTGGCTTCTCGTTGGAAGGAGAGGGCCCTCCTCCCTGAGGGGGCAGGCGGGCGGTCTGCGGTTTTAGGGGACTTCATCGAACCTGGTCCCCATGTGGTTTGGTGATGGCCTCAGGAGATAAAGTATCAGGTCAGCAGGACGGCACTGGCTCAGAGGTAAATTGCCAAGGTCAGAAGGGTTAGGATGGAGTGCTGGTCAGCAGGACGGCACTGGCTCAGGGGTAAATCGTGTAGGATGGAGGCTGAATGGAAAGGTGACTCCCAGGAAGGGCGTGGGAAGGTGCAGGTACCTTGTGGGTATTGTAATTAGTGTTACAAAATTATTAAAAGGAAAAGGGATTAGATTTATAAACTTTAAATCAATTGACAATCAAAACATGAAAAATGCAATAATTAACAAATATACGATAACCCATCAGGTGCTGGCATGCAGGAGTGTGGACACCTGCATGACAAGGCACCTGTACCGGGTGGACACCTGCGTAACAGATACCTGTACCGGGTAGACACCTGCGTGACAGATACCTGTACCGGGTGGACACCTGCGTGACAGGCACCCGTGCCGGGTGGACACCTGCGTGACAGATACCTGTACCGGGTGGACACATGCGTGACAGGCACCCGTGCTGGGTGGACACCTGCGTGACAGGCACCTGTGCCGGGTGGACACCTGCGTGACAGATACCTGTACCGGGTGGACACCTGCGTGACAGGCACCTGTGCC
>NW_006399879.1:7910735-7915968 GCF_000299155.1 Elephantulus edwardii | reverse complement strand
GGTGGACATCTGCATGACAGGCACCTGTGCCGGGTGGACACCTGCGTGACAGGTGGACACTTGTGATCTCTCCAGAAGCACCAAGTGGAGAACAGTTACGTTGTAGAAAGGGGCTGTGGAGGCTCTGTGCTAGGTGGAGTCTTCTACTACGCAGAAGCCCTGAGTTCAAGTCCGGCTGGGCCCCCTGTATAACTCCGTCTGTGGGTGCAGGCTTGTGGCTTGCTTTGATGAAAACGTTTCCTGGGTTCCCAGACTCAGATGAGTAGAAAAAGGGCCTGACAGCCAGTTATAAAAAACTAGCCAGAGAGCACCCTGTGGGTTCACCACGGAGCCCAGCACGGCGTAGGGCAGGCTGCACTCGGCCCCACCGACAAGCTTTGCCCCGTGGCAGCCACAGCACCAGGGCTGGGCATTTTAGGGAAAGGAGCCTCGTGTTCGGTGCCTTTGTCTCAGGATCCCTGCAGGGCATGAGATAAGGACCCACCTTTGCCGAGTCAGGGGCCCCCATGCCCGCTGCAGCCTGGACTCGGGCAGCCTGAGCGTGTCCACAGTGCAGGCTCCTGCCGCCTGCGGGACATTAACCACCAGCTGTGTTGGCTCTCGGCTCTGCGGGATAGAATTACTCCTTTTTCCTGTGGATTCAGGTTTCTCCAGTGCCCTGCCCAGCGGCCAGTGGCAGACCTGCTGTGCTGCCCCGCTCATGTGTCTGTCCATCACTTGTTCGTCTTCTCATGTGTCCAGGCGTCACTTGTTCAGTTATCACCTGTCGGCTGTTCATTCATTCCTGCGTTCATTCACCATTATCCAGTCGTGTGTGTCCGTCTCTGGTTCACCCGTTCTCAGGCTCATGCGCCCGTATTTCCACTCCTTTCCCTGTTCGTTGTTTGTTCGTACAGTCATGGGGCGGGCACTCACTTCTCATCCATTCCCTGTTACCTGCTCGTATGCTCTTCCACCCTGTGTCCATTCAGTTAGAGTTGACCCACTTTTGCCCTGTTAGGTCTGAGATGCTGAGATGCACATGAAAGGAGTGAGCCGTGAGTGGACCGGCTGGCCTTGGCCGAGGCCACTCTCAGACCTCACTGCCGCCATCCCTACGGGAGGCCCCAGCTCCAGCCTTGGGCCTGTTGGGAAATGTTGACCTTACAGCATCGCTGCGGAGGTGGGCTGTGCACCGGGGACCAAGGAAGATGGCAGGTGGGATGATGGCACGGAGGGCTTCCTGGAGGAGGCGGAGGTGGAGGCAGGTCTCAGGAGCCAAGTCCTCTCTGACTAATGGAATGCTGGTTTTCTAACACTGAGAAGGCAGCCTTGGTCTTTGAATTCTGGGTGTGGTAGAAATCCAGACAGTGTAGAATAGTGGAGAAAGGAAAGAGTAATTGTACATCCCAGTCCGCTCAGGATTTTGTGGTGATAAATACTAGTTGGTGTGTGTCATGAGTCGGGATGTCCCGCAGCTGACCCTCCAGCGGGTTTTCAGAGACAGTAAATGGCATAGGAAGTGACTGCCCATCTTTCTCCCACGGAGCAGCTGGTGGATTAGAACCGCATGCCTTTGGGATTGCAGCACAGCTCCTTACCAGCATAAAGTAGAGGATTGGTAAGAGAAAGGCCCTCAATGGACTGACCTGGGCGAAGCTGCAGCAGTGGGCTCAGCGTGGCACCCATCGTGAGCATGGTGCAGGGTGGCAGGTGTGGGTCTGCTGTACAGGGGTCACTGTGGGCTGGCCGACTGGACAGCTCCTGACAGACACAGCGAGGTGAGCTGGTGTGGTGAGAGGCCTCCCTGTTGCCTGTCCACCCTCCTCCTCCTCCTGCAGGTTAGATGATGTCAGTCATTTCCCTGTGAGCCCTCCCTGCATGGCCAGGAGAAGCGACTGCCCAAGCTCGTCTGCGTCTTTCTCTGTCACACACACACACACACACACACACACACACACACACACACTCACTCTCTCTCTCTCTCAGCAGTTGCGTCATTGTGGGTGGTCACAGTGTCCAACTGCTTACTCAGCACTGACGTAGGTGGGCATGGCCACTCCAAGTGCTCAGGGACGTCCCCACCACGGCCCACCTGGTGTCTGGAGGCCGTGAATGGGCCCGGGAGGCTGACAGGAGGTTGTGGCTGTGTGTGAAACGTGGTTCTGAGCACTTGTTGGTGGAGGAATGCGGCACTAGCCTTCTGACCATGGTGGAAAAAGACACAGCCTGTAGTCCCCAGATCACACTACAAGTCATACACCCATGGCCATCATCCTTTGGGGTTATCCAGCTACTGTAAATGTTGACCCTGTGCCCCCCAGACAGCACCCCGTCCTCCCTTCCAGCTGGGCCGTGTGTCTCTGTGGATGTAGCTCCGCTGGCACATTGCTAAGACACAGGACAGTAACTGAAAGGCCAGCGGTTCAGACCCACCACCAGCTGAGAGGGAGGTGGAGGTGCCTCCTACTTGTGCAGAGATCCAAGGCCTCGAGAGGTCCCGGGCAGTGCTGAGCTGCCCTGGGGCTGCGGGGAGCTGGGGCGAGCTGAGGCGGTGTCTTTGTGACTGCCCGCTTGTTTGCCAGCAGTGAGGTCTTGCAGTGTGCTGTGTCCTGTGACTGAGGGTGTCCGTTCTGGGTGGACACGTGGCAGGCTGCTGCTCCTGTCCCCCGCATGGCCGACACTGCGCGGCCCTGGCTTTCTCAGCCTCTGTGGTGGCCATGTCACTGTTTCCGCGCTGGACTTACATGCACAGGGCGGCAGTGGGGTGGGGGGCCTGGCCCTGGTTGTGTCATCCCTCGATTTGGGCGGATGCCTTAGGGCTGGGGTTGTGGGAGCCCGTGGTCATCCCACACGGACCTCAGCTTACAAGCTTTTCTGTGTAAATGCAGAGCTGTTTAAGTTACTGTAAGATTTAAATAGAAAAAAAAATGCTCAGGAAAAGTCTTTTTCTAAAGAGAAATGTCTATGGGTAGAAGACAGGCTGCCTCAGAAGCTGTTGAAATTTACCGTCAAGTTGCTGCTCTTAAATCCAGGGGACGTTGTCCAGGAATAGACTGGTTTTAGTTGTTGTTGTTGTTGTTGTTGTTTTTAAATTGTGATTTTAACGAAAGTTTACAAGTTTAACCAAAGTATATCCAAGAATACTTGGATCCTCATTCATTCGTAGTGGCACATGTTCTTCCTTCCCCACCCCTCAGTCTCCTCCAGACCACTTTGCTATGCACCTCTTATTCTGGACGGTTGTCATACAAATAATGTCTGATCATATATTCCTTTTAAACTGTTCTGACCTTCATCTGTTCCAATGCAATGTTCATTATTTAGTCATCATACCTTTTCTTAGTTTCCCCCCAACTCCCATGTAAGTCCTGTTTTATAACAGTGGTGTTAGCAGTATTTGTCCTGTTATGACCAAGATATTTCAGTCAGCATAATGCCCTCCAGGGTCACCCATTTTGTATATTTCAAGAGTTTCTTGTTTTTCAATGCAGTGTAGTATTCCATTGTGTGAATAGACCACAGCTTCTCTATCCATTCGTTTGTTGATGGGCACTTGGGTTGTTTCCAGCTCTTTACTATTGTGATCAACGCAGCAGTAAACATGGGTGTGCATTTATCTGTTTGGGTGGAGGTTATGGTCTTTTTAGGGTATATTCCCAGTATTGGAATTGCTGGGTCAAATGGTATTTCTGTTTGCAACTTTTTGAGAAAGTGCTATACAGTATTCCATTGTGGTTGCACCATTTTACACTCCCACCAACAGTGAATAAGGGTTCCAGTTTCTCCACAACCTCGCCAGCATTTGTTGTTTGCTGCTTTGTTGAACTTTGCAATTGTTTCTGGGGTGAGATATCTGATAGTTGTTTTGATTTGCATCTCTCCGATAGCTAAGGATTTTGAACATTTTTCATGTGTTTTTTTGCCATCTGAATGTCTTCTTTGGTGAAATGTCTGTTCAGATCTTGTTGCCCGTTTTGCGATTGGGTTGTTTACCTTTTCCTTGTTGAGGTGTTGGAGTATCCTATACATTTTAGATATGTCTCTTATCAGATATGTCATTACCAAGTATTTTTTACAGTCTGTGACTTTTCTTTTTACCCTGTTGGAGAATTTTTTTGATGTGCATATGGATTTGATTCTTAGAAAGTCCCATTCATCTATGTTATCCTCTCCTGGTTGTAAGTTTTCATGCTGCTCTGAAAACTGTTCATATTGTGGATTAGGGCTTCAAGAGTTCTTCCAAGCTTTTCTCTGATGATGTTTATCATCCTTGGTTTTACTCATATGTCCTTGATCCATTTTGAGTTGGTTTTTGTGTATGGTGTGAAGGTGTGGGTCTTTCTTGAATTTTCTACAGACGGCTTTTCAATTTTGCCAGCAACATTTGTGAAAGAGGCTGTTGTTTCCCCATTTAACTGATTTCATCTCCTTGTAAAAAATCAGTGTACCATAGGTAGATGGGCTGATTTCTGAGTTCTCAATTCTATTCCAGTGATCTATGTGTCTGTCACTGTACCAGTACCACGCTGTCTTGACCACCATGGCTGTGTAGTAGGATTTGAGATTAGGGAATGAGATGCCTCCTATCTTATTTCTCTTTTTAAGGAGTGCTTTGCTTATTTGGGGTTCTTTTCAATCCAGATAAAATTGGAAAGTGTCTTTTCCATCTCGTTGAATGATGGAATTGATATTTGTATTGGGATTACATTGAATGTGTAAATTGCCTTTGGTAGAATGGCCATTTTTACCATATTGAGTCTTTCTATCCATGAACATGGTATATTCTTCCATTTCTCCAGGTCTCTTTTTTGTTTCTTGTAGTAATGTTTGGCAGTTTTGTTCGTGTAGGTCTTTTGTGTCTCTAGTTAAATTTACTCCCAAGTATTTAATCTTATGATTAGATATTTTGATGGGTATTGTTTTTCTTAGCTCCAATTCTGTATTCTCTTTCTTACTGTAGATAAATTCACCTGATTTTTGTATGTTGATTTTGTATCCTGCCACTTTGGTGAATTGGTCTACTGTGTCCAGTAATTTTCTCTCTGAGTCTTTAGGATTTTGTATAGTTAGATGTCATATCCACTGCATATAGAGATAATTTTACCTCATTTTTTGCCAATTTGGATAACTCTTATTTCCTTCTGTTTTCTTGTTACTCTAAGACTTCCAATACAATATTGAATAGAAGAGGTGATAGTGGTCATCTTTGCCTAATTCCTGTTCTCAAAGGGAATGGCTTTAATCTCTTTCC
>NW_006399879.1:7903504-7906794 GCF_000299155.1 Elephantulus edwardii | reverse complement strand
ATTCTTAGAGTTTGCCTTTCATCCATTGAAAATATCCCACCATTGTTTTTTTTTTTTTTTCAATTCTGTGTCAGAAATTTTCATCAGACTTTCTGGCCTCAGGAAATTAATTGATTCTTTATTTTGAACTGTTTTGTCATCATGCTTTGGTTTTGTGTAGCATGTGAGGTATCTTCCTTCTTCTGTGTCATTGCTGTGGCTGAGTTTTTCATGTCTGGGACCTTAGCGGCCCCTTGGTCTGATAACCTGGGCTCGAGAGCTTACTGCTCCAGAAGAAGGAAGGGCAGCTCACCTGCCTGAACTTCTCTCTGATCCTTGGGCTCAAGGGTAGAGTTGCTTCAGTTGGGATCTCAGGGCACTAGTAGGGAAGTAGGCGACTACACACCCTGCCTTTAGCTCTTCCTCTCTGGTCCTGTGACATAATTAGGTGGAGGGCCAACTGCTTCTCATCCTTTCTCTCTGGCCCTGTAGCTAAGTTCTCTGGGCTCGATGGCTTACTGTTTTCTGGTTGCAGACCACTTTCCTGAAGTCTGTTGTCCTCCTTTGTCTGTGGAGTAGTGCAGCCAGGTTCCCTGACTCTTCACCACTCTATCTGACAATTCAGGAAGAAGGCCTTTGTCTCTGACCTTCTGCTCCAGCATTATATTCCTGTACCTGATTGATGGAGCCTTCGAGTTAGAGTGCATGGCTGGCACAGCAGGATAATGTTGCAGGCAAAAGCAATGCCATACCCGGATCCTGAATGCTAGTGTTACTCACCCCTTTGGTCCGAGGGCCACAGGCCTTCTCTGCCAGCCACTTGCAAGCCCACCAGTGAGGCAGGATCTGAAAAGGTCCACAGCTCAAGTGCTGTCTCTAGGTGGGTCTGACTCTGGGTGGGTGCTGGAAGGGTGTTTGGGAAAGACATGGAGTCACCTGCTGAGACGGTCTGTGAATTACCAGCCTTTGACCAGCTGGCTTCTGCAGCGAGGCAGGGTCTGAAAGCGTCTGCAGCTCAGGGACTAGACAGTTTGATCCAAGGGATGGACAGGCCATGCCAAGAATCACCAGTAGAAATTAATAGATAACAATAGTCACTTGTAATGACCAATATATATCAGCTGTTGTGTCCCGTCAAGTTGGAACGGATACATAGCTTACCTTTAAGCAGGTTTTTCCACAGGTAGTTTATTGCATAGGAGGAGCTTGCCCATCCTAATCCCAGAACAACTGGTAGATACAAACCTTTGGGATTGCAGCACAGTTTCTTACCAGCAGGCCACCAGAGCTCTCTGTATATATCAGTTCTATCTCTATGTATAAATTAATATAGCAGTGTTGTTGTTGTGGACTGTAGAGTCAGAACTGACCCATAGCTGACCCTCTGGCATGTTTTCAAAGGCAGTTAATAACACAGGAGGAGATTGCCCATCCTTCTTCTGTGGAGCAGCTGGTGGCCTCGAACTGCGTGTCTTTGGGACTTCAGGGCAGCTTCTTGCCACTAGGCCACCAGAGCTCCCTTATTTAGCAATAGTCCCCCAAAATGTAGACTTAATAGACACCAGTAGTCACAAGTAGACAGCAGTAGTCAGCCATCAAGGTGCTCTGGTAGCCCTGACTGTGTCATGTTGTGCTGATGACTGTGGCTGTTGGGAACCTCTGTTGGTTGGAATCCACCATGGCTCTGTGGTGGAAGAATTGAGAGTCTCCTTCCATAGACTTACTGTCTAGGGAGCCAACAGCCGGAGCTGTGGGTAGCACTGGGCTCAGTGGCCATGAACGTGGTGAGGCTTCAACCGTCACAGTGTTTCTATCATCAGTGCCATCCCATCAGCCCCTACTCACAGTGACCCCACCTGCAGCTGGGGGAGTCCTGCCCTGTCATGTTCTGCTTCACACCCTCAGCCGTGAGGAGGAAGACAGGAGGAGAGGAGGGGACCCTGGGGGATCGTGTCCTGCCTGGCACCCTCAGCCGTGTAACAGGAGGCGGAGAGGAGAGGAGGGACCCTGGGGGATCGTGCCCTGCATGGCACCCTCAGCCGTGTAACAAGAATCAGGGGCAGAGGAGGGACCCTGGGGGATCGTGTCCTGCCTGGCACCCTCAGCCGTGTAACAGGAGGCAGGGAGGAAGGAGGGGTGCATGGCCACCGTGGGCTCATCTAGCCCTCCCCCTGGGGGAGGTGATCTGGGGCTCAGCACCCACTGAGAAAGCCTGACTCTGTCCCAGGAGGGCCTGGTGGGACGGCTGAGCTGCTGGTGTCGGGAGGGGCTAGCCTCTTTCCTTACGCTGCCCCTCCCGATCAGACTCTGCCCTCTGGTAACATGGACCCCCAGGAACCATGACATTATGGCACTTTCAGATTTCTCTATTTCACTAAATTTAAATGTCTGTGACTGACATGAGCCCTGGGTAGCTCCGTGTTCACTGTGACAGTGAATTTCACATAACAGGCTGTAACTGCACCCTGATCACTGAATGCTGTTTGTTGGCCTCGTGCCCCTGCATCCGGGTCTGTGGGGCCAGAAGATGCCCCATGGTGTGGGTTCTGACCATTAATCAGAGTGGTTTAGGGGGTGCTTGTCCACAGCCCACCTGTAGTGAACCAGTGTGTGGAGAACGCCTCACCCAGGCCACAGGTCCATGCTGACGGGCACAGTGAGGGACGCAGAGCTAGTGACCCTGCTGGTCCTGCAGAAAGCCCTGCTGAGTGTCCTGGGGCTGCAGACAGAGACACAGCCGAGGAGGAGGCCTTGAAGAACAGGAGGTGAGCCTTCCTGTGTGTTCAGCGTCCAGGCCTGCAGTCCTGGCCTTGAATCTGTCCTCTCCCTCACCGTCTGTGTCTGCTCTGTCAGCTTACACCTCACAGGACATCAGGGTAAGATCTGGCCCACTGACGTGAACCTGTGACTATAACAGACGGTGCCTCCTTCTGAGTGGTCAGCCCCTTGCCAGGCCAGGCGCAGCCATGGTGGCCTCTCGCTGGGTAGCCCCTCCCACCCACACCTGTTGCTTCTTGTCACCTGCACAGCGGCTTCTCCCACAGATGGTACAGGATGCATGCCCGGGAGCCCCAGTGAGAGTGGTGGTGTCACCGACCACCCGACCACGGTTGTGACAAGAAACTCGAGGGGTTTCTTGGTGAAGAGCAGGTGAGGGACGAAGTCGGCGAAAATGAGAGTCTGCACACCAGGATGATGTAGAGAGCTCTAGTTTATTATGCTAAAAGTCTGCTTTTTATACATTTAAACTTGTTAAACTTGACTTATAGCCAACATTTTGTGATTACAAAGCTCACATAAGATTTTAACTA
>NW_006399879.1:7894775-7902444 GCF_000299155.1 Elephantulus edwardii | reverse complement strand
GTCGTGGCCAGAGAGGACAGCGAGGCGGGTGTGGCATGGCGGTGTGGGTGGGGACACTGTCGCTGCTCACAGAGCCCCCAGGACATGCAGAGCAGGAGTCATCACTGGTACTTGTCCACCAGCAGCCCGTGAAAACCCCCAGTTCTCTCTAGAGTCTGCAGGCCAGTCTGGGAGCCAGAAGCATGTAATTTCCTCAGCTGACCTTGACCACTGGACCAGGGGTCTAGATGAGGACAGAGGCCCAGCCGACGATGGGGGCCCAACTGTGGACGGGGACCCAGCTGCAGATAGGGCCTCAGCGAGGACCAGCATCCAGCCATGGCCTAGGGCCCATTTGTTGACCGGCACCCAGTTGTGGATGGGGGCCCGGCTGCAGATAGGGCCCCAGCGAGGACTGGCAGTCCAGCTATGGCCCAGGGCCCAGCTGTGGCGAGGCGCTGCCCCTGTCCTGGTTCCGTGTACCCCCGGTTGACCGGGTGGGCCAGCTCAGCAGCACTGCTCTCGGCCCTGCCCAGGGGTTTGTGCTCTTGAGCCTTTATCATCAGTGACCAGCCGATCCCGAGGACACTGCCCGCGTCCTGCAGGCTGCGCTCTCCCATCGGCAGCACACGTGTGTGCCGTGTCCTGGACCTGCGGTGTCTGACCAGCTGCGGTGGCTGTGAGCTCACGCTTCTGTAGCTGTGTCCCCACCCGTCCCTTGGAGGACTTCCACGCAGGCAGGGTCAGCCTCCCTGGAGGCACCACAGCCGAGGTCCTCATTGCCCCCACCTCAGATCATGGCCTCTAGGCCTCGGAGCTGTGACTGTGCCACTTCCCAGGCACAGGAGCTGAGTCCCGGGGGCCCACAGGGGTCATCTGCATGCAGGTGGGTGCTGCCGTGCGCCTGTGCAAGGTTTGGCCCAGAGCACCCTGGGGGAGAGCCCAGCCGAGATGCCCCATGATGAAATAATCAAGCCGTGAGCTCAGCTAATTAACTCGTTTTTAAAAGTGCTGATGTACAAACACTTGGCAATTAGTAGGCAATTAGCAAATTGTAGTTTCCCCACCTCGCGCGCCTCTGCGTCTGTCTGCTGTCCGTGGGCGCTGGAGCAGTGCTTTCTGTGAACACTAACGCCGTTACCCGTCTGCAGGTCGTCGGATTTTGGAACATCCTATGCGAAGCTCACACTGCAGCCCGGCGTCACCACTGTCATCGACAACTTCTACATCTGCCCGACCAACAAGCAAAAGGTAGGCTGTGCCGCGGCAGGACTGGGAGCTGGCCTGGCCGCCCTCTTGCCTCTGTCCATCTCAGGGGCCGTGCTGGGCCTGAGAAATGTGCTCACAGGAGCACCTGGAGAGGTGGGCCAGGAGAGGTGGGCCTGGAGCAGGAGCGCACGGACAGGGGCGTAGGGGACAGCTTCTGTCGTTGCAGTTAAGGAGGCAGTATAGGGCCTTGTGGACAGTAGAGGGTCATGGTGGGCAGTGGAGAGCTTGGATGTGGATAGCAGAGGACTGGCCATGGGCAGCAGAAGGTCAAGGTGGGCAGTTGAGGGTCATGGTGGGCAGTGGAGGGTCATGGTGGGCAGTGCAATGGAAGGCCTTGTGGGCAGCAGAAGGTCATGCTGGGCAGTGGAGGGCCTTGTGGGCATTGGAGATCTGTGCTGGGCCATGGGCAGTGGAGGGTTTTGGTGGCGGCGGAGGGCCTTGTGGGTCGTGGAAGGCCTGGTAGGCATTGGAGAGCTGGGCCGTGGGCATTGGAGGGCCTGGTAGGCATTGGAGAGCTGGACCATGGGCAGTGGAGGGCCTGGTAGGCATTGGAGAGCTGGGCTGTGGGCAGTGGAGGGCCTTGTGGGCACTGGAGATCTGTGCTGGGCCATGGGCAGTGGAGGGTTTTGGTGGCAGTGGAGGGCCTTGTGGGCAGTGGAAGGCCTGGTAGGCATTGGAGAGCTGGGCCGTGGGCAGTGGAGGGCCTGGTAGGCATTGGAGAGCTGGACCATGGGCAGTGGAGGGCCTTGTGGGCATTGGAGAGCTGGGCCGTGGGCAGTGGAGGGCCTGGTAGGCATTGGAGAGCTGGGCTGTGGGCAGTGGAGGGCCTTGGATGTGGTGTGGGCAGCATGCACTCTCGTGTCCAGCTGTGCTGGACTCGGGTTAAGGCTGTTGAGTGCCGCTGTCCTAGGAGGTGCAATGTTAACGTGACCAGCTGCTGACCGAAGGGTTAGTGGTTGAAACCCACCTGTTGGTGTTTCAGGTAAAGGCCCTGTGGTCTGGCTCTGAAAAGCCGCCCAGTGCACACCTGGGTGGACAGGCCTGCCTCATTACCACAGGTGCCCGGGCGGAGGCTGTTGTGCTCGTTTGCAGAGAGCTTTCCAGCTCCTGGTGTTGGGCAAGGAGGCCTGATGACACAGTGTGTCGATTACCCGGCTGGTACCAGCGGCTCTGCAGGGGAAAACAGTGTCCCCAATAGAAGCAGGCTGCCCCGGACCTCCCAGCGAGGGCGTATGAGTCGGGACGGCTGGCAGCGGTGGGCATGGGTTTTGGGTTTGGACACAGGTACTGAGAAGAGGGTTTGTGAGCCGTGCAGAGGGGGCTGGACCTCCCTCGCCCCTACGAGGTCCCAGAGAGGCCTGGTGGTCACTTCTGAAAAGTCAGCACTCACCATCCTGAAGGCACAGACCAGCTTGGACACGCTTGGGGTCTCAGAGTCAGCATCCACTCGCCGGCCACTTGGACCCACAGGGCAAATGGTGGTTACGTACTGGAGCGAGGGGTGGCACCAGCCCACTCAAAGGGTCAGGCCACTCAACACCAGCGGGTGTGGGGACAGCTGTGAGGGCTGGATGTCCCATCATCTGTCTGTGGGAAGTGGTGGGCACGGTCAGCTCTCCTCAATTAGACTCTCCTGATTTGTGAAGTCAACAAAAAAATCAGGCCAGTGCCTGCTGGGTGGGTCCCAGTGCGTGAAAAGAGGCCGTAATGAGGTCTGCGGGTAAACGTGGTGGACAGCCCACCGCCTGGTGGCCAGGGTTTGAGCGGGTCTCACCTGGGTGACAGTGAGTGATGGGCAGTGGGCAGCAGGCACTGTGGGTACACAGAGTGGGCGAAGCTGCAGCACTCCACCACGTACAGACACTTTGGTGCGCCTCTGTGACAGGAATCCTAATTGTCATGTAATTACAGGGTGATTAAATGGTTATTTATCCCGTGTAAGTGAGCCATTATGTGTCCTCCGGGGTCCCCGCTGCACTTGGAATGAAGTGTGGCCGTCTCCCTGGCCGACTGTGGAGTAAAACGCATCTCCCTGGAGTGAGAGCCTCAAGGTGGAGCGAGTGCTTCTGGGGCCCCGGCAGCTGGGGGACGGGGACTCCTCAGTCGATGTGTCTTTCCAGGGTGTTGTGTAGAAGGTCCCAGAGGGGAGTTCTCTGTGTGGTTGTCATGTGCTGTCACTGACTCATAGCAGACCCTCCAGTGGGTGCTTGGAGGCTGTGAGGTGCATGGGAGGAGACTGTCCGTTTTTCTGCTGAAGAGCTGAGGGTGGATTTGAACTGCCTGCCTTTGGGCTGGCAGCACAGCTCAGCTGGCAGAGCTCCCTCTGGATTCTCTTGTTTGTACCATCGAGTCAGAACTGGCCCATAGCTGACCCTCCGGCGGGTTTTCAGAGGCCCAGGAGGAGAATTCCCATCTTCCTGCCGTGGAACAGCTGATGGATTTGAACCGTGCAGGTTGGGTCAGAAGAGGCTGTGGCACTAGGGATAGAATAGCTGATGTCAGAGGGATCTTGGCTGAAAGCAGGGAATACCAGAGGAATGTCTATCTGTGCTTCATTGACTATGCAAAGGTGTTTGACTGTGTGGATCACAACAAACTGTGGCTGACACTGAGAAGAATGGGAATCCCAGAACGCTTAATTGTGCTTATGCAAAACCTATAATATACTTGGACCAGGAGGCAGTCGTCAGAACAGAGCAGGGCAACACTGCATGGTTCAAAATTGGGAAGGGCGTTTGCCAGGGATGTGTCCTCTCTCCATACCTTCTGAACCTTTATGCAGAACAGAATATCCAGGAGGCTGGGCTTTATGAGGAGGAGTGTGGCATCAGGATTGGAGAAATCCTCATCGACAGTCTTCATTATGCAGATGACACAACCCTACTTGCTGAAACAGAGGAGGACCTGAAGCACTTGCTGCAGAAGGTCAAGGACTGCAGCCTTCAATATGGATTGAGGTTTAATATCAAGAAAACAAGGATTCTTACCACTGGGCCGATTGGCAGCATCATGATAGATGGTGAAGAGAATGAGATTGTTAACGGCTTCAGTTTACTTTGCTCCACATCAACATTCTTTGTACTGGCAGCCAGAAAATTAAAAGAGGAATTGCACTGGCAAAGTCTACTGTCAGAGACCTCTCCAAAGTGCTGAAGAGCAATGATGTCAGTCCAGAGACTAAGGTGCACCTGATCCAGGCCAAGGTCTTTGCAATCATTTGCTATGGATCAGAAAGCTGGACAATGACTAGGGAGGATAGAAGAATCAATGCCTTTGAATTGTGGTGCCGGAGAAGAGTATTGAACATACCATGGAGAGGGTGAGACCAGGCTGCTCCTTGGAGGCAAGGATTCTGAAGCTCTGTCTGACATACTTTGGACATGTTGCAAGGAGTGACTGGTCCTTGGAGAGGGATGTCATGCTTGGGAGGGTGGAGGGACAGTGCAGGAGAGGAAGACCCTGGATGGGATGGATTGATTCAGTGACTGGGGTCATGGAGGTGAGTGTGTCAGAGACAATAAGATTGGTACAAGACAGAGCAGGGTTTAGGGCTGTTGTACTCAGGGCATATAATAACAACAACCACTCTTAGGGTGGCAACACATTCCCTACCACTAAACCACCAGAGAGGACCAAGCCCACTGTCGTCAAACGGGCTCCCGCTCACAGCAGTCCGTCCAGAAGTGTCCGAGGCTGATACGGCCCACCTCAGTCATGGTGGGTTTGAACCAGCAGCCTTTACCTGCAGGTGCATAGCGCGTAATGGTTCGTAAAGGAGAAAGGGCCCGAGATCATACAGACGTGAACAGAGAGATTCACTTCAGGCAAACTGCGTCTGTCCGGGGGCATTTCCCAAATCTGCGGGTTAGGATGCAGGCTTGAGGCCTTGCAGCCTAGGCCGAGAGTCATCTCCAGAGAACCATCTGGGAGTGGCGAGAGGAGTGCAGGGTCCGCAGGCGTGGGGGCATTGCTGGAGTGCCCTTTAGACACTGGGTGCAGGCCACACCCCCACAGGCATGGCCCCCTTCGGCTGATTGGCTGCTCACACAGGGGTGGATGGTTACGTCATAAGATGTCACAGAGGAGCACGGGTCCAGTGCCTGGGAGACCAGTCAAGGGAGAAACAAGCTGAGGTAGGGGACACACCACGGCCCCTCTGGGAGCCGACACCAAGGAGGAGGGGGCGCGCACTGACACGCGTGCCGGGGATGGGGGTGGCCGGTGTGGGCACAGTCTGTCCTCCCTGTCATCAGTCCCTCCAGTCTCACTGGCAGTGATGAAGGCTTTAAGAAAAGCAGGGAGCGATACCACCTTGAACGTCAGCACCTTCCCCTGATGGGGAGCTGGCTGCCCACTCCCTCTGAGGCCCAGCTGGCTGGCTCTGTCGTTTGGACGCCTGCTGTCACCGTGCTCCTGGAGGAGGTTGGACTGTTTCTGCTCTCACGTCCAGCACCCCGGCACTCCCAGGCCTGCAGGGGGGAAACGGGGTGCGGAGCTACCATGGAGAGGTTGATCCTGGACTGATCAAGCCCCATTCAAGCAGACCAAGAGGAAAGCAGGGGCTGTGAGGAGTCCATCTCCTGGTGCACCTGGGAAAGACCTGCCACCCAGGGGCTGCAGCCGGCCAGTGTTCTCTCATGGGTCAGGACCCAGGGCACCTGCTCCCAGAGACATCCTCTCTTGGCTTGGGGGAGAGGTCCTCATGGTCAGTTCACGAGAAAGAGGGCACTCATGGTCACCTGGGGGAGAGGACCTTCCTAGTCAGCTCAGGGGGGAGAGGTCCTCACGGTCAGATCTGGGGAAAGACTTTCAAGGTCAGCCTAGGGAAGAAACCTCATGGTCAGCTCTGGGAAGAGATCCTTGTGGTCAGAGCAGGGGAATGACCCTCATGGTCAGCTCTGGATAGTGACCCTCATGGTCACTTTGGGGGATAGGCTGTCATGGTCACCTCAGGTGAGAGGTCTTCATGGTCAGCTCGAGAGAGAGGCCCTTATGGTCACCTTGGGGGAGAGGCCGTCACAGTCACCTCAGAGGAAAGGCCCATGGCTCTTTGCAGCTTGTGATTGTGGGTTGTGGAGCTCTGGTGGTGCAGTGTTTAAGCACTTGACTGCTAACTGGATGGTCAGCCCGAACCCACAGCCCCTCTGAGAAGAGTCTGGTGGTGTGCTTCACTGAGAAGTCTGTCTCGGAAGCCCTGCAGGAGGTGTCCTCTGTCCTGGTGGAAGCTCGGGAGACGGGTTGTCCTGGGCAAGCCCGCCATCAGGGACCTCTCCAGAGGACCGACGTGCAGGGATGGTTGGGTTACAGTAGACTGAGGTGCGCCTGGTTCAGAACTGACAGTGAGTAGGGATGACAGAAGAAGAATTGATGTCTGCGGTGTGGTGTTGGAGGAGAGCACTGAGCATCTGTGGATGACCAAGAGAGCAAACAGGTTTGTCCTGGAGAGGCTGCAGCCCGCGTGCTCCTTGGGGGCAAGGATGGAGAAGCTTCAGCTCCCACTGAGCGTGTCACTGAAGAGGCTTCCTCGGAGAGGCACCGAGGAAGGGTCAGTGAGAGAGAGGAAGATCTTCCCAAGGTGGACGGTCACAGTGGCTGCAGCAGTGGGCTCCCGTGTGTCAGACATGCTGAGGAGGGTGCAGGACAGGACGGGCTCACGTCTGTGGTTCACACAGTTGCTCTGAGTTGTGCTGGACTCACTGGCACCGACGTCGGGAGTTCTGGTGCCTCAGCAGGGAGTTGCACTCCAGTCCCAGGGAACGTGGTTCGAATCCTGCAGCTGTTCTGTGGGCGGAAGATGGACGCCCTCTGCCTGTGCACTTGACGGCCTCGGATCACCCACTGGAGGGTCAGCCGGCCAGCTCTGACGGTGCTGAGCTAAGGTGAGAAGGTCACTTGTAGTTTATGCCTTGAATTGGATGTTGGCAAAGCATTGGAATCCGGCCTGTCTGCCAGAAAACAAATCAAGCTGGCTTGGCGGCAGTTGGCCAGAGGGCTCTTAGAAGTGAGGTCAGATGCTGTCAGGATGGGCCAGCCGCCAGCGAAGGACATCATACTGGTGGACAGTCCTCAAAGAGAGGACACCCTCCCTGAGGTGCGCTGGCACAGGGCCAGGGCACAGCGGGCAGTGGGGAAGGGCAAAATGACGGGCAGGATGGGGCAGGGTTTCCGTGAGAGGACACCCCCCCTGAGGTGTGCTTGCACTTGGCTGGGGCACAGTGGGCAGTGGGGACGGGCAGCACAGGGCAGGGTGGACAGTAGGGACGGGCGGGACGGGGCAGGGCACACAGTGGGGAAGGGTGAGATAGAGGACAGCGGACAGTGGGGATGGGCAGGATGGGGCAGGGCGGTCAGTGGGGAAGGGCGGTACAGGGCAGGGTGGACAGTGGGAATGGGCAGGATGGGGCAGGGTGGACAGTGGGAA
>NW_006399879.1:7891789-7894325 GCF_000299155.1 Elephantulus edwardii | reverse complement strand
ATGGGGACGGGCGGCACAGGGCAGGGCGGACAGTGGGGCAGGATGGGGACGGGCGGCACAGGGCAGGGCGGACAGTGGGGCAGGATGGGGAAGGGTGGACAGTGGGGAAGGGTGGTACAGGGCAGGGTGGACAGTGGGGCAGGATGGGGAAGGGCGGCACAGGGCATGGTTTCCAGCCGGGGCACAAAATTGTGCGAGCCGCAGGTTTGTTTTCCCTCTGGGTCCTTGGCCCCGTGTCAAGCTGCCCCTCCTCAGAGCTGGCTGCCTAATGTGCTCTTTCGTGTCTCAGAAGAGATTGACATAAACTGTTTGCACTGATATGGCCTCCCTCATCTAACAAGGCGGACCTGTCCCCAGGGGGGTTCCGACTTACCACACATGTTTGGGAATCACAGTTCAGCGCCTACATGGGGGATTAAGGAATCATGGTTTTTAAAAGATTAAACCCCAAGTCTCTGTCACAGGGTCATTCCAACTTGCAGGGACTCTGCGGGCTGAGCAGAGCTGTCCATGGGCTTCGGACGTGGTCAGTCTGCAAAGCTGACTGCCCCATCGTGCCTCCACAGAGCAGTCAGCCACTGGCTTCCAGCCCAGACTTGGCCCGTAGCGGCTCAGCACCTAGCCTGCCATGTGACCAGGCCTCTCCCGTGAGGGAGTTCATCCACATGGAGACATGGAAAGGAAGGCTGGACTCAAGGAAGGACGCTGAGGTGGAAGCTGATGTGGGAGGTCTCTAGACAAGAAGGGACGTGGACACAGAGGACAGAAGAGCAACAGGCCCCCCGGCCCCAGCCCTGCCCAGAGCCGGGAGACCCTCCTTCAGATGCTCGGCAGTGAGTGACCGGTGCTGATTCTGCCCCCTGCTGTGTGAATGAGGAACTCTCAAGCTGTCCACCTCAGTGACTATTCTTCTAGGCGCTGATGGGAAGTCCCCTCCAGAACTGTCAGGTGATGGCTCAGCCAACAGTGTTCCTTCAGGTGGTGCGTCCCATGGGGGCAGCTTGGAGAGAGGCCAGGAATGCCCCCTACCTGAGCCAGCAGGAGCCCAGCTGCCCACACAGCTGCCCCGCCGAGGGACCTCAGCCGCAGTCGCCAGCAGCTCGTCTGTGCAAAGCACAAGAACTGAGGGGCTGTGAGAGGAGGGAAGATGTGCAGTGTCCAGCACTGGGGACTGAGCGACGTGGACTCGCCTGGCATGCAGCACCCCAGTGTGCAGCCCTGATGGGGAAGGAGTATGGCCGGCACTGGGGGACTCAGAGCTGAAAGGGGAGGTTAGCACTGGAGAGGGAAGCAGTGAAGGTGGTGTGAGCAGTGGTCATTGCTGCTAGGGGCCCTCTCACCCTCAGATCCGCTCCCCATACAACAGGGTCAAACTGTCCAGCCCCGCACCGTCTTTCGTACTGTTGTTAAGTTTGAATTCATGTGACGACCATGTCAGTCATTTCATTAACCGTCTTCCTGTACACCGTCCAAGGCAGGTGTGTCCACTCCTCTGACGGCTGTGGGCACGCTGGTGCTCTCTTCCAGCCCCGTGACTCACGTGGTCAGCTCTTCCTTAGTTGTTGTCCAGCTTTCACGTGCTTGTGCAGCGGCTGGCAGTATGATGACATGTGTCTTTGGTGTCTTGGTCACGGAAGTGACCTCTTTCACAGCACATTTGCCCCATGCAGCGTTGATGTCTTGATGTCCTTCCATGGGCAGGGGCAGTACTTACAGTGATGGGCTGATGGGGATGGGGGTCTTGAGACTTGATCCAGAATGTCATTTCCTCCTGTCAGCCTTCCTGGATTGCCTCAGTTTCACTGCATCCAGAGACCGGCTCTTCCCAGGGCAAAGTCAGAGCTGGTGTCCAAGACAGCACGTCTTCTGGGTCCCCATGTGATTGGTTCTTGGGAGCAGAGCCTGTTCACCCCGAAGGTTGAGCTTCAGGTTACTGCTGACTTCCTTGTGGGCACAGCTGGAGAACAGCACTGCTCCACAGGCTGTGGGGAGAAGAGGCATAGTGTGTGTGCATGTGTCCACGTGTGTGCTCACGCGCATGTGTCCACGTGTATGTGTGCATGTGCATGTGCATGCTTGTGTGTGTGTGTCCACAGTCCAACAGGTAGCAGCTCCCTCCGCAGAGAGCAGCAGCAGGGAGCAGGCCAGGTGTGGGACATTGGGGAGAGGCCGGGTCAGCAGCATCCTGGAGACCACAGGACCCAGACGAGGAGGCTGGATCTGCTCACAACTTGCTCTTTGCTGCAGTGTAGAAATGTGCTCATTTTTGAGGATGGTAGATTAATGACTTCGTGGGTGAAGGAAGTGGATTGAGCATTGAGGTTTGACTCCACCAGCTGCTCCTTGAGAGGAAGATGTGGTGTTTCCCCCATCGTGATGATGATGATGATGGCAATATTGGTAATGATGTTGGGGATGATGACAATGCCAGTGGTGATGGTGGTGATGATAGTGGTGGTGATAATGGTGATGGTGATGATGGTGATGGTGGTAGTGATGAAGGTGGTGTTGATGGTGGTGGTGATGGTGATGGTGA
>NW_006399879.1:7889354-7891269 GCF_000299155.1 Elephantulus edwardii | reverse complement strand
GGTGGTGGTGATGTTGATGATGGTGGTGACCATGGTGGTGGTGGTGGTGATGATGGTGGTGATGATGGTGGTAATGATGATGGTGGTGATGGAGGATGATGGTGGAGGATGATGGTGGTGAGGGCGTGATGATGATGATGGGACGATGGTGAGAATGGGGTGATGGTGATGATGGGGAGAAGGTGAGGAAGAGTGATAGTGATGAGGGATGAGGAGGAGGAGAAAATGATGAGGGGGTCGTGGTGATTACTTCACGTGAATGTAACTGATAACATGTCAAAGACCCTATTGCCAAAGAAAACCTCTTATAGTCCCAGGTTTGTGGTGACATATCAGTTATGATGGGGTGATCTGGTGTGAACAATTGGGATAATCTGGTGTAGACAATTGGGGTTATCTGTTATGGACAATTGGGGTAAACTCTTATGGGTGATTTGCTATAGACAATTAGAATGATCTGTTCTGCACCATTGGGGTGATCTGGTGTGGACAGTTGGGGTGATCTGTCATGGAAAAGCGAGGTGATTTGGTGAGGACAGTTGTGGTGATTTGTTATGGACAGTTTGGGTGATCTGTTACGGACAATTGGTGTGGAAAATTGGGGTGACCATCAGCAGTGAAATGCTTTGTTCTTGACCTTTGCAGGCAGGAACAGAGGCCCAGCTGTGTTGGGGTGGGCTCCCTGCACTGCAGAGGTGGGAGCGAGGACACCCTGCAGGGCCCTGGGCTCTAAATGCTAACTGCTTCATCTGAGATGTTACTGCCTGAGATAGAGAGGAGCCCTTGGCCATTAATCTCTGACTGTGGCAGAGACGGCCATGAGGGCCGGTTTGGAAGCAGCTGGCGTTCTGTGGAGTCCGATTTATGGCTCCGTAAGGCAGCAGGCGCAGGGCTGAGGAGGGGGTGTAGCTGCACACACCACGAGGTCCCCTAGTCGCACTGAGCATGCTTCATGGACGCACCAACTCGCCACAGGGGCACCATGGCTGAATCTGCTGCCCTAGCCAAGCCCCTTCCCAGTCCCATGGCAGGACCAGCCCCACAACCCACTCCCTGCCCCACGCCACACTCCCTCCCCCATGGCAGTGGGAACCTTCACCAGGAAGCTATGGTCCTGAAACCAGCTTTCACAGGAGACAGATGTCCTGTGACACCCCTTCCTGCAAGTATCAGGGGGCCAACCTCTCCTCCAGAGGACAGGGTGGCTGTGGTGCTGGAAGATCTAATCCCCAGTCCACATGCCGGCAGTGAGAGGCAGGAAGGGACAAAGAGATCCGGGGGTCAGTAGGGTGACCAGGGACCTGGGAGTCAGTGGAATGACCAAGGTCAGGGAGCACAGCTCATCTCCTGGCCACTCCCCCACAGTCCAGGCCCCCCCATCTTGACACCACGTTGTGGGACTGAGTTAGAGGGACTCAGAGCCGGACAAGGAAACTAGGTGCTGGGGGAGACATCAAAGCAGACTGCCTGGAGGAGGTGTGCTGAGCAGGATGAGAGGATGGGCCTGTAGTGATCAGGCCTGTGGGGCCCCTCAGGCACGAGAAGATGCGCACGTGGTCAGCAGGCCCAGTGAGTGTCTGCAGGCTGCTCTGTGGTCTGTACAGAGGACACGTCATTGCCTTCTGAACAGTGTGATTTCACCGCTAATTCACTCAGTGGCCCAGGTCAGCCCACATGGCCCAGGTCCCAGAGGCAGGATGTGGTCACACGCGGACTCAGCAGCGTCCTCCAGACCTGCAGCTTTGCAGGCCCCACTGCTCATCGCTCTCCGCTCTGCTCAGCTTGTGCCCTGCCCCAGTGTGTCCACACCGCTGTCCCCTGCACTGGCTCCCCCACGCCGCACCGGCTCCCCCACACTGCTGTCCCCTGCACCGGCTCCCCCCCACCGCTGTCCCCTGCACCGGCTCCCCCACAC
>NW_006399879.1:7882239-7889014 GCF_000299155.1 Elephantulus edwardii | reverse complement strand
CACCGCTGTCCCCTGCACTGGCTCTCCCACACCGCTGTCCCCCAGCCCTGGCTCCCCCACACCGCTGTCCTCCTGTCCCAGCACCCTCACACCACTGTCCCAAGCCCTGGCTTCCCCACACGCTGTCCCCCAGCCCTGGCTCCCCCACATCACTGTTCTTGTGCCCCAACACCCCCACTTTGCTGTCCTCCTGTCCCAGCACCCCCACACTGCTGTCCCACTGCCCTGGCGCCTCCACACTGATGCCCTCAAACTATTGTCTCAGCTTCCCCACACTGCTGTCTCTCTGTCTTGGCTTTTCCACACCCTGTCCCCCTGTCCCAGTACCTCCATACTGCTGTCCCTCTGTCCACCTGATGACAGGTGTGGGCTGCAGGCCCCACAGCTCACTTGTCTCACCACAGACGGCCTCTGAAGCTGTCCAAAGCCCTTGAGCCCTGCCCACTTCCTCTGGTGATGCTCACACAGCCTGTCTTCCTGTGGACAGATGGCCGGCTCTCTCCTCTATGTGGTAACTGGGAGGGATGAGCTGGTCCCCTGGCAGAGCTGTCCTCACCTCCCTGCCTTAATGAGGGCCAGCAGTGCCCAATCCTGGGAGTGGACATTGCTGATCCACCAGCCCCACCTGACTGCACGGCCTGAGTTGACAGGAGGAGGACGTGTCATGGCCACAGTCATTCACAGGCTGGTGTTGGTGTCAGTGCTTGGTGAGGGGTCAGTGTGTGGCTGGATCGGCACATGGTTGTGTTGGTGCGTGCCTGGGTTGGCGTGTGGCCAGGGTTGCTGCATGGCAGGATTCAGTGCATGGCTGTGTCGGCCGGTGGCTGTGGGTCAGCTCATGACCGGGTTGGTGAGTGACTGGTGTTGGTGTGTGGCCAGAGTTGACATGTGGCCAGAGTCAGTATGTGGCTGGGGTCAGTGTATGGGTGGGTCGTCGTGTGGCTGGGTCGTGTGTGGCCGGTTGGCATATGGCCACATTAGTGCCAGGTTGGGCGGGGTCAGTTTACAGGCAGAGTCAGCTCAAGAAGGGTGGGCTAGTGGGCGTGGTCCGATGGTGGGCGTGACCTGATGGTAGGCCGTGTTGACTCGTGGGCGGAGTCATGTCATGGGCGGGGACTCACGGGAAGGTGGGGCGTTTGTTTTCTTTGTAACTGGAGGCTGAAAGTGTGTCTGTGCTGGGAGGGAGGTTTCACAACAGTCCAGGATTTTCCTGAATCGTCTGCATGTTGCAGTCTGTAGATGATTCACGCTGTTTCCTGACTGGGAAGTGTCTCTCACGTCCATCCTTTTCCCAGAGGCCCCTGGGGAGCTCCAGTTTCTTGGGGAAGGGTGCCTTTGCCTGTTGGTGGGGGTCAGCTGGCTCCTGAATGACAGGGGTTACGTCCACTCTTTCTGCAGACTGTGGCCTCTGGTTTAGGGTTCCTGGGTTTGTTGTTTTGTGGGACACCTCTGTGCCGTGACTTGTTTTTGAGAAGCTCAGGAGTCTCGCTGACCTGTGACTCGTCACTCTGAGCAGCAGATCTGAACCGGGTCTGGCACCATCCTCACCTCTGATGGGCTAGAGGCCACTGCAGCAGTCACGGTGTCTGTCCCTCTCCCTCACTGACCCTCCACCTTTGCCAGCAGGATGTCTTTTCTGAAGGACTGATTCTTCCTGAGAACATGTCCCAAAGAAGAGAGATGAAGTCTCCTCATCCTTCCCTCCAAAGAGTACTGTTGCCTCACTTTCCTCAGGATACACCTGAGTGTTTTCTTGGTGGTCATGGGATATTTAGCACCCTTCTCCAACACCACGACGCAAAGGCACCGTTCTTCCTCTGTCACCGTTAGTCATTGTCCAGCGTTCAGGTACATAACAGGTATAGAAAAGACTTGGATCAGGCACACCTGAGTTTTGAAACTGACATCCTTGCTCTTTAGAATGGGAGAGAAGTCCGCAACAGGAGATTTTTCCAAAGGCGTTGATTGTTGATCCAAGTAAGATGATAGTTGACAACTTCGATCTTCATCTCTTCTTCTATGATGATGTGGCCTGCTGGTCCTGTGGTGAGGACTTTAATTTTGTTGATGTTGACATGGAATCCATATTGACCGTTGTAGTCTCGTGTTGAGTGCCCTCAAGTCAGTTCTAACATCAAAGAGCACGGAAGGAGCACAGTCACTGCACCAATATAAAAAGTGGTCTGACTGCTTCTGGAGGGAGCACCTGGTCAAGAACCAGGAGCCGTGAGGGAAGAAGTCCAAGCTGCACTGGTTGCGTTGGCAAAATAAGGCCCCAGGAATCAACCCGGTGATAGTGGAGATGTGTCAGCCAGCGGATGCAGTCCTCGACGCGCTCAAATTCTTCTCCACTGAGAAGTCTGGCAGACAGCCGCTGGCCAGCTGATGGGAAGAGATCCATACGTGTTCCCATTCTAAACAAAGGTCACCTGGCAGGATGTGGGCATTATCTAAGAACCTCAGTACCACAGTCACGTGGAATATTGCCGAGGATCCTTGAAAAATGAACTGGAGCAGTACATCGACGGGGGGCTGCCAGACGGACTCAGAAGAGGCCGTGGGATGAGTCGTTGCTGACACCCTGTGGCTCTTGGGGGACAGCAGAGAATGCTGGGAAGTGGTGGTGTCTTCACAGTGTTGACCGTCACACTGGCCACCAGGGACTTCTTGGCATGGTGGTCTTAGGTCCCACCATCAAAAGAGAATGCAAAACTTGAGCTTATCACCTGCTTGGCAGTTCAAACCCCCCGGTGGTCCCACAGGAGAAGGGTGGCCGTCTCCTCCCATGATACCTGGGAGCTCGCTGGGTGGTCACCCATGAGCTGCTTCCCACTTGATGGCCATGAGTCTGGGCTTTGAGTTTTCTGTTGATGCGCTCACCAGAACAAAGACCATAGTCACATCACCCTTCTGAAGAACTGGATGGACGCTGGTGCCCATTGACTCAGTGCTGCGATGGCTCTTCTGTAAGAAAGTCACCCCCTGTAAGAACTGGATGCATGAATGCTGGTGCCCACTGACTTGGCAGGAGGTGCGTCTCGGTCAGCAGCGCAGCTGCCCGTGGTCTGCACCACAGAATCCTGAGTAGAAGCTGTTGAGTTCTTTGTTGCACCCCAGCTCTCTGGAACTGGAGAACGGGGTGGTGGGGGAGGGGTTCTAACTTTTTTGCGGCAACAGCCCAGTGGCTTCAGGCTGCAAGGTGGCGACCCCAGAACCCCTGTCGAACCTCCATCCTTGTGTTTGTTCCCACCTCATGTTATCACGTCGGGAATTCACAGAATGAGCCCTTTTCAGGGGCAGCTCATTCCTGGGCCCAGGGGTCCAGTGTCCAGCTCTTACCCAGGTGCTGACTTGCAGAGCCCTGTGTGTCCAGAAGGTCTGTCCAGGGCCTCACTGCTCTCCACTGACTCATTCTCCAGGAGACCTCCAGGCTGTTTGCCAAAGCACCTTGGTCGGTGTGCCCCTCCCATGTCCTGGCTGGCAGCCAAGTGCCTGACCATTGGCACTGCCAGGGATGTGTTTTTGTACTCCTGGCAAATCTCAGAACAATTGCTCAGTTTTCACTGGAAATACATTCTGTATTTAGAGCTCATAAAATTTACAGTTGAAAGAGAAAGTGCAGCGTATTCCCAATCTGTCACAAAGACATTGGTGCTTCCCAGTAACTGAGTCAAGCGTTGTTTTGTTATATTTCAAATAGAAATTAATTAAAGTTAAATAAGTTATTGTTATGTGCCATTGAGTCATTTACATACAGCTCATAGTGACCCTGTGTACAGCAGCCCTAAATCCTACTCTGTCCTGTGCCAATCTCCCTGTCCCTGACACACCTACTCCCACTACCCGTCACTGAATCAATCCAGCTCATAGACGGTCTTCCTCTCCTGCTCTGTCCCTCCACCCTCCCAAGCACGATGTCCCTCTCCAAGGACTGGTCCCTCCTTGCAACATGCCCAAAGTATGTCAGACGAAGCCTCAGAATCCTTGCCTCCAAGGAGCAGCCTTGTCTCACCCTCTCCAGGACGAACTTGTTTGTTCACTTAGCAGTCCATGGTACATTCAGTACTCTTCTCCAGCACCACAGCTTAAAGGCATTGATTCCTCTATCATCCTTAATCATTGTTCAACTCTCTGCATAGCAAATAATTGTGAAAACCATGGCGTGAATCAGGTCTACCTTAGTCTCCAGACTGATGATATTACTCTGGAGAGAGCCTCGACAGGTCTTCTCAGTGCAGTTCGTCTTTTGATTTCCTGACTGCTGGTACCAAGAGTGTTGATTGTGGAGCCAAGCAAACCGCAGCTGTTAATCTCAATCTCTTCACCATCTATCATGATGCTGACAATTGCCCCAGGGGTGAGAATCTTTGTTTTCTTGATGTTGAACTTCAGTCCTTATTAAAGACTGCAGTCCTTGACCTTCTACAGCAAGTGCTTCAGGTCCTCCACAGTTTCAGCAAGCAGGGTTGTATTATCTGCGTAATGCAGGTTGTAGATGAGTCTACCTCCAGTCCTGATGCCACACTTCTCTTCACAGAGCCCAGCCTCCTGCATAATCTGTTCTGCATATAGGTTGAAAAAGAACGGAGATAGAACATATCCCTGGAGTACACCCTTCCCGATTTTGAACCATGCAGTGTTTCTAAGAACATTTAGTTCCTCAGTTGCTGTTTGGTGCTGAAAATCCTACAGTCAATAGAGTAACACGGGTAGATGTAGCTCCTCGGTGACAAGCCACATGTCATTATGGTGTGGTGGTTAAACACTCAGCTGCTAGCTGACAGGTTGATAGTTCTAGCCTGGTCAGTGACTCTGTGGGCGTAAGGCCTGGTGATCTGCTTTTGTAAAGAAGGCAGCCCGGGATGTCCTGGGGGGCTCTGTCCTGGCACACGGTGCTGTCCTCAGTCAGAATCCGTTTGACGGCACCCCATGGGGTTGCATGGCTCACACCCATCCACAAACTCCAAGGATGGCCATCAGTGTCCATCACCATCACAGCCTGGCAGACTCAGGGACACTCTGTGCTTACCTGTGTCAAGACAGGTCTGAATCCACTCGGCAGTGCCCACACTGGACAGAGGACTGTCCGCCCAACTCAGCATCCACCTGAAGGTGCGTGAACAGGATGCGGCTGTGGTTTCTGTCCAGACCGAGCCCACACGGGTCCTGCACTGAGTGGCCAGGTGCTGCCAGAAGAGCTCACTGTGGTGAGGAAGGGAAGCCAAATGCTGTTCCCCGCCCTGTCCCCACACTGCTGTCCCCTGCTGCAGCACCTCTATTCTGCTGTCCCCCTGCCCTAGTGCCCCCACACCACTGTCCCTCTGCTGGAGCACCCCCAAACCGCTGTCCCCCTGTCCCAGCGCCCCCACACTGCCCCCGTCCCAGCACGCCCACACCACTGTCCCTCTGCTGCAGCACCCCCACACCGCTGTCCCCCTGTCCTAGTGCCCGCACACCACTGTACCCCTGTACCAGCATCCCCACACCACTGTCCCTCTGTCCCAGCACCCCACACCACTGTCCCTCTGCCGGAGCACCCCCACACCACTGTCCCCCTCTCCCACCACACCCATACCACTGTCTCCCTGTCCCACCATACTCACACCACTGTCCCTCTGCCCTAGTGCCCCCACATCACAATCCAGTGCTGTTCTGTTTCTGCTCCATGATTTGACAAATGGATGGTCTGTGGTCATAATTGAGGAATGAATTTTCTGGAGAGCTCTGTTGGCTTGGCTCATGAGTTGATGGAGTTGGGGCATCTCTGTGGGGGTCACATCTCAGTGAGCAGATGTGATGTCAGTGATGGGCTCAGGGCTGTAATGGTGGGAGTATGTCACAAATGGAAAAGGAAGTGGGGCTCCCCACCATCTGTCCTCCCACAGAGATGACTGATTGGTGCACAGGGTTGAGTTCAGTGCCAGGGGCATCGTCCCTCCTGACCAAAGCCGCAGCTCAGCTTCAATGACACCACAGCAAAGCCATGTGTCCTGGTCCTCACCAGCCAGCCCCCTCATCTCCACATTCCCATGTAGGGTTGTCTGCATTTCCCCTCAGTGTCTCTGTAGCCTGAGCACATCCACATGCCCTCCTAGCGTCCCCAACATCTGCTCCCTGAGCTGTGCAGGCTCAGGCCTGCAGCCTCCCGCCGTGCCAAGGCCACACCGTGACTGTGTGTCCCCTGAACCAGAAGTCCCCTGCCACGCCGAGGCTACACCATGGCTTTGTGTTCCCCAAACCAGAAGTCCCCCCACAGTAACCCAGGCCCCACCGTGGCTGTGTGTCCCTTGAACCAGAAGTCTCCTTATTTCACCATCAGGAATGGGAGTGCAGGCACGTTCAGCAATGCTTGGCTTGTTTCACTATCACTACTCTTGAGCTTGTATTTCATTACATAGTAGTGACTGTCATAGAGCACTAGGCTGCCAAATGACACAGTACCACTGCTCTGCCTGTCCATCTCACAGTGAAGCTCAGTTGACCGAAACTAAGGCATGAACTGTCTTCAGAGTCACATTGGTGAGAGGAGGACTGAGACTGGAGCTGTGTCTGTGACCCAAGGGTGCAGGGACAGATGATGGGAGCCATCCTCCATCAGTGAGGCCTTTTGACAGGTGCCTGCTCACCTGGCTGAGGGTTGGGAAGAGGTTACTGGTAAGGTGATCATGTGCTGTGAGGTGATCCTGTGCTGAGAGGTGGTCGTGTGCAGTGAGGTGGTCGTCTTCAGTGAGGTGATTGTGTGCTGAGAGGTGGTCGTGTGCAGTGAGGTGGTCGT
>NW_006399879.1:7874837-7881643 GCF_000299155.1 Elephantulus edwardii | reverse complement strand
AGGTGGTCGTGTGCTGTGAGGTGGTCGTGTGCTGAGAGGTGGTCGTGTGCTGAGAGGTGGGTGTGTGCAGTGAGGTGGTCGTGTGCTGAGAGGTGGGCGTGTGCTGAGAGGTGGTTGTGTGCTGAGAGGTGGTCCTGTGCTGAGAGGTCGTCGTGTTCAGTGAGGTGGTCGTGTGCTGAGAGGTGGTCATGTGCAGTGAGGTGGTTGTGTTCAGTGAGGTGGTCATGTGCTGTGAGGTGGTTGTGTGCTGAGAGGTGGTCGTGTGCAGTGAGGTTGTCCTGTGCTGTGAGGTGGTCCTGTACTGTGAGGTGGTCGTGTGCTGAGAGGTGCTCCTGTGCTGACAGGTGGTCGTGTGCAGTGAGGTGGTTCTGTGGTGTGAGGTCGTCGTGTTCAGTGAGGTGATCCTGTGCTGAGAGGTGGTCGTGTGCTGACAGGTGGTTGTGTGCTGAGAGGTGGGTGTGTGCAGTGAGGTGGTCCTGTGCTGAGAGGTGGTCCTGTGCTGAAAGGTCATCGTGTTCAGTGAGGTGATCGTGTGCTGAGAGGTGGTCGTGTGCTGAGAGGTGGTTGTGTACTGTGAGGTGGTCAACATTGAGGGTCTGATGGGTGGGGTCACCCTGGGAGGACTTTGAAAGTGGAGCTGAAGGTTGGACTTGGTTGTTGTAGGTCCCCTCGAGTTAACTCTGACTCCTGTTGACCTGATGGGCCCATGGTGCCCAGTTTTGTCACCCCCTTACAGGTTCTACTGTGCTTAAACAAAGGGTCACTGAGTGAGATAGAGGAGGACCCTCAATGAGGTGGACTGAGAGACTTCCTGACAGAGACAGGAAATTCCAGTTGGGAAGTCAGCCAGGAGGTGACGATACACACCATATACGTGAGGGCAGAGTCCCAGCTGGGCAGAGAGGACAGGGAGGGCAGACGGCAACGGGAGCCCACATGAACACTCCAGGTGAGGCCTTCTCTCCCGAATCTTCCAGCCACAGAGATGCTTCCTGCTGCATCTCGGGTGGAAGCCTCAGGTGCAGACCTGAACCAAGTCAGCCAGGTAGCTACACAGGTGGGAGATCAAGGTGGAGGGCTGGGGGGCTTTTCTCAGATGGGGCCCTCAAGGTGGGGTGCTCAGGTGAGATACGCGTGGTGGGGTGCTTAGGTGAAGTGTTCAGGTGGGGTACTCAGGTGAGGTACTCAAGATGGGGTGCTCCATGCCTGACACATATGTGGACAGGGGGTGCTGCTTGCATGCAAGGCATAAAGAGAATGAGGGGGTGGCACCGTTACCCAGATGAGAGGTCAGCGTGGCTCATTAAGAACAAACACTGAAAAAAAAAAAGAACAAACACTGACCGGAAAATTACCTCCTCCCGGTCGTCCCACACTGAGCACTGACGGGCTTGATCAGAGTGTGCGGTGGAGTGCTGGGTTGTGACCCGCCTTCTGGAGAGGACAGGTCTATCAGTAACCTGTGTGCAGAGTGAATGCCGTCTGGCCAGTGTGGGCCTCGCTAACCTACAGGGTGGGGGCGGGGAGAGGCAGGTGCAGAGAGGGCAGCGGGCCTTCACGTTCCCCAGGACACAGGAAAAGGGGGTGTTCCGTGCAAAACAGCCTTACCCCAGAGGTGCCATTTTGATGGTATCCCCTCACCATCTCAGGGCCTGAGGGAGCCTCCTCTCTTGTCCCAGGGACAAGGGGCGACCACCCACCACTGCCTCAGGGGCTGTGGTTCCCTCCCCAGCAATCTCAGGCACCGGGGGTGTCCTCCCTCCATCTCTGGGTCTGGGGGCTGATGAACACCAGGACACATCTTCCCACTCTGCTTCATGTCCAACCTTCAGAGACTGCCATGGATGATGGGCACAGTAGATGATCTTTCCAGTAGGAAGACACTGAGGTGTGGCGGTCTCACTGGGGGGAAATGCAGAGATTAAATTCCCAGATCTGTGTGCCTTCCCCATACATTACTGTGGATCCTGGGATTCTACTGTGTGCAGAACCCTGAGCTCCCACTGTGTGCAGACCCCTGGGATCCTGTATGTGCAGACCTCTGAGCTCCCACTGTGTGAAGACCCCTAAAATCCTACTGTGCGCAGACCCTTGAACTCCTACTGTGTGCAGACCACTGAGCTCCCACTGTGTGCAGACCCCTGAGCTCCCACTGTGTGCAGATCCCTGAGATCCTATGTGTGCAGACCTTTGAGCTCCTACTGTGTGCAGACCACTGAGCTCCCACTGTGTGCAGACCCCTGAGCTCTTACTGTGTGAAGACTCCTGAGATCCTATGTGCTCAGTCCCCTGAGATCCTGTATGTGTGGACCCTTGAGCTCCTACTGTGTGCAGACCCCTGAGCTAATACTGTGTGCTAACCTCTGAGCTCCTACTGTGTGCAGACCTCTAATCGCCTGTTTGTGCTGACCCCTGACCTCCCACTGTGTGCAGACCCCTGAGATCTTTGTATACTAAGACTTCATCTCACTCACTTTGGACCTGTTATCAGGAGAAGGAGGTCATGGCTGATAAAGCAGATGGGCAGGGAAAGTGGACACCCCCGTCCCCAGTGAGGTGGACGACAGGGACCACAGTGAATTCAAGCATGGCAGGATGAGGAGAAAGGCACAGAACGGGACAGCTGTCATTCTGTTGTATATAGAGTCGCTGTGAGTCATAGCCGGCTCGAGCATAACCCCAACCCAGTCGTAATGGGAGCAGATCAAGCCCTCTCTCCCACAGAAACTGGCGGGGGAGGTTCAGCCCCTAAACCTTCCATTGGACTAAACCCCCAGCATCAAGGCTCCTGGCCACTCACTATGGCCACCACATCGTGGAGGACTGAGTAGCTTGAAGGGAGGGCTCCTGTCCTTCCCCTGGGCACCTGCTGCTGACCCTTATAAACCTCACTGGGGATCCAGCGGAGACAGATGGAAGATGAATTGGTCCAGGTGCCCACACCTCAGAGTGACATCAGTTCTGCCCAGGCCTTCCTCGGGGCAGCTGAACTGGGGTGCAGGCGGGTACTGCTGACTCACCCTGCATTTATAGGGATGTGCGAGACCTGTGAGCTGGATTCTGTCTGCCAAGTGTGGGAGCTGCCTGTGGCACGGGGGAGCCTCTAATCAGCAGGCCGGGCGGGAGTTGGGCACAGACCAGGCGGAAGGACTTGCTCCTCCACGTTTCCTACCCCTCGGTGCCGTCTCCAAGGAACGGAAGCCGGGCAGGCCCTTGTCCTTGTCCACAGGTCCTGGGGGGTGGGCTTTGCGGTGCGCCGTCTCCAGGGCACAGGAAAACCAGAGCGTTGCACACAGTGGCTTTCTGGGAGTGAGCCCGGGTGGAGCAGTGGTTCGCGTACTTGGCTGCTGGTCGGCCAGCTGCCCCATGGGAGGAAGATGGGACTGTTTTTATAAAGACTGCAGCCATGGGAGCCCTGGGGGGCAGTCCAGCCCTGTCCCACAAGGGTCACTATGGGCTGGCCTGAGTCGGTGGCAAGGAGGTGTCTGAGTCTCTTCCAGGGTCAGCCCTGGCCCTTTAGAAGAGGTCACTGTGGTTACCTGAGTCCTGGTCTATTGGGCCAGCTGCTGCATTCTTACCTGAGATGGTTGTGGACACTAGCTCCACCTGCTGTCCAGTCCACACCCTCCACCCTCAGACTGGCCCTGATCCCAGACCTGTACAGCCACAGGCTGACTTCATCCCCAGTTATGTTGTTGGTGTTGTTAGGTGCCCTTGAGTCCTGGACAAGTCATAGTGCTGATGGCACCCACAATCTCTGAGCAAAAGATCTGAACTCTGTCCTATCCTGTGTCCTACTCACCATCCTTGACGCGTCTGAGCCCACTGCTACTGTCTCTGTCAGTCCACCTGCTCGAAGGTCTTCCTCTCCTTCACTGTCCCTCCACCTTTCCCAGCACGATGTCCCTTTCCAAGGAATAGCCTCTCCTAGCAACATGGCCAGAGTATGAAAGATGAAGCTTTGCCCTCCCTTCCTCCGAGGGGCACTCTTCTCTAGACCTGTCTGTCTGTTCTTTGGCGTCCACCTCTCTTGATTACATTTGCATTATTTTTACTGTATTGCCTTGTCTTTCTACTTCTATCTTTTCTGTTTAGTTACAGTCTTTTCATTTGTCCTACAATTTTTCATGTCCTACCTAATGAAGTTCAGTGCTAATCAGTTCCTCTAAATAATTCAAGGGACTTAAATGGAGAAGGACGCCACGCGGCGTAGAGAATCGGGGAGGGAAGACCACACAGGGCTGGACTGAAGGTGGTGCCGCGTGGGCGCGGGCCCGAGGGGGTGGGGAGGGTGGCACAGGATCCTTCTGTTGTTTATAGGTTGCCATGCGCCGAGGCCAGCTTGACGGCACCTAACAACACCCTGCATCGATGCCAAGCAACCTTTCCTGACGTAAATGCTATTTTTGTCTCAGATCTTCACTCCATCTTATTTAAACCTCATATATTAGACATCACTATTGACTCGTTAGGTCAGTGTTTCTTTGAGTGACACATTATTTCCTCCCTCCCACCACAGGCATCCTTTTCAACATGTGTTTATGGGGCACAGACATGGCTGGTCTCCGTGGGGCCACTGTCAAGGTTAGAGCTGGACACATACCTGCCCAGGGGAGGGAAGCCAGTCAGCACACTCTTGCCCACGGGTGACCAGCAGTGAGCAACCTCCAGCAGCCCAGGCCCCCCAAAACACAAAACAAAACATCACCCCACCAACTGCTGACAGGGCCTTCCTGTCCCCCTACCATCTGCTGTGTTAGGGGCCCTCCCATCACCCCACCATCCACTGTCAGGGATCCTCCCATCACCCCAATATCTACTGTCAGGGGTTCTCTCATCACCCCACCATCCACTGTCAGGGGTCCTCCTGTCACCCCACTATCCATTGTCAGGGCCCTCCTGTCACTCTACCATCTACTGTCAGGGCCCTCCCATCACCCCACTATCTACTCTGCAAGGGACCCTGTTGTCACCCCACTATCTACTCTGTCAGGGCCTCTGTCAGTACCCCACCATCCTCTGTGTCACGGTCCCTCCAGTCACCCCACTATCTACTCTGTCAGGAACCCTCCCATCACCCCACTATTTACTCTATCAGGGACTCTCCAGTCATCCTTCTATCTACTCTGTCAGGGACCCTCCCATCACCCCACTGTCTACTCTGTCAGGGCCTCTGCCAGCACCCCACCATCCTCTATGTCACCGTCCCTTCCATCGCCCCAGTATCTACTCCGTCAGGGATGCCGTTGGCACCCATGGCCTGTGAGTCCTCCCTGAGCTGCCCGCACAGCCAGGCCTTGTGGACGTGTGTCCTGTGGGTGTTGTGGCCTTGGCTCTGGGTGGATGGTTCCTAATTACACACCCACTGTGGTAGGAGCCACGAGCCCACACACACTCATGACTTAAAGAGCTTGTTTGAAAACTGACTATAAAACCACTTAATTGCCTGGTTTTAAATCTGGCCACGTGAAAATGATGCCTCTGTGGTGTTTGTTCGGAAGCAATTTCTGGCAGAGCACACTCTGCTGTGGGGTGCCAGATCCCCGGGGCCACGTCTGCCTACATGGCCCACTCATCTGAGAGTCACCCTCTCAATGTTGCCGTCTACACAGCAGGGCAGCCAATCTTCACGCTGACCGTGTGGAGCCTGGACCTAGCAATGGGGTCATGAGACCTGGTCAGGCAGCTCTCCGTGAGGTACAAGAGGACACAGCCGACTGCAGAATACCTGGTAGTTCTCTCACTTGGCTTACTTGCCCCCCATCTTTCAGCCATCCATCTGTCTACTACTGTCCATCTACCATCCACCCGCCCATCCATCCATCCATCCATCCACTTAACCATCAATCATCCATCCATACGTCTATCCATCTGTCCATCCACCATCCATCCGTCCATCCATCCATCCATCCATCCATCCATCCATTCATCCATCATCCGTCCATCCATCATCCGTCCATCCACCCATCGACGTGCTCATCCATCCATCATCCATCCTTCCACCTATCCACCCATCATTGGGCTGTCTGGTCATTCAATCATTCACCCACCTGTTCATACATACATCCAGCCATCTATCATTTGCCTATTACATCTGTCCGTCCGTCCATCCATCCATCCGTCCCTCCATCCATCCATCCACCCATCCATCCATCCAATCACCCATCTATCCATTCACCTATCCATCTATCCATCTGTCCATATATCCATCCATCCATCCATCCATCCATCCATCCATCCATCCATCCATCCTTATCCATTAATCCACTTATCCATCCAGCTATCCATATAGTCATTCACCCACTCACCTCTTCATTCATCATATATAAATCCATCCATCCATCCATCCACTTATCTTTCCATCTGTCTGTATAGCCATTCACCTATCCATCTGTCTCCATTCATCATAAATCCATCCATTCCTTCATCCATCTCCATCCATCCATCCATCCATCCATCCATCCATCCATCTCTTCATATAGTCATTAATTTATCTGCTCATCTATCCATACACACATCCATCTATCCATTTATCCATCCACCTGTATACCTTTCCACAGTGTATCCATTCACCCATCCATATGTCTATTCATCATAAATCCATTTATCCTCATCCATCCATCCATCTATGCATCCATGCATCCATCCGTCCATCCATCCATCCATCCATCCATCCATCCATGCATCCATCCGTCCATCCGTCCATCCATCCATCCATCCATCCATCCATCCATCCATCCATCCATCCATCCATGCATCCGTCCATCCATCCATCCATCCATCCATCCATCCATCCATCCATCCAT
>NW_006399879.1:7866208-7874737 GCF_000299155.1 Elephantulus edwardii | reverse complement strand
CATCCGTCCATCCATCCATCCATCCATCCATCCATCCATCCATCCATCCATCCATCCATGCGTCCATGCGTCCATCCGTCCATCTGTGCATCCATGCATCCGTCCATCCATCCATCCATCCATCCATCCATCCATCCATGCATCCATCCATCCATCTATCCATCCATCCATGCATCCATCCATCCGTGCATCCGCCCATCTATCTGTGCATCCATGCATCCGTGCATCCATCCATCCATCCATCCATCCATCCATCCATCCATCCATCCATCCATGTAGCTATGCATCATATGCCCATCCACCCATCCACCATGTGACCATCCATTCACCGTCATCCACCAAACTTTACAGAAGTTCCTAGACAAGTAGTGGGCAGAGACAGAACCTTATCCTGACCTGAAGAGCTCCCAGCCCAGTGACACACAAGCCCCTGCACTGATGTGTAGTACACACTTGACTAGAAGGTGTGAACAAACTCCAGTAGAGTGTGATTGGGGTCAGATACAAGAGTGGACAAGTAGTATTTCATGTGCCGTGTGAGCTGCATTGAAGGATGTTGGCTGTGCAGGTGGAGGACAGGCCGGATGTGGTGAGGGCATCTTTAGTCTGAAGTCCAGCCTGTCGCTAGATCCTGCCTCCACCCCTGCTGGCATGCTTACATCCATGCCATGTGCTTACTGCCCCTTCAAGAAGGCCTTCCAGCTCCTCACCCTCCAGCTTGTGTTCCAGTGTTCCCAGAAACGTGACCCCCAGATGCCTGTCTCTGGGACCGCCACCCATGCCCAGCCTGGCTTGCACAGCCCTGTGACCTTAGTTTCCCGTGGTGGTGTGAGCACAGTGATAGCAAGTGGGGCTTGTTAGGTGCCATTGAGATGACTACAACTCAGAATGACCCGATGAATAGCAAATCGGAACTGTGCCCTATCGTGCGCTGTCCTCTGTCTCTGATACACTCAAGCCCCTCGTGGTCGTCGCTGTCAGTCCATTTTGCTAAAGATCTTCTTCCCTTTTGTTGACCCTCTTGACATCCTAGCAGGATGGCTTCTTTCCAAGAACTGGCCGCTCTTGACAGCTGACTCTAAGGCCGGTGAATCTTCATCTCACAATTATGGGCATGTTTTCAGTTAGGGCCAGTCCTTGGAAAAGGAAGTCATGGTGGGAAAGGCGGAGGGCCAGTGAAAGAGAGGAAGATCCTCAGCAAGGTGGGTCAGCACAGTGACGGTCACCGGGGCTCGCATGTGTCAAACATGGTGAGGGGCGTGCAGAACAGGGCTCTGACTCCTCATTCATGCTTCACTGTGAGGTGTGGACTAAGCGGTGCATGGGACTCAGATAAGTGAGGTTTATGGAGGGAAGTCTCAGAGCAAGGAGTCACGGGCCCTCGCCTGTCTGATGGCCTCAGGGCAGGGTCCTTGCCTCCCCAACCTTCCTTGACTCTAGGTCTCTGTCTTCACATAACCACCTTCCCTTTGTGTCTCATCTTTTGTGAGGGGACCAGTGAGATCGATGAGGGGGCCCCCTGCTCTCTTGAAGGAAGGTGCTCTAGGGTGGGTGCTCTTTGGAGGTGAGGATGGTGAGACTTCCTGTCACTGGATTGTGTTGTCAGAAGGGGCAAGTCCCTGGAGAGGGACATGGTGCGGGGGAAGGTGGAGGGTCAGTGAAGGAGAGGAAGCCCCTCAAGGGGATGGCTCGACGCAGTGACTGTGACAGTGGACTCGAGCAGGACAGGACAGGACAGGACAGGGTTCAGACCTGTCCATTGGGTCATTGTCGTCATCGTTGACGTGACAGCACCTACCACAACCGCTCCTCTGCGGGCGCATCTCCACCTGCGTGGCAACACCTGCACAGACGCTTTTCCAAAGCGGATGGTGTTCTCAGCTACTGGGGTTACAACTGGAGCACATGGGGGACACAGGTCAACCCTAACACATTGTCTCATTCGCACACGCTGCCCCCAGCACCTCACTCCCTCCAGCTCTGGGAGAAGGGCTGTAGCCCTTGTGTCCCTCCCACCTCCCTGCCCCCTGCTCTGCTCGGTGTCCAGAGCCAGGACCTGGGGACTTTCTCCTGGCTGTCACCCTGTCCCTGCTGAGGGGACATTCAGGGTGACCTTGGCTCCAGTCACCTCCCCCATAGTTCACTCCTGAGTGTCCCAGGGTACAGAAGTTCAGGAGGGCCAAGAGCCGTCCTTGCTGGTGCAGCTTTGCCGTCCAGTGTTCTTGCCCTCCAGCTCTCTCTGAGGGCAAGCATGGTTGTGACAGTCATACGCCCTCCCCGGGGCAGGTCTCGGGGTCCTGTGAAGACCCTGAGGGACAGTGCGAGAGAGAAGGCCTCAGAGCAGATCCTGAGCTCAGGTTCCTGCCTGATGAAGGTCTTGCCCTGGGCTGGGGTCTTGCCGCTGACTCCCGAAATGTGGAGACCTGCCTGTGTCCCCTCCTTGGGGCGAGGCCCCACCTCTGCTGGTCACTTCTGTGGGCCACTTTCTGAGCATGTGCTGCTGTGACAAATGTACCACAAGGGCATGGCATTAGCAAACAGAATCTGTTCTCTTGAAATTTGGTAGACTGTTTTGTTGTTGTTGTTGTGTACTGTCAAGGCAGAACTCACCCAGAGCTGACCCTGCAGGGGGTTTTCACTGCAGTGGTTTCAGGTGCAGCAAATCCAACAGGCGGAGACTGTCCATCTTTCTCCTGTGGAGCAGCTGGTGGACTTGAATCCCTTGCCTTGGGGTGGACAGAGCAGCTCCTTGCCCCGGGCACACTCAGTGTCTGGTCCTGCAGGAAGGGACTCTCTCACCTGGCCATCTGTGGGCCCAGAGTTCTTGGATAATCCTCCCAGGTCAAAGGGCTCCTCAGCACTTGACCCAGGTCCACAGGACACGCTCTGCTCCTCGTGTCTTCCTGTATCATCACTGGTTCCCTTTCATCTCTGCTCTTTTGCTAAAAAGACAGACTAGTCCTGTCGTTGATAGCTTGCCTCATTAACATACCTGGCACCGAGTCTGTCTTCTTCAGCCACAGAGGTGAGAATTTTCCACTAGGTCAGGTCACAGAACACAGAGCCCCGGGGCCCAGTGTGTGGACTTGACCCACCAGTGAATCGTTGCCCTGGGGTTGGCAGCTCAGCTCTCCGCTTGTGTGCTCACCAGCTCTCCCTGGTGTTACCGTGGTGCTGTGCCCTCGAGCCAGAGCTGACCCAGAGCTGACCCTCCCGTGGGTTTTCAGAGGCAGGAAGTCACTTGGGGGGAGATTGTTCATCTTTCTGTTATAGGGCAGCGGGGGGATTTGAACCACGTGTGTTTGGGATGGCAGCCCAGCTTCTTCGCACTAAGCCACCAGAGCTACCTGTGTGCTCAGGAGAGGACTGGATAACATTCCGAGACCTTTGCTCATAGGCACATTCTTCTTCTTAAACTCTGTTGTGTTCACGGTACAAATTTTGACACATACTGCTGTCCCTCAGTCTCCAGGAGGGATCTGTCCCGGGACGCCTTCAGGTGCCTTTCAAAGGCCTTGGATGTTCCCAGTGCCTCTGGAAATCGGTACAGTATTTGCACATATCCTCTCCTGCTCCCCACGCACTCTGCCCCACTTCAGAGCGCTTGTAACACTGAGTACAATATCACGCTCTATGAACAGCACTCCAGCCTTTGATGCACAACTTCAGCCACTTGATTGCCTTTCAGGAGCCAGTTATTCACAGAATCAAAGGATCCACACAACACAAGCCGTGTACTAGGTTCAATGGGACAACACGCAGACAGCTGGCCCTGGAGAGAGGCTGTGTGGTCTGTTAGCAGCCCTTGGTCCACTCTGACGGTAGTGAACCACAGACGACAGAACAAAGCCCTGTCCTGTCCACCAGCCTCACCGGCTCTGTGGTGCTAGAACCCGTCACTGCAGTCACTGCGCCAGGCCACCTCCCCGAGGGGCTTCGTCACCTTAGAGGACCCTCCTGACAGCAGGCTCGTGTGTGAGGCCAGAGGGGGTGAGGATCAGTGGGATGTGGGGGTGCCTCTCATCACTGTGGGATATGGGGGTACAGGGGTGAGTCTCCATCACTGTGGGATATGGGGGTACAGAGTGCATCTCATTACTGTGGAAGGTGGGGTATGGGGGTACATCTCCATCACTGTGGGATGTGGGGTACAGGGGGTGCATCTCCATCACTGTGGGATGTGGGGTACAGGGGTGCATCTCCATCACTGTGGGATGTGGGGTACAGGGGTGCATCTCATTAGTGTGTAATGTGGGGTACGGGGGGTACATCTCCATCACTGCCTTCATTTGTACTCAGGAGCTCAGTGACTGGAAAATTCAAGTTGTGCATTTTGAAACTTTTGGGAATTTTTGTTTTGAAATAATCTGCTTGACTCATGGTTAGTTGGCTCAACCGAGCAGCCATCTGTGTGCATTAAGATACCTGGGCGTAAACTCACGCAGCTCCGACCATGCTCGCCAGACTGTGCAGGGGAGCTTGGAGGTCAACCACCTGGCCAACTCACTGGAAGACGTCTGTATTTGTTACAACCCCCAGACAGGCTAATTGTCGACAATTTCGTCTTACTCGGATCCACTCTTGGTACCAGCAGTCAAGAAATCAAGACCTGTTGCATTGGGAAAATGGGCTGTCACTTACGTCTCCAAAGTACTAAGGAGCAACAGCGGCAGTGTAAGGACTGAGGTGCGCCTGGTCCAAGCTGTGACCTTTTCAGTTACTTGCTATGAATTGGAAAGTTGGACAGCTAGTGAGGACGGCAGAAGAGTCGATGCCTTTGAGTCATGGTGCTGGGGAAGAGCACTGAGCATCCCATGGATTGCCAAGGGAACAAACAAGTATGTCCTGGAAAGGGTGCGGCCAAGGTAGTCCTTAGAAGCAAGGATATGAAACTTCTCTGTTTTCACTCTCCGAGCAGCTGGTGGATTAGAACTCTGGCCTTTCAGTCATCAGCCAGCAGGTAGCACACCACACCGCCCAACTTCCGTGTACTCTCACGTGCGTACCCCGTTATGCACACATTTACTGCAGGCCTGTGCTGTGGGTCTCTGCTGGTGTCGGCCAGGAGCTGAGGTTCTGAGCCAGCAGCTCGCCTTCCACTCAGGCCTGCAGCCCGTTCTGTAGACTTTTCTGGTATCTTGCTGACCCGTAGGGGACCATGTTTATAGATGAACTGTGCTCCAGTTCATCCTGGCTGAGAGGATCCCCATGGGGGGAGGATGGAGCCCATCCTGTGGGCAGCACTGCAGTGGTCTCCCTCGGGGGCAGGCCGGTCCTGATGGCCAGGACGTTGCAGGATGATTGGCGGCGAGTCAGGAAAGCTTTGTGAATGGGGACGGCTGGAATCGGGAGACAAGGGAGGGTCCCTCCGCTGTGGTTGCTAAGATGGTTCTAGAACCATCTGTGACTGTGTGTGGAGCCAGGACCCAGTGGGGACGGGTTAGAGGTACCCTGGCTTCAGGAATGGTGGCAGTCAAGGCCAGAGGAGTCACTGGCCAGTCATGACGGTGGAGTGCAGGGACATCGGGGCACTTCTGATGAGCTGGGCTGCCATTCCATGCTGGAAATGCTGCCAAAGCCATGCCCACCTGCTGACCTCGGGTCCACCGAGCCTGGGCCCACCTGGGCCTGTGCCTGCCACTGAGACCTTGCCCACCTAGTGTCTACCCGTGTCTGTCACTGAGACCCTGCCAACAGAGCCCATGGAGCCTGTGCCCACCCACGGAGCCCTTGCCCACCTGTACCCACCCCTGAAGCCTTGCCTACTTGTGCTCACCCACGGAGCCCATGCCCACCTGTGCCCGCTTGGAGCCTGTACCTACACATGGGACTTGTGTCCACTTCTGTCAGCTTGTGGGGCCTGTGCCCACCTAGGCCTCACCTGCCACGCTCACCCCCTGAGTGGTGGCCTCCATGCTACTTTCGAAACACCAGCAGCATAGCTTCTGGCACCACAGCCATATGCCAGCCCCCGTGGCATGACAGGGACAGATGGCGGGTGGTGGGTGACCCAAGCAACTGAAAGCCAAGCTTGCTGTCACTGAGTTGATGCCAATGCAGGCGACCCCAGGGGTCAGGGTAGCGCTGGGGTCCCAGTTTCCTGTGAGGAACCTTCAGAGCCAATCTCACGGCATTCCTCCTAGCATGCCTTGGATGGGTTCAGACCGCTGACGCTCGGTTAGCCCTGAGTACCACACAGGGGCTCCCGGATGACAGCAGGGTCCCAGCCTGGTCAGATCCCCTGGCTGTGCCCTTGGTGAGTCAGGGCAACGTGTCCAGGCCCCTTGACAGTGTAGGAAGGACCAGTGGGAGTGGCTGGGACCTGGGACACATGATGGGAAGGCCAGCAGGGTGAGGCCAGCGGGGGTCATGAGTGACCAGCTCAAGAGAAGGCTGGAGGCCTGGGAGGAGGGGTGCTCAGCCAGGCAGCGAGCTGTGTTAGGTGTTGGGCGCTATTGGAAGGGCTACCAGCCCAAATCACCAGCCACTCTGGGGAAGAGGCGAGGCGGTCTGCTCCCACGCACTGCAGGCCTGGGAACCCTGATGCCAGGGGCCAGGTGTGAGAAGAGCCTGGAAGGCAGTGGGTGGGTACTGTGGGTTTAAAAGCCCAGAACGGTCCTGAAATCTGCAGCACCACACTGGCTGTCTCAGGAGGCACGGTCCTGAAATCTGCAGCACCACATTGGCTGTCCTGGGAACCCCACACCGGTGCTCACGACCCATGGTGCCCTCGTTGGACTTCTGAGATTGGAAATCCTCACAGGAAGACACTCCCCTTCTCTCCCGCAGTGCGGCTGGGGCACTAGAACCACCGAGCTATCTGCCAGCAGGCCAAGATGCAACACCTCACACCCAAGGAGTGGTCTTCACATACATCATGTCCCACTGTGACTGTGGGGTGGATGATGTGCCCCTGGGCCTCCGGCCCCCCTTCTCCTCATGCTGACAACGCAGGCTGGGCGCACCCCTCCAAACGAAGCTATTTTTCGCTGGTGAGACTCACGCCTCTCTGCAGATTCTAATTTGGGATCGCGGGCGGGCGCCGCTGTTTGTGCGCCTCTGTGTCTGGCTCTCCTGGCGTCAAAGCCAGGTTTTCTGTGTCCCCAGCTGCGCACAGCAGCCCGGCCGGGACTTCCTGACGGCTGGGTTTCAAGGGGAAGGTAACTCCGATGGCACCAGTACAGGTCCAGGCTGGGGGACCTTCTAGGTCCAGTGTGGCAGGGACAGGCTGAAAATGCCCTCCCTGGGCAGAGTTCAGGGGGAGAGAGGTGTGGGCCACGCTCAGGCATCCCCAGCACAGGCCAGAAACTGCAGACACTGTCCACTTGCTTTTCTTAACTCAGATCTTGGGAAGTCTTCCTTCAGGGGAGTGTGACTGTGAGGAAGGTGGGGTGCTGGACCGCTTCTGGAGAGATGTGAGGAGGATGGTGGGGTGCTGGACCTGGAAGGGTCATGACATTTGTGAGTGACCACCAGTCAGGCGAGGACCTGGGGGCCATCAACACAAGATAGGGGGCAGATTCACGGAGAGACAGAGAGGTGTGGGAGAAGGGGCTCAGCAGCACTCCACCTGGTCCCCGGGGTCCCACCCTCTGCCTTTTGCCCTCTCTGGGAGTGTCCCCTGCCCACCACACACTCCTTGCCCATGGTGTCCACCCTACAGGCCTGCCTGTGCACTCACTTCCCTCTGGCCCACACTTCAACACATCCCCCCAGCTGGTGACACCCTAGGCAAGTCGGGGGACCCCACCCGTTCTTACAGGTGTCCTCAGGAAACAGTGGTGAGATGTCTTAGTGTCCTTGTGGAGGACAGGGGCAGCAGGAGGGTGACGGGGCAGGCAGCACCCAGCTGTGCCCAGAACTACCCTTCCAGCCGCATGTGGCCTGGCCTGGCCTCAGCTCTCCTGGCTCATAAATCTGGGGTACCTTCTGTCATTTGGGGTTGGGGTCTTGGCAAGCATCACATCTGTTGCATCAGGACCCCAGGTGCATGGCTGCTCCTCGACAGGTGTGGTGAGAAGGATGTGGGGTGGTGTGGCTCAGTGATGAGTGGGGCAGGACCTGGACCGAATCCTAGCTGCAGGGTCTTCCTGACCCCAGTCTCCTGGTGAGACAGATCCCACAGTGGCAGGCTGTGAGGATGGAGCAGGGCTGCTTGTTTTTGTTGTGCTGTGCTCAGGACTCAGTGCTGTCCACATGGAGGGCCTGGGCATTCCAGTGGTGAGCATGCCCAGATGCAGTTTGCCTTCGCCCAGAGGCGTCCTGGAAGAAATGCCTGGCAGTCTCTGGGACGAACTAGCCATTGAGGATCTTGTGGAGTGCAGTTCTCCTCTGAGGCACTTGGGGGCACCATGAGCACAGTTCACTCTCAGCCCAGGTGGGGGCGCAGTTCTCTGTGCACCTGGATGGGGACACTGTGAGTGCAGTTCTACCTCCACCCGAATGGGGGCGCTGTGGGCACAGGTCTCCATCCAGATGTCTACCTCCACCCGAATGGGGGCGCTGTGGGCACAGGTCTCCATCCAGATG
>NW_006399879.1:7863614-7866053 GCF_000299155.1 Elephantulus edwardii | reverse complement strand
GTGGGCACAGGTCTCCATCCAGATGGGGTGCAGTTCTCCACCTACCTTGATGGGGGTGCCATGAGCACAGTTCTACCTCCATACACATGGGGGCACCGTGGACACAGGTCTCCATCCAGATGGGGTGCAGTTTTCTGTCCACCTGCATGGGGTGCCATGGGCACATGTCTCTCCATCCAGATGGAATGCAGTTCTCTGTCCACCTGGTTGGGGGCGCTGTGGGCACAGTTCTCTGTCCACCTGGATGGGGTGCTTTGGGCAGAGGTCTCCATCCATATGGGGTGCAGTCCTCTGTCCAATAGATGGGGCACCATGGAGCCATTGGGGACCCCTCTAGCTGTTCTCCCCCTTGAGGCTAGGAGGAGTGTCCCCAGCATGTCCTCCTCTGTCCAGAACCTAGAAGTGGGCGCCCTGGGAGGACTGGGAACTGGTGCCGACAGAGCTGGGGCAGGTGTGATGCTAATTGACTTGTTTTCTTTGCTCCAATAATCTTGTCCTTGTCAGCACGCTGCCCCTGGCTTCCCAGCCCACGCTTCAGCTCAGCGCCAGAAATAGATCACTGGGCCTGAGCCAGAGCCATGTCTGATTCCTCTCCCATTGGGTGTCATCCAGCATGGGCCCGGGGTGGAGGCCGGGATGGGGGAGGAGCGGGGTGGAGGACTTGACGGGGGAGGAGCGGAGTGGATGCTGTGATGGGGAGGAGTGGGGTGGGGCCTGTGATGGGTGGGGAGTGGGGTGGAGGCTGTGAGGGGTGGGAACACAGTGTGGAGGCTGTGAAAGGGGAGGTGTGGGGTGGAGGCTGTGACAGGTGGGGAGGCGATGGAGACTGTGATGGGTGGAGGACGGTGGAGAGCCCCAGCCCCACTCCTTCTCATCCCACCTGCTCAGGTGACCCTGGACGTCAGAGCACAGCTGTTCACCCCCGTGTGTACAGTCCCTGGATTTCCTGTCTCTAATCCTCAGACCTTTCATCAGAGACACCTCCAGCCTCTCAGTTAACAGTCCAGTGTTAGTCTTTATCTCACCTGGACCTTCTCCAGTTAGCACCAAAAGCTTTCAGTCAGGACCTCCTGGGTGCAGGCCCTGCTGCAGGCAGGCAGTGTGCCAGTGAGGTGCCTATGTGAGAAACACGTGGGTACCGCCCAGCTGCCCCGTGCTCTGGCTGGGAGGGAGGACGCGGGTTGCTGTTCTGCCGTCAGTGTACACAGTGTGCCCGGGAGGGGACAGGATGGGGGTGCTGTAGCCAGTGCTCCTTAGTGGCAAGGATGCGTGGCTGTCTGCACGGCTGGACGTGGTGTGTATCAGGAGGACCAGCCACTGGAAAAGGACTGGTGGCAAAGTGGCCAGACCTTCAACACCATGGGCTGGCTGCCTTGGGGGCTGCACAGTGGACGTGAGCGTGACGGGCATGGTGATGATGGTGCAGGCTCTGGAAGGGCTTTGCTCTGTTGGACACCGTGGTCCTAAGACTTGGAGCCAGCCAGATGGCACCTGACAGTGCATTGCACGCTGGATAGATGACAATCCAGTGGGATGATAATTTTATATGCATTTTCTCCCTTCTCCCTCGAGAATTCGTGTGACTTCTTTTATGCAGTGGTCTGAGACCAAGTCCAGAGCACCTGTGTTCGACCTTGAATTGCTTGTGGGAAGATAGGTGTCTTTCCAGCTAGAAGTGACCATGCAGTCAAGGTGTCATCATCACCAGCGGGGCCATCTGAACTACTGTCAAAGACCTCATGGCATGGTTTAAAGACTGACGTGTACTAGAGCAGCCTTGCTTGATATGCATCTAAAAGCCGACATACTTGTTCACTGTTGTTGAGTACTGTGGGTTCGGAACTGACCCACAGCTGGACCCTGACCCCCGTGGGTTTTCAGAAGCAGTTAATTGCATGGAAGAGATTGCTCATTCTTCTCCCATGGAGCAGCTGGCCGATTTGAGCTGAGAACATTCGGGATCAGAGTGCAGCGTCTTCCTACGAGGACTCCAGAGCTCCCTCGTTCGTGATAGAAGAATCGACACCTCTGAGTTGTGGTGTCTGCAGGGAGCAGTCAGTGTCCCATAGTCAGCCGAACCAACACATCTGTCCTGGAGAAAGTGCCATTAGGATGCTCCTAGAGGCAAGGGTGGTTCACTGGACATGTTGTCAGGAGGGGTCAGTGTCTGGGAAGAGGGTGGAGGGTCAGTGAGAGGAGGATGTGCAGGGGGGACTGCGCAGTGACTGTAATAATGGGCTTGAGCGGGTCTGAGACATGAGGATGGTGAGGATGGGACAAGGCTCGGATCTGTGGGTGTACATAGTGGACAGAACCCAACCACAGCATGCTCCAAATAAGGAAACAGGCGTGAGAAATGGGCGGGGCTCTATGTGCAGCCTGGGCAGGCTGGCCCGCCCTCCCTCCTCCCACACCCATGTCCACTATCCCACTCCCGCC
>NW_006399879.1:7853215-7863339 GCF_000299155.1 Elephantulus edwardii | reverse complement strand
CCTCCCCTTCCCTCCTCCCTCCTTGCCCCTTCCCTCTCCCTCCTGCCCTCCTCTCTCCCCCTCCCCCTCCCCCTCAGCATAGCCTCTTCATGTTACAGATCATTCTTGTGAGCTCCCCTCTCAGTGACCGCGACCAGTGTCTCTTCCTCAGCACTGATGAGGGGGCCAGCTTCCAGAAGCAGCTCATTCCTTTCTCCGTGGAGACGCTGACGTTCCACCCCAAGGAGGAGGACAAGGTCCTCGCGTACACCAAGGAGGGCAAGGTGAGGCCATGCGGGGACCACCTGGTCACGTCTGGGCACCTGGCCCCCCTGCTGCAGGTGGGTGGGTTCCAATCCATTTTAGGAGGGAGGGAAATAGACTCTGGAATAAGGTAAAGGTGGGGTGGCCGACCCCTCACGTCGCTGAGCCCCACCCTGGTCCCCTTCGCTAGGCACTTGTCACATCAAGGGTGGTAAGTCACAGCCGGCACTGGGAATCACGGGCCAGCCACGATGACACGCCTTGTGTTGCTGTTGTGTGTGTCGTGAAGTCACTTCCACCCAGGACCTCGTGTACATGACACAAAACCCTGCCCAGTCCTGTGCTGTCCTCTCAGTCGGCTGGGCGCGCTATCCCTTCCAGTCACTGTGTCAGCCCGTTTCAGTGAAGGTCTTTCTTTCTTTGACTGACCCTCCACTTTTTCAAGCATGATGCCCTCCTCCAGGGCTGTCAGCCCCTCTGACAGCATGTCCACAGTGCGTGAAGCCTGCCCCTCTGATAGCGTGTCCACAGTACATGAAACCTGCCCCTCTGACAGCGTGTCCACAGTGCGTGAAGCCTGTCACCATCCTAGCTGCTAAGAAACACTTGGCTGTACTTCCTCTCGGGTAGAGGTGTGAGTTCCGGCAGTCCATGGTCAATGTTCTCCAGCACCGCAGTTCAAAGGCATCCATTCCTGTCTGGTCTTCCTTATTTCTGTCCAGATTTTATGCATATGAAGTTGTTGTTATGTGCTGTCAAGTTGCCTGCGACCCACAGCGACCCTATGTACGGCAGCTCTGAACCCTACCCTGTTCTGAGCCAGTCTCACTAATTCCGACACAACCCCCATTGCCCCAGTCCATCTCATCCAGGGTCTTCCTCTCCTGCGCTCCCCCTCCACCCTTCCAAGCATGATGTCCTTCTCCAAGGACTGGTTGCTCCTGGCCACATGCCCAAAGGATGTGAGACAGAGCTTCAAAATCCTAGCCTCCAAGGAGAAACTTGGTTTCACCCTCTTGAGGACAGGCCTATTTGTTTTCTTGGTGGTCCATGGGATGTTCAAGACTCTTCTCCAGCATCAGAATTAGAAGGCATTGATTCTTCTTCCATCATCCTTAGTCATTGTCTAGCTCTCTGAAGTGTAACAAGTAATTGGAAGATCATGACCTAGATTAGGTGCGCCTTAGTCTCTAGACTGGCATCATTGCTCTTCAGCACTCTGGAGAGGTCTCTGGCAGCAGACTTTCCCAGTGCAATTCATCTTTTCATTTCCTGACTGCTGGTGTTAAACGTGTTGGTTGTGGAGCCGAGCAAGCTGTAATTCTTAACAACCTCATTCTCTTCTCCACCTGTCATGATGCTGTCAGTTGGCCCAGTGGTGAGAATCTTTGTTTTCTTGATGTTGAGCGTCAATCCACGTTGAAGACTACAGTCCTTGATCTTCTGCAGCAAGTGCTTCAGGTCCTCAGTTTCAGCAGAGTTGTGTCATCTGCACAGCATGGGTTGTGGAGGAGTCTACCTCCAATTTTGACGCCACATTCCTCCTCATAAAGCCCAGCCTCCTGAATGCTTTGTTCTGCATATAGATTGAAAAGGTATGGAAACAGGATGCATCCCTGACACACTCCTTTCCTGATTTTGAACCACGCAGTGAGGCAACTGAAAATATCGTGGCGTATGAGAGGCATACCTCTGTCTCTGACCTTCAGTGCAGTAAAGAAAACAAAAATTCCCAGCACTGGATGAATAAACATCGTGAAAGATGGAAGAGAGAGTGACATTGTCAGGGCTTACTTTACGTGAATCCACAATCAGTGCCCCCAGGAGCAGCCATCAAGAAAATGGGCAGCAATGAATGAATGAAAATCCAACTTCTGTATAAATGTTCGTTAAAATCACTATTAAAAGAAAATTTTATTTAAAAAATTTCCAAAAACATTTTCTGTCTATTTATGATCAGAGAATTAGGAGACATCTCATAGTGCAGTTACAGATGACTTATTGAAAAAGAAAATGAAGAGAAAAAACATATAAAGAAATTCACATGAAATGCATGTGTTTTGAGGCAACACATTTTGGTCAGTGGGAGTGCCCAGCTATGTCCAGCTGCCAGGACAAGTCCACACAGAGCTCTGCTGGCCACGTGGCTCACTGACATACCTTTCCAAGTAGAACTCCTCTTACCGTCCTCCTGACCCTTGCCCCTTTGTCCCTGGCCTGGATCTGATGTCTCCCCTGCTTGATGTCTCCCTCTGAGCACAGCTGTGTGTGTGTGTGTGTGTGTGTGTGGTGTGCTGACTTTCTGGGACATGTGACCCAGAAGCAACTGGAATAATTCCTCGGGCGGCCGGTGCTGCTGGTGCCTTGGGCACTTCAGTGCATCTGTTCCTGTTTATTTGCTGGTGTTTGTCTTTTATGAATCAGAAGTGGCCACTCTGCAGCAGCAGTGGTGAACTGTAAAATTGTCCCCTGGGAGAGCAGATTGGGAAGGGTCACAGAGTCCTCACAAGCATCAAAAGTTGGTCAGTGAGGACAGTGGTCACTCGTCAGCAAAGGGCCTGGCCCTGGCTGCCAGAATCAAGGGCAGCAAAGCCGATTCTGACTCTCTGATGGCCAAGCAGACCGGCCAGCAGTGAGCACCCAGTCGACAGATGGATGCAGAGACAGGAGACGGAGGGCCTGGTAGAGCCCTGCAGGTGACCTGAGGGAGGGCTGGAGGCTTCTGGGATTTGGCTGTGAGCTCTGGCCCTCGAGGTGGACTTGCTTTCCCACGGAGGCTGTGTGACCTCAAGTGGCTTCCTCTGCCTCAACGGACATCCTTTCCTTCATCTGCACTTGAGGAGAGGACTCGGTTTATGGTGTAGGGGGATGTGCTCATGTGGACACACCTGAATGAGTGTATGTGTTGGTGGATGTGTGTGAGCACACGTGTGAGGTGGGTGCATGCCTGTAGCCTGTGCCAAAGCACACACCTGTGAACATATGTGTGCCTGTGGTCTTTGTGTGCACATATGGGAGTGTGTATGTGCCTGTGTGTCTGTGTATTTACACACCTGTGAGTGTGTGTGCGTGCCTGTGGTCTGTGTGTGAACACCTCTGAGTGTGTGCGTGCCTGTGGTCAGTGCACACATGTGTGTGTGCATGCCTGAGGTCTGTGTGTGAACACTTGTGAGTGTATGTGCATGTCAGTGGTCCGTGTGTGTGCACACCTGTGAGTGTGTGTGCATGCCTGTGGTCTGTGTGTGAGCACCTGTGAGTGTGTGCATGCCTGAGGTCTGTGTGTGCACACCTGTGTGCGTGCGTGCATGCCTGTGGTCTGTGTGTGAGCACCTGTGAGTGTGTGTGCATGCCTGTGGTCTGTGTGTGAACACCTCTGAGTGTGTGCATGCCTGTGGTCTGTGTGTGAACACCTGTGTGTGTGTGTGTGCGCGCACGCGCGCATGCCTGTGGTCCATGTGTGAACATCTGTGAGTGTGCATGCCTGTGGTCTGTGTGTGAGCACCTGTGAGTGTGCGTGTATGGCAGTGGTCCATGTGTGAATACCTGTGAGTGTGTGTGCATGCCTGTGGTCTGTGTGCATATGTGTGTGTGCATGCCTGTGGTCTGTGTGCATGCCTGTGGTCTGTGTGCACACATGTGTGTATGCCTGTGTTCTGTGTGTGAACACCTGTGAGTGTGCATGCCTGTGGTCCATGAGTGCACACTTGTGTGTGTGTGTGCACACATGTCTGTGCACACCTGTGAATGTGTGAGCACATGCCTGTGGCCTGTGTATGCACACCTATGAGTGTATGTGTGTGTGTGTTCTGTACACATCTGTGAGGGTGTTTTTATCTCTGTCATCTCTGTGTGCACACCCCTGTGAGTGTGCACGCGTGCCTGTGGTCTGTGTGTTTGTGCACAGCTTTCTGAGTGTGTATGCATGCTTGCCATCTGTCACCAGTACATGTTTCTGTACTGGTGGCTGTTCATGCACAGTGCATGCATGCCTGTGTGTGTGTCTGTACATGTGTGCACACATGTTCCTGTGAGGGCTGACCTGGGAACAGACTCCATCCCACAGTTAGAAGTGCATCTGTCCTGGCCTGGTCTCCTCCCTCCACCTGTCATCCTTTGTACACGCTGCTCTCTGCTCTGGGGTCTGACCCTCCCCTGCCTGTTCAGAGTCCCTCCTGCAGTTGAGGGTCAGTCACACCTGGCCCTGTACCTCAGTTAGGAATTTCTCTCCTGTGTAAGCTCTTAGCTGTCCCAGCCACACTAGACCAGGAATCCTTCTTTGCACAGTTCCGTGATGGCCTCGGGCCATGTATGTGCTGGGTGTGTTCCAGGTGGATGTTCAGGGTCCATGTGTGTGGACTGAGTGCTTGGTATATCTGCTGAGTGTGCATGCTGAGTGTGTGTGTGTACTGGGTGCACGTGTGTGTGTGTGTGTGTGTGTGTACGTACGTGTGCACACGTTGGGTGTGCATGCTGGTTATGTGTGCTGGGTGTGTGTACCAGTACCAGATTCAGTACCAGTGATTCATGTATATCCCGGTGCTGGATGTGTGTACCAGTGCATGTGCCTGTGTGTGCACCAGTGCTGGGTGTGTATACTGGGGGTGTGTACAGATGTGTGTGCAGCACTGTCTGTATGGGTCCATGTGCGTGCTCATGCCAGAGCTGAGTGGGGCTGACGCTCCACGCGGGGTGGGTGTGGTGACCTCCCTGTCCTCATGTCACCACCACACCCTGTCTCTTCACTCTGAAGCTCTATGTGTCGTTGGACTTGGGGAGGAAGTGGACACTCTTACAGGAGCATGTGACCAAGGACCATGTGTTCTGGTAAGACCCTTGGGGACCTCCGAGGGGCAGGTCAGCTTTTCAGTGACCCTTCTTTCACGTGTCCCCCTTGTTTCCTGCTTCTGCCCTGCTCAGAACCTTTCCTGGGGGACATCCAGAGCCATTTATCTGCTTGGCCCAGGTGGACAGGACAGGGTTTGCGCCTTCCCACCATGTTGGCATTCTGTGGCTTTGTACCATGAGGCCACATCCCCGAATCGCTGCTTCCTCCTGACAGACTGGGAGTGTCCAGGCCACTCTTCCTGTGTTGGGCACTGTGCTGTCCATTCTCTAGCCCTCAAGCTGCTCACAGCTGCACCACGCTGCACCCTGGGGCCCCTCCTGGGCTCAGCCTCAGCCCCACAGGTGTCCTCCCCTCGGAAGGAACCCAATGCAGGGGAAGGTAGGGGTGGTGTACCTGGGCTAAAAGCCGGGAGCCAGCCAGCCACCACCCAGCCCTATCCTGGGATCCTGTGGTCCCCCTCAAACAAGCATCTCCAGCCTCTGGTGCCCGTGGGGGCCTCAGGCTTAAGACATGCACACACTGTCTGTGCACAGTCACTCAGGCTTGCTCAAATTCACGTCCTTTCTCCCTCTGACCTCTCATGCACACCCTCACCTCCATCCATGAGTGCTCCCCACCTGTGAGTGCTCCCCACGGTCTCAATGCCCCATGAGTGCTCCCTAAAGCCTAAGCCCCCCACCAGTGAGTGCTCTCCACAGCCTCGGCCCCCTTTGCTGTGCGTGCTCCCCACAGTCTAAGCCCCCCACCAGTGAGTGCTCCTCACAGCCTCAGCCCCCCTGCTGTGAGTGCTCCCCATGACCTCAGCCCCTCACCTCTGAGTGCTCTCCATGGCGTCAGCCCACCTTCCACCTGTCAGTGTTCACCATGCTGTCAGCCCACCCTCCACCTCTCAGTGCTCCCCATGCCTTCAGCCCACCTCCCCCAGCCCCAGGGCCCCTGCATCCCCACATAACCTAGGGGTCTCTCTGGAACGGCTGTCTCTCCATCTGTTTTCCGGATGAGGTGGTCCTGTTGGAGAGAGCTGGCCACTTTGGGAAGGGCAGTGATGTCCTTTCTGACTCTGCCTCTTGTGCTCCCCAGGGCTGTGGCAGGAGTGGACAGAGACACTGACCTGGTCCACATGGAGGCCCAGGACCCTGGAGGAGGTAAGCCAGGTGGGCATGGCACCTGCTCTTTAGCCCCTCCCCAGGTGGGCTCATCAGTGCCCCCTCCCAGGGGCCCCTCCCCAGGCAGGCCCAATGGCACCCCTCAGTGGCTGCCCCCAGCCCCTTGCAGTACTCTGAGTGGTGTGGCTGGGGGCCAGTCTTCAACCAGGAGCACCACTCTGTGGGAGTCTATTAATGTCAGTTCATTCTGGTCCCTGGACGTGAAGCCTGCCCTGCTCCATCAGCCCTATGCCAGGCCCACTGTTCACAGAGGCAGGCAGGACCTGGCATGTCCTCTGTCTAATGGGGAGAAGCTAGCCACCTGCCCAGCTGGGATCAGACTGGAAAGAGACTGGAAAGAGCAAGGGTCTCACAGGCCAGCATGAAAGTGACCACAGAGCATGCATACAAATTACATGCCAATTGCCAATAAAACTATTTAGGCAGAGCTGGGGGCCACTGGACCCGGCCACACGCTTGCCGCACTTTGGCCACTATGTGTGAAGTGGGGCTTCTGATGGACCTTGGGTTCCTCGCTTCACACCTCAGCCAGCGAGGACAGCACACGCACCCCTGGGTCCAGGGAGGACCCGGCTGCTGCTTTGGGCAGAGTCGGGCCATCTTACCCCTTGCTGCTTGTTGCTTTTACCTGCTGCAGGTTTCCGCTACGTCACCTGCCGGATCCACAACTGCTCTGAGAAAATGCTGCGGGGACCCTTCGGGGGCCCCATCGACGTGGGGTCCTTGATGGTGCAGGACGACTACGTGTTTGTTAAGGTGCCAGCTCCGGGGACTAGAGGAACTGGCTCCTGTGGTCATGGTGATGGGTTGGGGGGGTCCCCTGCAGGCTTCAGTCCTCAGACCCAGAGGCCAAGGGACAGGAAGGGTCACTTGGTGGAAATGACCATTTCAGGTCTGGAAGCAGACGGTGCCTACACTGTGGGTCCTGGGGCCTCTGGACATTGTCTCCGACCTGCCCCTTTCCCAGAAGGCACTGCCCACACACCTCCCAGGAAGCAGGGGCTGGCCTCCATGTCCTCATCTGTAAAACGGGAGTGAATGGTGTGCCAGGAGGCTCCTTCAGTCTGTCTGACAGAAGTGCCAAGATGGGATCTGGACAGCCTCATGCTCTCTGTCACCTCATGGTGTGGTGGTCTTCATCCCTGAGGGCGTTCCCGGCCGCCTCTCCTACCCTGTGGTGACAGTCCCAGAGGGCGTCCCCAGGCATCTGTCACCTCATGGTGACAGTTCTAATCTCTGAGGACATCCCTGGCCGTCTCTCCCATCTCATGGTGTGGTGGGCCTTTTCCCTCAGTGTGGTGGACCTCTCCTCTGAAGGCGTCCCCAGCTGTCTCTCCCACCTCATGGTGTGGTGGCTTGGGACACACTGGCCTCTTGTAAAGCGTGTTGCTCCCCCATTAGGTCACCTCAGCCAACCGGACCAAGTACTATGTCTCCTACCGCCGGCAGGAGTTCACCTTGATGAAGCTGCCCAAGTACGCGCTGCCCAAGGTGAGAGTAGGTGGGGTGGTACTGCTCCCCCAGGGCCAGGAGGGCCAGCAGGGTGCCCGGGGCTTACCGCTGTTGTCGGTGCCCTCCCCTCCTGCCCAGCATGCCCAGCGTCCCTCCTCGGCCCTCAGCCACAGGCCCTGCCTGACTCTCCCCTCTGCCTGCTCTGATGCCCAGAACTCTGGCACCTGTCCCAGGGGAACTACTTCCATGGTTACTACCAGCAGGTAGTCTGGTGGCACAGTGAATTAAGCATTCCACTGCTATCAGAAAGGTCAGAGGTTCAAACCTACCAACTGGCAGGACCTCTGGGGTGTATCCAGTGATGTCCTGACAGCAGGCATGCAGCAGGTGCTCAATCAGTGCACCACCTCTCCCTCCTGGGATGGGAGGGGTGGGACTGGGAGCTGCTGGCCCTGCCAGCCTAGGACCCTGTCCAGTCTCAGACCTGCTCAGCCTCAGACCTGCCCAATCTTGGCCCCTGCCCAGCTTCAACTCTGCCAGCCTCAGACCTGCCCTGCCTCAGTCCCTGCCCAGCCTCGGCCCCTGCCCTGCCTCAGTCCCTGCTCAGCCTCAGTCCCTGTCTAGCCTCAGCCCCTGCTCAGCCTCGGCCCCTGCCCAGCCTCAGTCCACCTGTAAAATCCCAGCCAAGGAGCAGTTTCACTGTCACACAGATTGCTCTAAGCTGAGGTCCACTCCAGAGACCCAGCCTAACAGCTGAGTGAATGAATGAATGAATGAATGAGCGATGACTGAACAAGTGGGTGAATGTCTGAACGAGCGCACTGAGTAGATGGGTGAGAGCGGCCCGGATCCACAAGGTCACCCCCGCTGGAGGGGGAAGGGGGACTGAGGGGCCCCACGCCAGGGGCTGCAGCAGTGGCCCTTTGGCTTCTCAGCGATGTCTCCCAGTTTGGGGGCTCCTGTGTCCTCGTCCTGTGTCCTGGCTCTGGGAGGAAGGCATGTGTCCTGGCCCAAGTACCCCATTCCTTGGCACCCAGAGGTCAGGCCAGTGCCACGCTGTTCCCAGGCATTCTAGGGGTGTGGGCTCACCCACGGTCCCCAGTCATGACCTCTGTGACCCTGAGTGACCTCAGCCCTCACATCACACAAGGAGAGTGTGAGATGGGCGGGAAGTTTCCCCGTGTCCCCCTGTGGCCATTCACAGAGTCCAGTGGCTCAGGAGGCCACAGCAGAGGCCATGTGGAAGTCCTGGTCGGGAGGACAGACAGATGCGTCCTTCATCTGTCTCATCAAGGGGAGGTGGACTGTCCATAGCAGCAGCGCTGGCCACCAACCAAGTGTCTGTGCCTGGGCGTCCAGGGTGGAGGATGGACACCGAGGATGGCCGGAGGGGCAGGTGCTCTCCAGGGCCCCAGACCCCTGGCAGCAGTGTCACAATCCACCGTTTGTCCAGAAGCCTGCCCAGCCAGGGAGACCCTTCCCCCAGCTCTGGAGAACATGCCAGGGCCGCCTGGTTCCCATTTGCAGCATGCAGACCTGCCTGAGTTTCCTAATCAGATTCAGTTGTTTTATGGTGAAATTTGTGACTCCTCCTGGCTACCACCCTGGAGCTGCATCATCTTTCTTTCTTTGTTTGTTTTTTAATTGCCGGAGTAACGTCATTAGCTGAGAGGGAACGTGCCCCAAGCCTCCCTCCTGCCCGCCTGCAGGGTCTGGTCTCCCCACGACCCCCACACTGCACAGGAAGCCCCAGTGTGCACTGAGAGTGAGCACCCTTGCCCTCCCAGGTGCCTGAGCGAGAGTGTGGGGGCCCCCCTGTGCCTACAGGGGCGCTGTGAGTCAGCATCCAGTGAATGGCAGTGAATTTAAGTTACTTCATTTTTTTTCATATTTGTGACATAAATAGCATCATGATAACAAACATCACGTTCCTTTGAATTTCCGTCCATGTGAGCCGACTTTCAGGGCCAGTGGAGACAGCTGTGGGGAAGTCAGGATGTGCTGGGCTGCCTGCTGTCAAAGACCCAGTCAGAGGTGTTACCAAGTGGGTATTCCATGTGGAGACCAGGGTCGCACACGCCGTGCCCCCACGCGGAAGCTGGGCAGTGAGCACAGCAGCCCAAACGGGGCGATGCAGTGGCCGCTGGGCCAGTGGTCAGCTCCACGGACTGACAGGGAAGCCACGGCCCCTGCTTGGAAGAAGCAGCCAGGATTCTGGTTCAGAGCGAGGACGTGAGATGGCCTCACACACTTGGCTGGACGTGTCTTCAGGAGCGGCCAGTGCCTTGGTGGACCTGATGGAGAGCTGATGATAGCGGAAGGCGCCAGACAACCCAGTGGCAGAAGGTCTGGGTGTAACGGAGGTGATGAGGCTGGTACAGGAGTGAGGTGGTGAGGCTGGTACAGGAGTGAGGTGG
>NW_006399879.1:7851200-7853115 GCF_000299155.1 Elephantulus edwardii | reverse complement strand
GAGGTGGCGAGGCTGGTACAGGAGTGAGGTGGCGAGGCTGGTACAGGAGTGAGGTGACGAGGCTGCTGGTACAGGAGTGAGGTGATGAGGCTGGTACAGGAACGAGGTGGTGAGGCTGGTACAGGAGCGAGGTGGTGAGGCTGGTACAGGAGTGAGGTGGTGAGGCTGGTACAGGAGCGAGGTGGTGAGGATGGTACAGGAGCGAGGTGGTGAGGCTGGTACAGGAGTGAGGTGGTGAGGCTGGTACAGGAGCGAGGTGGTGAGGCTGGTACAGGAGTGAGGTGGCGAGGCTGGTACAGGAGCAAGGTGGCGAGGCTGCTGGTACAGGAGCGAGGTGGTGAGGCTGGTACAAGAGCGAGGTGATGAGGCTGGTACAGGAGTGAGGTGGTGAGGCTGGTACAGGAGTGAGGTGGTGAGGCTGGTACAGGAGCGAGGTGGTGAGGCTGGTACAAGAGCGAGGTGGTAAGGCTGGTACAGGAGTGAGGTGATGAGGCTGGTACAAGAGCGAGGTGGTGAGGCTGGTACAGGAGTGAGGTGGTGAGGCTGGTACAAGAGCGAGGTGGTGAGGCTGGTACAGGAGTGAGGTGGTGAGGCTGGTACAAGAGCGAGGTGATGAGGCTGGTACAGGAGCGAGGTGGCGAGGCTGCAGGAGTGGAGGTGGCGAGGCTGGTACAGGCCGGGGCAGGGTTCCTTCAGGCAGGATTAGAAACCACGCTGGGGGCGGGGACACAGTCAGTGCTTATCTAGTTCCCTGGCTCTCACATGGATGATACCATGTGATGTGACACAGACCCCGGTGAAAAGGCGCCTCCCTCACGCCTGGACGCGGGCTTCCCTGGCAGCCATGGTCACCGCTCCTCTGCTTTCAGTACTCCCAGAGGCCCATCCCTGTGAGCCCTGGGGCCACCGCTGGTTCACTCCACCCCGCCCCGCTTCAGGTCCCCCGGCAAGGCCACTCCTTGGACCACGGGGCCACAGCTGGTCCACTCCACAGTGCCCTGTCTTCCCAGGCCCTGGGCAGGGCTGCCTGTCATCCCACCTTGTCCTCTGCAGGGAGCTTCTCACCTCCACCTGTCCCCCCAGGCCCTGGGCAGGCCGCTCCTGACCCCGCCTGTCCCCCCAGGACCTGCAGATCATCAGCACGCATGAGAGCCAGGTGTTGGTGGCTGTGCAGGAGTGGCACCAGACGGACACCTACAACCTGTACCTGTCGGATCCCAGTGGCCAGCGCTACTCTCTGGTGCTGGAGCATGTGCGCAGCTCCCGGCAGGCAGAGGAGAGTGTGCTGGTGGACGTGCTGGAGGTGCGCTCTGCAGCCCAGGGGACCCGGCACAGCCTGCTCCCACATCCTGCTTGGGCCCGTGGAGACCCCACATCCTTCACTCTCCTCAGACCCCACAGGCTCCCTACAGCTCCGTCAGTGCCCCACTCTCGGTCCATCTCTCTCCCTGATTCTCTGTCTCTCTTGCTGTCTGCCCTGTCTCTCTGCGTCACTCTCTGCTGCTCTCTGTCCCTTTATCTCTCCCTTCCTCTCTTTCCACCTCTGCTGCTGGCTGTCCCAGTCTCTCTCTCCCCCCTTCACTGTTTCTCTTGTTCTCTGTCACTATTGATCTGTGTGTGTCCTTCCATTTCTGCCTTGGTCTCTCCAGCTCTGTTGTCTCTGTCAGCTCGCTCTTTCTGTGTCATCGATATGTCAGTCTCTGCTCTGTCTCTGTCTCTGTTAGACCTTGGTCTTACTGTCTCTGTCCTGTTACCTCTCAGTCTCTCTCTGCCTGTTTGCTCTCTGTGTCATTGATTCGGTCTCTGCTCTCTCTCAGTCTGTCTCTCTGTCCCTGTGCTGACATCTCTCTCCAGCACTCTTAGAGTGCTGTCCCTCAGAGGCCTTTGTCCTCTTTGTTTTCTTCATCCTGCATGA
>NW_006399879.1:7832114-7851098 GCF_000299155.1 Elephantulus edwardii | reverse complement strand
TGCCTGGCCTCTGCAAACACAGCAGCACTGGCCCTGGGCCTGGGGGCCTGTGACTGGTGCCCGGCTAGCACTTCAGGGGTGGTGGCCCTCGTACCTCTTCACAATTCCTTCTCTCTTCCAGGTCAGAGGGGTGAAAGGCGTCTTTTTGGCAAACAGAAAACTGGACGGGAAGGTGATGACACTCATCACCTACAACCAGGGCCGAGACTGGGGCCACCTGAGGCCGCCCAGCAGGGACATGAACGGGAAGGCCACCAACTGTGAGCCTGTGAGTGTGTAACCGGCCTGTGCTGGAGGCGGGGCTGAGTGAGGGGGTGAGGGATGGGGGGGCAGGGGCTGTACCCCTGCACTGTGGGGCAGGGCTGAGTGAGGGGGTGAGGGAGGGGGCAGCGGAGGGGAGGTGGCTGCTGTACCCCTACACTGTGGGGCCAGACTACGGGGTGAAGGATGGGACAGAGGAGGAGAGGTGGCTCTGCACCCCTACACTGTGGGTCGGGTTAGTATTAGGGGGTGAGGGACGGGACAGGGGAGGAGAGGTGGGAGCTGCACCCCTACACCATGGGGTCAGATTAGGGTTGGGGGTAAAGGGCGGGACACAGGAGGGGAAATGTGCACTGCACCCCTGCACTGTGGGGCCAGGTTAGGGGGTGAGAGACAGGACTGTGTAACTGTCTTGGACAAACTGGCCCAGAGGAGGGGCACCCACGGGGAAGCACAGGTGGAGCATGTCCGAGGTGACAGGCTGTGCACAGAGCAGTGAGCTGTGGCTGTGTGCTCACGAGCTCACTGGCCCCTGGGTGGACAGCTGTCGGTCAACAGGCCCAGCACGGCCCTGAGTCAGCTCACGGGGCCTGCTCCCCGGTTCTCTGCCTGGTGGCATCTCTTCCTTTCAGCACTCCTTCCTGGTTGATGCCCTTTCCTTGGCTGGTACCCTTTTCTGGTCAGCGTTCCTTGCTCAGCAGGCACCCCCTCCTGGCCAGCCCAGCTCTGGCCATGGCCGCAGCACAGACCACTCAGCTGCCTGTCGCATCCTCTGACTGAGGGGAGAGCAGGACCAGGGAGGTGGAAGCACACTGTGCTGGGAGTGGACAGTGGGCTCAGTGGGGCGAGTAGGACACAGCACAGGACCATAGTGGATCAGGGAACAGAGATGGACAGGGGAGGGACCCCAAGGTCTGACTGAGCCCCAGGAAGACCTGCCTCTCCAAGGCCTCTCCTTGCATCCCCTGGACTGCTCATTGCCGTGTGCACCACGGAGCCTTCCCAGAACTGGTTGCAGGGTCCAGCAGAATTTCTTGCTCGTTCACCCTCAAACCCTGACTAAGACAGGACTCAGTGGCCATCACCTCTGAGCCTTCACTGCAGGATGGAGGGAGGTGGGGGAATCCCCCTCTTCACCGACAAAGGACAGTGCAGATGCTCAGAAAACAGTGCCCCCCAGCCGTGGTCACGGAGCTGTTGTCCAGCAATGACCATCATGGAGTCTCTTCTTCTTCCTTCCCAGCAGGGGAGGCTATCCCTCCACAACAGCACAGCCCCTGGTCACCCTCTGAGAGGGCTTCCAGTCAGCTGCTCCGTGAACCCCCTTGGGCAGGGGACACAGGACAGACCGTGCGGGCTTCCTGCAGAAGCCTGCTGTTTGTGGGCCCCGAGCAGAGTTGCACTGTGAGGGTGAATCGTGTCTCTTCACCAGCTAAGTTAAGCCATGCTTAGCTGTCCAAGTGATGATTTGGCCCAGAATAGAGCCTTGTTTGCAATTACGGGGCTCAGTGCAGGTGTAGCCCTTGTGAGGATTATGTCCTAGAACGAAAATAATAAAACTACGAGCCGCTGGCAAGCGTGTGCCCCAGGCGGACACTGGCCTGATAGAGCAGAGCACAGAGCCCTGGGAAACCCAGCTGGGCAAAAAAGGCACATTTACCGCTGAGCCAGGGACGGGCCCAGGGATGACAGAGCTTTCCTCTCCGAGACACCCGCCGGCCGAGAACATGTGAGTGACCCTTGCTAACCACAGACCCTGGGCAGTAGGTATAGAGTGAGGAAGGTGCTACCCCAGCTCCTGGCCACAGGTCAGCAGTTCAGCTTGCCAAGGGGCTATGGGGGAGAGGCCACGCAGAGACCGGAGAAGTGGGCTCTGCGCCAATGGTGGGCTCCAGCCCGCTGGCTGACGGTGTGTGACAGGATGGTGATGGAGCCCTGGTTTAGAGGGTCCAGCTGGCGGAACTGGGAGCCCAGAAGGATTTCCGAGGAGGGTGGCATCCTTGAGGGCGAAGGCGGGGTGCTAAGTAAACAGAAATCCTCAAAACTGGACCAATGACAACTTGATGACAGAGAAAAGATGGGCATTGCCAAGGAGTTACTTTTTTTTTGGATTGTCAATTAGCCCATTGAACCAGTAGTCGAGAAATCATGTCTGGATTGTGCTGGGAAAATCTGCTTGTAAAAGATCTTTTTATGTGAGCTCTGGTGGCCTAGTGGCAAGAAGCTGCGCTGCAATTCCAAGGGCACGTGGTTTGAGCCCACCAGATGCTCCGCTGGAGAAGGAGGGGCAATCTCCTCCTGTGCCAGTTGGGTCTGATTCGATGACACACAACAAGAGAAAAGAGACCTCCATCCGTCCTCCCCTTTCCACTCCCCTCCTTGTGCTCCCATACGTGTTTTACTAGTTATCCTTCTGTGAGTTAGTTCATTCAGCATAATGCTCTCCAGCCTCTCCCAAGTTGTGTAGTATTTTTTGAAATCGTTGCTCCTGAGTGTTGCATAGTATTCCATTGGGTGAATCCAACAGTTATACTTAATAAAAGTTTAATAATAATAATAATAGTAACAGGAGTGGCATCCACTTCCTAAACAACATGCCTCTAGAAACTCTATGAACGTTGATAAATGTTGATAGTTGTAGAGGGGTTTCAGGCCTTTTGTTCATAGGGTCTCTATGAGTCATGCTCGATGCGAAGGCCATCAACAACAACATATGCACGTGAAAGCCAGCCAGTGGATTAGGGGGTCTGGTGAAGAACTGACACCTTTGAATCATGGTGAGGGTGAAGAATGTTGACTGTCCAGTCAACTGTCAAAAGAATGGACAGTGTGTCTTAGATACAAGCAGGGTTCTCTTGGAAGTGAGGCTGGAAAGGTTTCGTCTTGTGCACTTTAGATAGGTCAGGAAGGACCAGTCCCTGGAACAGGACGTAGGAGGGTCCCTGATGAAGAGGAAGCCCCTGGACGTGGTGGGCTGGCCCAGTGAACGCAGCAGTGGGCAGGCCCAGCTCCCTTCGCGAGGACGGTCCAGCACCAGGCGCGCTGTGGTCCTGTCGCCCGGGGGCCGCTGAACTGGAGCCCCTCACAGCCCTCAGTGAACACTTCTTAAAAAAGATGCTTTTCATTCTCACTTAGGCCGCTTACAGTTCTGAAGCCTTTTAAACAGCTAAGCTGTATGTATCTCAGACAAAGTGCGGGAGTCAAAGGGGATTATTGAACAAGAGGGAGGGCGGCAGAATGTTAACTTCCTTGACTCTCTGCTGGCTTCTGCATTAACAGGGCTATTAATAGAGCACCGGCTGTCAGGGCTGCTGTCGACACCGCTTCTGCCATGTTCCCCGCGTGGGAATTTATCAAGGTCACCTGTCAGGAACTCCTCATAGGTGCAGATAGTTGTTTCAAATGACTCTTCAGGGCATGTCAGGGTTTAATTATGGCTTAAGTAATAACAGACCTTTTATTTGAATCAAGATTCAATACTCAAACTATCTAATTGGAGAAGGTCTAATGAAGTGGAAAGAATGGATTCATCAGAATCACATTAACATCTGTACTTGAAGAGTCTTATCTCAAGAAACATCATTTATCACACTTGGGAGCGGAAATAACACCGATTAACAGCAGTAGGAGGAAAAAAGCCCTCAGGTGAATGGCCTGGATACTGACCACTGACCGCAAGGTGGGCAGCTTGAGGCCATCCAGAGGCTCCTTGGAAGACAGAGCTGGCCATCTGCTTTGGAGAGATAAAGGGACTGAAAACCCAAGCATTGTTACTCTTATGCAAGGGCCTCGTGAGCAGGAAGCATCTAGAAGACAAATGACAGCCAGGAGACATGGTCGTCAGGTGCCGTCAGGTCGGGCAGGACTCAGCAACCCTGCAAACCAAAGACCTGAACCCTGTTCAGTCCTGCGCCATCCTCACTTTCTGACACACAAGAGCCCATCACAGCAGTCACTGTGTCAGTCCACCTGGTTGAGGGTCTTCCTCTCCTTCCCCTACCTTCCATCCTTCCCAGCATCATGTCCCTCTCCAAGGAACAGCCCTCCAGCAACATGGCCAAAGCACGTGAGATAAAGCCTCATCATTCTTGCCTCCAAACAGCACTCTGGCTGCACCGTCTCCAAGACATAGCTGTTTGTTCTCTTGGCGTCCACGGGATGTTCAGTGCTCTTCTCCAACACCACAGCTCAGAGGCATCAGTTCTTTTCCTGTCATCCTTATGACTGGCTCTCAGGAGTATAGCAAGTGATCAGAAAGACCATGGCCTGAATCAGACTCACCTTAGTTCTCAAAGTGACATCACTACTCCTCAATAATTTGGAGAGGTCCCTAACTGCAGATTTTTTTAGTGCAATGTGTCTTCTTATTTCCTGACTGCTGGTATCAGGGGTGTTAATTGTGGATTCAAGCAAGACAAAGCTGTTGACAATTTCAATCTCCTCTCCATCCATCAGACACTGCCTCTGGTTCAGTGGTAGGAATCTTTGTTTTCCTGACATTGAGATGGTAATCCACACTGATGGCTGCACTCCTTCATCTTCTGCAAAAGTGCTTCAAGTTCTCCTCACTTTCAGCAAGCAAGGTTGTGTCATCTGCATAACGCAGGTTGTTGATGAGTCTCCCTCTAATCCTGATGCCACACTCTTCCTCATAGAGTCTATCTTCTTGGATAATTTGTTCAACATGTAGATGGAATACGTATGGAGAGAGAATACAACCCGGGCACAATCCCTTCTCAATTTTAAACTGTGCAGTGTTCCCCTGCTCTGTCCGCACAACAGCCTCCTGGTCCAGGTACAGGCTCTGTGTGAGCACAATCAAGTGTTCTGGGATTCCCAGTCTTCTCAGTGTCAGCTACTACTTGTTCTGATCCACACAGTCAAATGCCTTTGCGTAGGCAATAAAGCACAAATAGACATTCTTCTGGTATTTTCTACTTTCTACCATCTGACATCATCAGTGATATCCTTGGTGCCATGACCTCTTCTAAATCCTGCATGACCTTCTGTCAGTTCCCTGTCTATGCACTGTTCTCACCGTTTTTGAATGATCTTCAGCAGTATTCTGCTTGCAGGTGATATTAATGATACTGTTTGATATTTCCACATTCAGTTGAACCACCTTTATTGGGATGGGAATCTGGACCTCTTCCAGACAGCCGCCCTCCAAATTCCCTGGCACAGACTGGTGAGTGTATCCAAGGCTGCATCTGTTAACTGGAACAAGTCGATGGTATCAACTCTTACTCATGTGCAAGTTCAAATTGAGGCCAAAGAAAATGAAAATAAGTCCACAGGAACCAAGATAAGGTCTTGAATCAATTCTATCTGAATTTCAAGATCATCTTAGGATTAGGTTTGAGGAATTGAACACCATGAAACTACCAACCATGGAACCTCTCGCTATGGAACCACCCACCCTGGAGCCACCCACCATGGAAATACCAGCCATGGAACCACACCCCTTTAAGGAACCAGCCACCATGGGCTCACCCACAGTGACCACCCATCATCACAGAACCACCCAGCAGTTCCGAGAAAGCTGGGAAGGTGTATCTGCTGCCCTCACAGACACTGATGACTCCTCGGGAACCCCAGCTCTGCCTCTGCTCACCATGTCCTCTTGGCCATCACTGATTACAGTAGGAAAGCCTGGGAGGGTTCTGGCCTTGGCCCAGACAAGTGTCCAGTGAGCAGGCCAGACCCCTGGGGCAGGCACTATTGAGGCCGTGTTCTCTGACTTTGCTCTGTCTACAGCTCGCTCAGAAAGTGACCTCTTGTCCTCAGCCTTGGTGGAGGCCTGGCTGCAGACACACACCCGCTGTGGACACTGGCAGCTTGAGATCCTTTTGCTCATCAGGAAACCCAGGGGCCAGAGACATGCTGGACCACCCTTCAGTCCATGCAGATGGTGGGGCAGCCACTGTGGGGGGAACGCTGTGCTGGGTCCCCAAGAAAGATCCTTCCCTTCCTTCTGCTTGGGGACCCCTGACGCTGGCTTCAGAGGGTCCCCTTCCAGGGTGGGCAGCACTGAGCCTGGTGAACCTCCCTGTAGGATCAGCTCTCTGCATTTCAGTCCTGAGGAGTCAGGTTTGTCCTTCAGGACAGGTGAGGTCCTGTCTCACTGGGTCAGCAGGTCCCCATGCCACCGGGAGTTCCAGGACAGAGCCCTTCTGCAGGGTGGCACCATTTGTGGCCACCTGCCACCAGCTTGGCCTCTGTCAACCCAATGACCTTCACAGTATTCCTCTGTGGACAGGGCGGGCGCTTCTCTCGTCAGAAAGTAACACCATCTACCACCTGAGTCGTCTATGACTCAACGACACTTAACAGCGTAACGACAACCTCTCTGTCAGTTTGAGGATTGAGATACATCAGATTCACGTCTTTTCAGTCACTTGCTACGTATCTGAGAGGAGGACAGGGAATGCGGATGGCAGAAGAAGAATTGATGCCTTTGAATTACAGCGTTGGAGAAGAGCGCTGACCGTCCCTCACGCTGCCCAACCCAAACAGGTCTGGAGGAGTCGCAGCCAGGCTGCTCCCTAGAGGCTGGGAGGCTCACACACTCAGACGTGTTGTCAGAGGAACCAATCATGGCGGCAAAGAAATAGCACGTTAGGAAAGGTGAAGTGTGAGATGAAGGTGAAGTGTGAGATGAAGGTGAAGTGTGAGATGAAGAGGAGTGTGCTCAGTGAGGAGGATTGACCTTGACCGTGACATTGGGCTGGAGCGGCCCAGAGATCTGTCCTTCAGGGCTCGCTGTGAATCACAGTTGGCCGGTGACATCGAGTTCCCACAGTTCTGGTGGCCGTCGTGTGTTGTGATCTGATGGAGTTCTCCACCCCGTGTGTGGAGTTCCATGCACCCGTTTTTACAGCCCCCACGCCGGCCCGGTAACCTCCCCACTCCCCAGCCCCCAGCTGCCCCAGGCACCTCAAAGCTCTGACTTGATCGAGATCTGATTTACTAAGTGGCTTCATTTGTAACCTGAGATTGTCCTGGGCAAAGCCTGCCCGGCTCAGCTGGAGGCATTCAAAAGCTTTTGGGGACAGGGGTTTCTGAAGTTGGGGTGTTCACGCCCACCTCATCTTACATGGCAGCGAACTGAGTGCACATGGGGCGGCCCTCGCCAGGTGAGGCCAGGGTCCCTGAGTCTGCTCCTAGGATCTTCCTAAGCCTCGGGGTGGGAGACCCTGCACAGCTGGTGCCTCTCACCCGCCGGGGGAAGCCTGTCTGTCGTTCTGACGCAGCTTCCAGTCTACGGGGCTGGAAAGGCCCGTTTGTCTGTCAGTTCTGTTGACCACAGTGTCTGATCCGCGGGTGGCCTGAGGTGCTGGAGTTGCCTCTGTCTGTGGGGTCACATGAGCTGAGGACTGAACAGATGGCAGCTCGCAGCGTGATGGCAGCTTCGATGGGCATGACAACTCTTTCAGTCGGGCACCTGGTCTCTGCAGAGGCTGCATCCATCCTCCTGGGCCTGTGTGGGGGCCAGAGACCCGACCTCGAGGCTGTGCTGACACTCAGCGGGAAGGCAGTGCAGAGGTGCTGGTCTTCCCTGCTGCAGTGTGGAGAGGCGGTGGTCTGATACTGACGCTGGGGCAGTGGGGCTGCCCGTGGGGTCCTCTCAGCTGGGTGGGACCTTTGTGGGAGCAGGTTACTTTTCTACTGAGGAGCAGGTGATGGGGTTGAACTCCTGACCTCTCAGTCACCAGCCAAGCACTTAGTCATGTTTCTACATACCCCTCTGTGGCCCCACATGTCCCCACTCCAGGCTGAGAACCCCATTTTTCACCATCTGGGGAAACCAGAGAGCTCATCAAGAGGCTGGGCCCCACATGCCCACAGAGGTTTCCGATGGCCCCTTGCCTGCCTTCCTCTGCTGTGGGAACCCCTCAGCCATCTAGACTGACCTCTGAGGTCCAGCACCTTGGGCAGCAGAGGGAGGGAAGGGGAAGGAAGTGACTCGTGGGTCTGAGGCCGGGGCTAGGGATGTGTGGGTCACAGATGACCCTGCCCAGGTGTCCACAGTGCTGCGTCAGCCTCCAGCCTTCATCTTGGGGTGCTGATCTGACCGTGGGCACAACAGCAGAACACAGCAAGATTGTGGGTAGGGGCCTGGGGGGACCACACTCACAGGACAGAGCTGAGCCCCTTGGACTTACTGATTCCCAGCACTGGGGTGGGCTGGCCGCTGCTCTCCTGGCTGAGAGTGGGGTGCCCGTGACCAGCAGGAGGCAGGGCAGTGCACCCGGCACCTGTGTCCTGCTTACCAGATTCCAGTCCCCGGTCCTATTCCAGGGAGCTGCTGGGTGAGGCCCACGGGCCTCCCTGCTGGACCAGGTCAGTGGGCTCACTGCACACTGGCATCTCAGCGTCTCTCTGCTCACCAGCGGGTAGGGTGGGAGTGGTGCCCCTGAGGCCTTGATGAGATGTGAGGGAGTGTGGGCCCCATGTCACCCGGGCCCCGTGCTCAGGGCCGGTGCCACTGAGGGTCTCCGTGCTTCTCCGTGATGCTCCTGCTGGGTGCGCCTGGGGCTGCCCGGTCACTCTCCCTGGATCACTCATACCGGGGTCACTCCTGCCAGTCATGACCGGGTCGCTAACCCCATGGTGCTCATGCCCAGGGTCCAGGGGGCATGAGTTCCTGCCCACCTCTGTCTCTGAGCACAGGAGGCTCTGTGGGATCTCACAGCTATCTTCCTAGCCCGAGCCCCCGATAAAGATTCTGAATGAACAGACTCTAGATATGCATATCCCAGGATGACCTCCTGGGCACCCACACTGGAGACCCTTCCATGGAGAAGCCCCACTGACTCTCTCTCTGTAGTGGCATGCACCTGGAGCATTTACCTGGGAAGCACATGGCGACAGATCCTCCTGAAAGCCTGCCCCCACTGCCTCCCTCCCCTCTGATGTGGAGCCCTAGCCCTCCCTCCTCCCTCCCTCCATCAGGGCGCACCTGGCCCTCCCTGCACCCCTGCCCTCATCTCCTAAAGTGCATCAGGCCTTCCTCCTACCCCTCCTCCCCACAGTCATCTGCCCTCTTTCTTCCCTGGGGCACACCTGACCTTCTCCTGATACACTTGTCCTTTTACGCCCCCCCTCCCCTGGGTCACACGTGGCCCTCCTTTCCACCTGGAAGACCCCAGTATTGAACTTGGCCTGTCCTTGTCGTCTGAGGGGCACCCTCGCACTGAGCACTCTGCCCCCTCCTCTCCTTGCAGCCGGACTGTCACCTCCACCTGCACCTGCGCTGGGCAGACAACCCCTACGTCTCGGGCACCGTGCACGCCAAGGACACTGCCCCAGGCCTCATCATGGGTGCAGGTAGGTGGCTGCGTCCCCGTGAGCTGGCGAGCAGCCTCACCCTCGAAGAAAACCCCCGCGTCAGGGGTGAAGGCTGTTGAGCCAGGCCTGAGCCATGGAGGGGTCACTCGGGGCAGAGGGCATCACCAGGATGCGGGGTGGGTGGATGTGTACATGGGTGGAGAATAGGTGGGCAGTAGTGATGCAGGGTGGGTGGATGGATGGGAGGGTGATGAATGAGGGAAGGACGGACGTCACGTGGATGTTGGCTGGACAGTGATGGATACTGAACAGTGGACGGATAAACAAGCGGATGGTAGGTAATAAAGAATGGATAAGATAAATGAACCGACGGCTGGAGGATGGAAGAGCCGTGGAGAGACTGATGGGCAGGTGGGCAGTGATCCTGAATAGAGAATAAGTAAAAGACATCTGGACAGACGGTGGGTGGGCGGGCGGCTAATCAGATGAAGATAAACAGGTGAAGGCAGCTGAGTGCCAGGAAGTCAGAACAGACTCACCGCTGACCCCTCGCAGGCTGCATCCCTATCCGTGACGCAGAAGATTCCCCTCTTCTTACAGAGAAGAGGTGGGTTTGAACCACGCGAGCAGGCGCCCAGGCCACTGTCTCTGTTGGTAGGTGCCACCAGCTGGAGGCTGACTCATACCACCCTGTGAACAGCAGGTCTGAACCCCGTCCTCCGCCATCCTCATCAGCTCGGGCCAAGTGAAGGACATGGGTAAAAAGTGAAGGACATGGGTAAAAAGATACACAGATGATAAAGAAATGGTGAAAGGATGATGAACTTAGGGACAAATGGTTGGTTGGCGGGAGAGAGACGGACAGATACGTGAACGGATTTCAGGATGGCCGCAGATTGAGGGCAGGTGGGGAAGTGGGTGGGTGACGAGCTTGAAGGAGCGAGGAGTGGAGGACAGCCATGCGGAAGGAAGGACACACAGCCACGCTGCTTCCGCACCTGCACTAACTCCTCTGAAGACAGTCCACCTCATGCGGGATTTCCTGGAAACCTCTCGGTCTCATCATGCACTGCCGAGATTCCACATAAACAAGACTTCTCATGGTGTGTGGTGCGCACGCCGCCCGAGACAGTAACATCTGAGGCTCCAAATGAGTGTCCATCCTGTCAGTCCTCACAGGCCATCCTGGGAGCTTGTGGGTGTGGACACCCTGGTGGTGGCCAGGGGTGCAGTCCAGCCAGCTCACCAGGATGTCCAGGGTGCCGTTTGGGGAAGGCCAGGTCCAGGCATCCAGCAGCCATGACCTGCGAATCAAGCTCTTATCTATGACTATTGTTTCTGAAGGAAGTGCCCTGGATTCAGTCTTCCCATCTGTAGAGTGGGCCCTCATCTGTAAGAGGTCTACTCTGGGCTCAGTCTCCTGTCAGAGGTCCACTCTGGACACGGTCTCCTCGTCTGTCAGAGGTCCACTCTGGGATCGGGCTCCTCATCTGTGAAGAGGTCCACTCTGGACACAGTCTCCTCGTCTGTGAAGAGGTCCACTCTGGTCTCAGGCTTCTCATCTGTAAGAGGTCCACTTTGGGCTCAGTCTCCTGTCAGAGGTCCACTCTGGACACAGTCTCCTCGTCTGTGAAGAGGTCCACTCTGGTCTCAGGCTTCTCATCTGTAAGAGGTCCACTTTGGGCTCAGTCTCCTGTCAGAGGTCCACTCTGGACACAGTCTCCTCGTCTGTAAGAGGTCCACTTTGGGCTCAGTCTCCTTGTCAGTAAGAGGTCCACTCCGGGCATGATCTCTTCATCTGTAAAATGAGAATGAACCAACATGGGAGTGACCTCTTCCTACCTCAGGCTTAGCCCACAAGATCTTCAACAGGGACTCTGTAGACTCCGAGCTGTGGCCTTGGAATAAGGCTTTACCCACTGTCTTTGGTAGAGTTGGAGGGGAGACTGGAAAAGGACACCCTTCGGGTCTGGTGGGAGCTGCGGGTCACACCTGTTGGTGGTGGTGAACCCCAGGTTGCAGGTCACACCTGTTGTGGTTGTGGACCCCAGGCTGCGGGTCACCCCTGTGGGTGGTTGTGGACCCCGGGCTGCGGGTCACACCTGTTGGTGGTTGTGGATCCCGGGCTGCGGTCACACCTGTGGGTGGTTGTGGACCCCGGGCTGCGGGTCACAGCTGTGGGTGGTTGTGGACCCCGGGCTGCGGGTCACACCTGTTGGTGGTTGTGGACCCTGAGCCGAGGGTCAGCTGGTGATCACTGTGGTGTGTGAGGGCAGGGAGGAGCAGGGGCAGCTTCTGTGCTGAGGGGTAGCGGACCGAGCTTCATCTCCCCGTGGAGAAGGGGGAGCCAGAGGCAGGTCCAGGGAGGACACGAGGGGGTCAGCTGTCAGGCAGAGGGCTCGGATGTCTGGGCGTGGCTGACCTGCTGCTGGGCCAGAAAAAGAGAGAAGGAAGGTAGAAGAGGGGCAGGGTGGGCCGGGGTGTGTGGGGTGAGCATGCTGGTCAGGGGTGGAGACCAGGATGGGCCCCCCCAGGATGGGGTCTCCCCGGGATGGGGTCTCCCCCAGGTTGGGGTCACCCGGGATGGGGTCCCCCCAGGATGGGGTCTCAGACACACACTTGTTAGGGGTCTGGGTGAAGGGAGACGGAGCAGCAGTCCGTTTGAGGGGACAGAGGGGGCGTCAGTAAAGGGCTCTGTGGGAGGGGGCAGCACCAGAGTGAGGACCTGGAGTGAGGGACAGTCCCCCTGTGGCTCAGAGTCCCCAAAGCCAGCTCCTTGCACATGGCCACAGGCTCAGGGTCTCAGCCTGGCATCTCCCCCTCTCTCTGGAACAGGGAACCTGGGCTCCCAGCTGGTGGGGTACAAGGAAGAAATGTACGTCACTGCTGACTGTGGACGCAACTGGCGACAGGTAAGATGCATGAGCGAGCAGGCCCTACTGCCCTGCAGGGATCTCACGCCCGCCCCATGGATGAGAACCCCCACTGCCTGCCAGCTGGGAGGGTCTCTGAGGAAGGCTGATTGAGAGAAACCCATGAAAGTGGAAGAGAGGGGACTGCACCCCTCACCCTGGCTGGGTTCAGGTGGAAGCCACAGCAGGTCCCAGGCTGGACTGGAATCCTTGGGGCTCAGGGGAGTAGGAGGTGGCCCATGATGGGCTCCTTGGGGCTGCTGAGAGACTGGATTGCATAGACCTCATAAAGTGATTATTTTTGGGGGAGTGGGCTTGGGGTCACTGTGTGTCAGGGTGGGATTCTGGGGGACACTGGGGACTGGTGCAGGAGGGTGGCCCCACAGACACATTTATGCTGGCCATGGCCGTCTCCCTCCACGTCTGTTTCTGCTCCAAGTAGCCTCAGTGGGGTCTTAGCCATGCACTGGACACAGTGGGGTCTAGACAGAGGGGTCCCAGCACAGACAGCCCTGGGCCAGGAGGCCACATGCTCAGACCCCAGCAGAGAGCACTCACGGCTCACCCTACTTATTTCCAGAAGGGATAAACGTTTTAAACGGCCTCAGCCACAGGGCCAGCTTTTGGAGTCAAGCGAAGATTCCTGCTTTGAGTGTTTGAGATCAGCTGGCCCTCCATGCACCTTCCCCCACCACCCGTGCCTCCCCACTTCCCTGTACCTCTCCCCCACGCCTCCCTCTTCCACACCTCCCCCCTGCATTTTCTTCCCACGCCTCCACCCCACTTCTCCCCCGCACTTCACTCCCTGTGCCTCCCCGCCACACACACGCCTTTCTCTGCCTGGACAGTTCTGTCTGAAGGTCAAGTTTGCAGACATAGTTCCCCACAACAGCCGCTGTCTCCAGGACCCTGGGAGGCCCTGCTTACGCCCAAAGGCCACAAGTCAGCCCACAGCTTCAGTTGGCCCTGAGGTTTTCTACTCATATGCAGAGTGAAAGGGGTCTGAACAGGGCACAAGAGCCCCCGCCCTGTAACTTTCTAACCTGCTGGATGAGTGAGGCATGTCCAGGCTTCCAAAGGTCACCATCCGTCCACAGGCTCCAGGCCCCCTTGTAGACTGGACAGGTGGGGAGCCAGGGCCCCCCTTTACCAAGCTGACAGATAGGGAGCCAGGGCCCCCTTCATTAGACTGAGCACATGCGGAGTCAGAGTCCTCTTATTACACTGGAGAGGTGGGGCCAGGGCCCCCTTTACTAGACTGGACACATGGGGAGCCAGGTCCCCCCTTTACTGAGCACTCTGAGGACCAGGGTCCTTCGCTGTGCATGAGCACAAACATGTGTTCTGAGATTCCCATTCTTCTCAAGGTTAGCCACAATTTATTGTGATCACACAATCAAATGCTTTTATGTAGTCAGTGAAACACAGGGTAGACATTCCTCCGGTATTCTCTGCTTTCAGTCAAGATCCATCTAACATTGGCGATAATATCCCTAGTGCCACGGCCTCTTCTAAGTCCAGCTTGTACTCCTGGTGGTTCTCTGTTGTTGTTCTTTTGGATAATCTTCCACAAGGTTTTGCTTGTATGTGGTATTGGGAATATTGTTTAATAATTTCCACACTCTGTTGGATCACGCAGTTCTTAGATTGGAAATAAATACAGATCTCTTTCAGTCAGTTGGCCAGGTGGCTGTCCTCCAGATTTCTTGGCACAGCTGGGTGAGCACAACCAGGGCAGCATCTCTTTGCTGAAATACGCCAGTTGGTATTCCATCAATTACCAGCACCCTGTTTTTTGCCGATTCCTTGAGAACAACTTCAACTTCCTCCTTTGTCACCACTGTCTCTTGGTTATTCGTTGTTTCGTGAAGTTCTTGTATCAACCAGTTCTTGTTGGCACAGTGACTATATGTACTCCTGCCATCTTCTTCTGACGCTTCCTGGATGACTCAGTGTTCTGCCCACAGCATCCTGTATCGCAGCTCAAAGCTCAGAATTGTTCCTCGTTTCTTTCAGCTCAAGAAATGCCGAGTGAGTTCACCTCTTTTGATTTTCCAACTCCAGCTCTTTTGCACATTTTATTATAATACTTTGCTTTGTCTCCCTGAGCTGCCCTCTGAAATCTTCAGGCCAGCTCCTTAACCTCCTGTTTTCTTCCCCTGCCTTGGCGTCTCGGTGCTCTGCTGCAATATTCAGAGAAGAGTTTACTATCATGATGCTGATGGAGTTTTCACCCAGTGAAGGCTCTTCATTTGTGGATGTGGCAGGACTCAAAGTAAGAAGAAACAGCTGCAAACGTCCATTCATAATTTAAACATGGCATGCACCAATGATGAATCTAGGAAAATGGAAAGATGTAAAAAAAAAAATGAGATGAAACAAAGATGAACCAAGATCCTAGGCGTCTGAGCAGAAACGGCTGGGATTGTCTGGCAGACAAAGATCTGCTCTACTGTGCCAGAAACGTCAAATTGAAGAAGAATGGGGCTGCATTCATCATCAAAAGAACATTTCAAGGTTTAGCCTGAAGTATCACGTGGGCAGTGGCAGGATGATGTGCTCATGCGCATCCAGGAAGCCCTGTTAACACGACTACGTCCAGATAAACACGCAGCCACCAAAGCCAGGACACAGAAAGGAGGGGTTTCGACGACTCCTCCCGTCTGTGATTGGTCGAACATGTGATGAAAATACTTAATAATTGGTAATTGGTGACACCTCAACATAAAACAATAACTTCACAACTAATAAAACCTAGAAAAAAGGCTGAACTTGTCATTTTCTTGGATCCACAGCCAACAGCCATGGGGTCAACAGTCACAAAGTGAAAAGGCAGTTCGCACAGAGCAGATCTGCTGTCAGGAACTCTCTAAAGTGCCAGAGAGCGAGGATGTCTTCAGACTGCCAGAGACTAAGGTGTGCCTGACCCAAGCCTTGGTATTTCAGTTGCTTCACGTGCTTGTCACAGTTGGACCATGGATAAGGAAGAATGGAGGCCTCTGAGCTGGATGTTGGCAAGAGCGCTGAGCACTGCCTGGGCTGCCAGACAGGCCTCTGTTGGAGGACCTGCAGCCAGCCTCTCTTAGAGGCCAGGGTAGAGAAACGTTTCTCATGTATTTTGAGCATGTCATCAGGACAGACTAGTCCCAAGGAGAAGAACATACTTGGGGAGTTGGGGCAGGAGTCATTGAAGGAGGCCATCAGCAGGTGGGGTGACACAGTGGCTGTAGCAGTGGGTGTGAGCATGGCAGACAGTGAGGGTGGTGTGACAGGACAGGGCTCTGCTCTCTTGTAACACCTGGCACCACCCAGGGCTGTTTTCCAAGTGGCCATGGGTCCCCTGGGAATCATTCATTCACTCATTCATTGCTCCCATGCACGCTCCCCAGGCCCCACCAGTACTACACCCTGCACAGAGCCACACAGGGATCCCCTTGCGAGGGGCTTGGGGAGGCCAAGACATATCATGGGTCTGGCCCAAGCATCAGGGAGGGCCTCCAGGAGGAGGTGTCTCTGCACTCGGTCTGCGTGTCAAGCAGGACTTCCCTCTAAATTCCCGTCTTTGGGTCAGTTCTTTTTGAAGCCCCATGGCCTTGCTCTGGGCAGCTGGCATTTTCCACTTGTTGTTTCCCCCTCTGGATCCTCCAGGCTTTGCTTTGTGGCTGTCCATCTTTGTGGATTTTTGGTGGCTCAGTAGCTGCCGAGGTCTGCTGGTGGGTTGAGTGGGTTGGGAGAGCGTGGGTCCAGCCCTGTAACCTTCTCTGCCCTGCACCTTGATGACCAGCTCCTGCAGAGGCCCCAGCCCTACCTCAGGCACATCAGTTCATCTACCCCTCCATCTGCCTGCAGGTGTTCGAGGAGGAGCACCACATCCTGTACCTGGACCATGGAGGTGTCATTGTGGCCGTCAAGGACACCTCCATCCCCCTGAAGGTCCTCAAGTGAGTGCAGACTCCCTGCATGCGGTGGACACTGCCCTTTGGGGACTGCCCGGGATGTTCCCCTCAGACCCTGCAGGGTCCCTGGGAGATGGGGAAGAAGGTTCCCAGCGAGTTCAGGCTCCCTGCATGTGGAGGGCACCCCAAGGATGCTCCCCCAGACCCTCCGGGGCCCTCTGGATATGGGGATGATTCTCAGCAAGTCCAGGCTCCCTGTGTGTGGTGGCCCCTGCATGGGATGCTCCCCACAGACCCCGCAGGACCCCTGGGAGATAAGGAAGGTCCTCAACGTGTTCAGGCTGCCCACATGGGGTGGGCACCCCCAGGATGTTCCCCACAGACCCCGCAGGACCCCTGGGAGATAAGGAAGGTCCTCAACGTGTTCAGGCTGCCCACATGGGGTGGACACCCCCAGGATGTTCCCCACAGACCCTGCAGGGCCCCTGGGAGATAAGGAAGGTCCTCAACGTGTTCAGGCTGCCCACATGGGGTGGACACCCCCAGAATGTTCCCCACAGACCCCGCAGGACCCCTGGGAGATAAGGAAGGTCCTCAGTGTGTTCAGGCTGCCCACATGGGCGATGGGTGACTACAGGCAGTGCAGCAGGGTGACCCAGGCAGGTCAGTCGGGAGGGCTTCTCGGAAGAGACAGCTTTCAGGCATGAACAGAAATGACTAATACATTGGAGGTGAGGTCAGTGTGGTCCAGACCAGGGAAAGGGCAGGGCAGCAAGTGCTTGCTGAGGGTGGGCTGATCACATGACCTCTGCATAGTGGGGTGTGGGGTCTGACCTGGGTACATCTTGAGGGCTTGATGGCCCTGCAGTTCTGGTCAGAGAGCATTCTCTCGTTGGTAAGCGGATGCAGCACTGCCCAGGACAGGGGACAAGGATAAGGGCTTCTCAAGCCCCACCTGTGCCCCAGACGCTGGGCAGCCATTGGCTAGGCACCCCTACAGCCTGCTCTCCTGGCTGCAGCAGTGGGCAGCAGCCTCTGGCTCGGCTGGTGGATCGAGCAGGTGGGAGCAGCTGGGGGCCTAGTGTCCACCTGGTGCCCTGTCTCACAGGTTCAGTGTGGACGAGGGCCTCACCTGGAGCACCCACAACTTCACCAGCACCTCGGTGTTTGTGGACGGGCTGCTGAGTGAGCCCGGGGATGAGACTCTGGTTATGACGTGAGTAGGGGCTGAGCTTGAGGAGGGACTGGGGCTGCCCAGGTTTAGGGCCATGGTGGCTCTGGTAGTAATGGTGACAATAATTACCGCTTCCCTGGACCCTCACTGCTTAGTGGCAAGCCTCAGGCCTGGCCATCCAGCCTCCCTCACCACACTCCTCACCCTCAACTGCATGTTTGAGTCAGCTTCCTCCTCCCAGAGCAGGTGAGGCTTGAAATCCATCAGGATCACCATCTCTCAGGGCCTGTTGTTGAGAGTTAGTTACTGTTAACCTCTCAGCTCACTGGGAAGTGACGGTGAGGCCACGATGCACCTCTGGACTGAGGGAGAGGGCGGGCTCTGGGTGCATTCTCATGCCTCTCTCCAGTGGATGATGATGATGATGATGATGATGATGATGATATGGAGGTGATGATGAGAGTGGTGATCATTATAGTGACGGTGATGGTGATGATGGTTATAATGGTGATGATGTTATGGAGGTGATGATGGTGGTGGTGATGATGGTGATGGAGGTGATGATGGTGGTGATGTTGGTGGTCATTATAGTCATGGTGGTGATGTAATGGTTATAATGGTGATGATGATGATGGATGTGATGATGTGATGGAGGTGATGGTGATGATGGTTATAATGGTGATGATGGAGGTGATGATGATGATATGGAGGTGATGATGGAGGTGGTGGTGATGTGATGGAGGTGATGGTGGTGGTCATTATAGTCATGGTGGTGATGTTGTAATGGTTATAATGGTGATGATGATGGAGGTGGTGGTGATGATGGATGTGGTGATGTGATGGTGATGGAGGTGATGTTGGTTGATGGTGGTCATTATAGTCATGGTGGTGATGTGATGGTTATAATGGTGATGTGATGGAGGTGATGGTGGTGGTCATTGTAGTCATGGTGGTAATGTTGTGATGGTTATAATGGTGATGATGATGGAGGTGGTGATGATGATGATATGGAGGTGATGATGGAGGTGGTGATGTGATGGAGGTGATGGTGATGATGGTTATAATGGTGATGATGGAGGTGATGGTGATGGAGGTGATGTTGGTGGTGGTCATTATAGTCATGGTGGTGATGTTGTGATGGTTATAATGGTGATGATGATGGAGGTGATGATGGATGTGGTGATGTGATGGAGGTGATGGTGATGATGGTTATAATGGTGATTATGATGGAGGTGGTGATGATGATATGGAGGTGATGATGGAGGTGGTTATGTGATGGAGGTGATGGTGGTGGTCATTATAGTCATGGTGGTGACGTTGTGATGGTTATAATGGTGATGATGATGATGGACAGATGATGTGATGGAGGTGATGGTGGTGGTCATTGTAGTCATGGTGGTAATGTTGTGATGGTTATAATGGTGATGATGATGGAGGTGGTGATGATGAT
>NW_006399879.1:7821708-7832014 GCF_000299155.1 Elephantulus edwardii | reverse complement strand
TCATTGTAGTCATGGTGGTAATGTTGTGATGGTTATAATGGTGATGATGATGGAGGTGGTGATGATGATGATATGGAGGTGATGATGGAGGTGGTAATGTGATGGAGGTGATGGTGATGGAGGTGATGTTGGTGGTGGTCATTGTAGTCATGGTGATGATGTTGTGATGGTTATAATGGTGATGATGATGGACAGATGATGTGATGGAGGTGATGGTGATGAAGAGGGTGGTGATCATTATAGTCGTGCTGAGGATGTGATGGAGGTGATGGTGGTACAGTGGTGATGATGACAGTGGCAGTGAGGATGGTATGATGGAGGTGGGCTCTCGGTTACCATTAATTGAGAAGGAGTGGAGACACAGTGCAGTGTAGGGCTGAGCACGCATGCCTGACGTAGGCATCACCCCTAGCCACACTCCTGTCCCTCCTTGCTCTCCCGTGATGTACTAAGGTCCCTTGTTGGCTGCACACTGCATTTAGCATGATGGGTGAGGGCCATCAGCACCTCTGTTCTGAGCCTTTTGTTGAGGGGACAGAGAGTCCACCTGCCCAGACTGCCCCATCCTACCTGCCAGACCCAGTAATGAGGGAATAAGGTGACGCACTGCTGGGAGAAGTCGCTGCCTGGCTCCTGTGACACATGCTGGTGTATGAGTGCATGAACCCCGAAGACCCAGGGGTGAATCATTGGTCCATTCCTGCATTCAGTGCTGCCATGCACACTCCCTGGGCCCACATACATCACATCCTGAGCAGAACTGCTCATCATTCTCACTCCTGCCCTTCATACTCTCAGTGACCTTCATACATGGCCTTGTTGACTCGTGTCCACTAGCCCTAGGAGGGTCAGGCTGTCCTGCTCCAAGTTCGCAATCATCCAGGTCCACAGGACAAGCCCCCCCCTCCTAGTCCCACCCCTCCGGGCGTAGCTGGCAAGCCGGTGGTTCTCTTGTACCCTCTGCACACACGTATGATGTTGTCTCATGTCTCTTGAAAACCAGGTGGATGGGATATGCAGTCAGTCTGTGCAGTGTTGGTGTCCCCGTGACCCACAGTCAATGTTGGATGGTGTCAGGGGACCCCATGACCCACAGTTGTGGTCAGGCTGTTACCAGGGGCCCCCTGACCCACCATTGGGGTTGGGCGGTGTGGTGTCAGGGTTCCCATGACCGAGCAGTTGGGGTCAGGCTGTTGAACAGGTTGACCCAGGTTCTTGGGGTCAGGCTGTTGTTCAGGTGGGGAAACAGAGCTCCTGAGGGCAGTTGGTGTTGAGGTTCTCTGTGACTCACAGTTGGGGCTGTGTGGTTTTAGGGTCCCCGTGACCCACATTTGGGGTCAGGCTGTATGGTGTTGAGGTTCTCTGTGACCCACAGTTGGGGCTGAGCTGTGTGGTGTCAGGGTCCCCATGACCCACAGCTGGGGCTGTGCTGTGTGGTTTTAGGGTCCCCGTGACCCACAATTGGGGCTGAGCTGTGTGGTGTCAGAGTCCCCGTGACCCAGCACTCTGATTTGGACTGTGTTCTGAGAAACAGTATTGCCCAGCTGGGGTGCCTGTGTCCACTTGCACATCCCCTTCCTTGTCCACAGCTCAGTGCTGAGAGGGACCCTACAGAAGGACCCAAAGCCAAAATCCAATTCTTGGGATCCAACCCTGGGCCACGCTGGCTCCTCCCTGATTGGGCACCTGAGGCTGGCACAGGCCAGTCTCTGCTCTGCTTGAATCCCTGGTGACCCTTGGGGGCAAGGAGGCCTCCTGGGACCCTCGGTCAGGTGGGGAAACTGAGGTCCTGAGGACAGTGAGTGCACAGAGAATGACGGCTGGTTAAGGGGCTCTCCCGCTGTCCCCCAGGGTCTTCGGCCACATCAGCTTCCGCTCTGACTGGGAGCTGGTCAAGGTGGACTTCCGGCCCTCATTCCCCCGGCCATGTGGTGATGATGACTATGGCTCTTGGGAGCTTACAGACCTGCAGGTGAGGCTGGGGTGGACATGGGGACCTCCAGGAGTGGACATGGGGATCTCTGGGGAGGGCAAGCAGGCCTTCTGGGGGAGGACACAGGGCCTCTGTAGAGTAGACATGGGGACCACTGGGGGTTGAAATGACTCTAGGGAGTGGACACATTTCCTCTGAGTGGATGACTTAGGAACCTCTGGAGGGTGGGCAGGTCTTCTGGAGGGAACATGGGTACTTCTGGGGGACAAACGCAGATTCCTCTCAGGTGGTTGTGGAGACCTCTGAGAACCAGACCTAAGGGGCTCATGTGAGTCAAACTTAGGCCCTTTCGGGGGACAGATACAGATTGTTCTGAGGAAGTGGATGTGTCTCTGAGGGGGTGACACAGACACCCCTGGGGGGAACTTCAGGCTCCTGAGAGAGTGGGTGCAAGGCTCTTGGGCCCACCCCTGCCAACCAGGACCCCTGTGCTGCAGACCATAACTGGTCCCTCCTGCTCGGGGAAGTTTTCCCAGATAGACGCTCCTTCTGCAGGACTTTGTAGACCCTTCTTCAAGCCAAGGCTGTGCTGGGCCAGGGATCTTGCTCCACACGACCCAGTTCCACAGTCCACACCCAGCCCTGCAAGCAGATATTTCCACAATGTTCCAGCTCTCAAGAAAGACCCCTGTGGCTGTCCCACCATTGTGTCACAGGCCAGATTCCTGCTTCTGCCCCAGTAATCTTTCTTTCTTGCACAGACTGAGGGGTGACCCACCCTCCAGAGTCTGCTTCCCAAGGGGTTGTCACTTGGGGTGCTCTCAGCAGGGACTCTGAGGTCCACCAGTGTTCCCCATGATCCCTGAGGCCTGAGGGGACACGTTTCTCAGCTCTGTGACCCCTCAGCCCAGCTGGGGCTTGTACACAGTGGATGCTCTATAGACCATGGGCTAGATTGATGGGGACTGCTCCTCAGGTATCCAAGGTCAAGGCTGGGCCACGGTTTCCACATTTGTGACACGGTGCTCCCCCTCTGCTGCTCGTAGGGCTTGAGGGTCAGCCGTTTCTGGGGCAGGAAAGACCTGAAGCTGAGAGCCGTATGGAGAACACCCCACCTTGAGATGACGGTCCACCCTGATCTGTCTCCCGCAGGGCGACCACTGCATCATGGGCCAGCAGAGGAGTTTCCGCAAGAGAAAAGCCACGTCCTGGTGCATCAAGGGCAGAAGTTTCACATCAGCACTCACGTCCCAAGTGTGTGAGTGCAGGAACACAGACTTCCTATGGTGAGAAGAGCGCAGAGCTCCACCCTCCGCCCTGAGGTCTCTCACGGCCACTGTGTCCCTCACGGGATGCCTGTCGGCTTCCCCTGATCCTCCCCTAAGCCCTCTTACGGCCACTGTGTCCCTCACAAGATGGCCGCTATCCTCGCCCTCACACCCAGCTAAGAACTGGCCACACACTGTCAGTCTCCCCTCGCTGTCCTCATAGAAGCCGGTCACCAAGTCTAGCCTGGTCGGGAAGAGGAGGGATGGTCCACTGTGAGGGAGGAGCATGTGGGACCTGAGGTTGCAGTGTCCACAGGACATGCCTGTCCAGAGAATGAGGGCCAGGTCAACTAGGGTGGACATGCTGGACACTGCACCGCCCGGCCCCTCCACTGTCCATAGACCTGGTCGAAAGCTCTTGCTCTTGTACTTCTGTATGTGTTCACTGCCCACAGGAGACATCCCAGTCCCAGGACCAACCCCCAGCTCCTCCCCCTCCTGTTTGCATTCCAGCTGCCCCTCGTCCTGCCTCCCTGAAAGGCACCCTCACATCTGGCTCTCGTCTCCACCAGGACGTCCCCCTCTCTGTCAGTTACTAGGCCTATGGCTTCCTCTTTGTTTCCTGCCCAGGCGCATGCCCTCCAGCCTGGCCCCTCTGACCACTTACCTTTTCTCCCAGCGACTATGGGTTTGAGCGCACCCCAGCCTCGGAGTCCGACGCCAGCAGGTGCTTAGCTAACTTCTGGTTTGATCCAGAGTCCCCTCCCGAGGACTGTGCCCTGGGACAGACCTACACCAGCAGTCCAGGGTGAGCGGACAGGGACTGGGGGCAGGAAGGGCCTGGCTTGGGGTGCAGACCCACACCAGCAGGGCCTGGGGTCAGGAGGGGCCTGGTTCGGGGTACAGACCTACACCAGAAGTCCTGGGTGAGCAGGCAGGACCTGGAGGTGGGAGAGGCCTAGCTAGGGGTCCAACCTGCAGGGTTCACAGGCGCACATGCCCCTGGCTGAAGACCGTTGATCAGTCCGGCCCACACAGCAGAGTCACAGGGACAAGGCTAGCCCACTCCTGCTATAATACCTAGAAGAGGTGGGGTCTCCCCACCCACAGAAGCACCCCCACCTTTGTCCTTCTAAGTCCTTCCATGCTAGACTTTGCATCTCACTGACTCCAAGCCCAGCCCAGGCCGTGGGTGGTGCCTGTGGGACAGGCTTCAGGGGCCCCAGGGAGGGGCCCAGTGTGTCCATGGCTGTGCTGAGGAAGCTGACTGCCTCGTGTGTCCTGATGAGGGGCCGGAAGGCCTCGCCAGGGGCCAGGTCCTGTTTCACCTCACTATTTAACGTGGCCTGTGTGTGCTTGGCCAGTCACCTCTAGTCACCTCTGCTCAGTCCCCTGGAGAGAAAAGGGGGCGGGGGCATGAGGAGATGGGCACTTGTGGCCTCAACCGTGCTGAGTCGGCCATGGTCCATCTCGGAGAGAGTGTCCACATGGGGACCCCAGCTGGCAGTGTCACTGTAGCTCACAGCATCTGAGCCTCGGCTTCTGTGATCCTGAGAGGGTACAGTGCATGGGACAAGCTGTCCAGGGGGCTCACTGGCCGGGTGGCTGACCTCTGACCTGGCCTGTCCTCTCTCCCCTCGGCAGGTACCGGAAGGTGGTGTCCAATGTGTGCAAAGGTGGTGTGGACCTGCAGCGCGGGGCAGCCGCCCTCCAGTGCCCCCTCTCACCACCTCGGGGCCTGCGGGTCAGCATCCGCGGAGAGGCGGTGGCCGTGCGGCCGGGAGAGGACGTCCTGTTTGTGGTTCAGCAGGAGCAGGTGAGCGGCCCATGTGGAGGGCAGATCCCACGGAGGGACAGACAGGGCAGGACAGATGGGGTGGAGGACAGAAGGACAGAGACAGATGGGGCAGGTGACACACAGGGCTGAGGGACAGACGGGTATGTGGAGAGGGACAGAGGGCAGAGAACAGAGGAGGAACAGATGAGGCAGAGAGGGGAGGGGTCAGATGGAAGGCAGGACACAGGTGGGGTAGGGGACAGACGGAGTGTGGAATGGGGGGGCAGATGGGACAGGGGAGCATATAGACATGGGGGACACGGAAGGGAGGAATGGGCAGGGACAGGTGAGGCAGGGGAACAGTTGGGCAGGAACTGACGGGGATGTAGGGGGGATAGGTGGGGGTGGATACAGGTGGCGTGGGGAACAGACAAGACAGGAGCATATGGAGCAAGAGGACACAGATGTGAGAGGACACAGGAGGGGACAGGAGGGGGTACAGCTGGGTTGGGGACAGATGGGTGGGGACAGACAGTGGAGAAATGCAGATGGGACAGGGGCAGGCAAGGCAGGGACAGCCCCATTGCTTGGTCCTGACCTGCAGCTCCCAAGACGGTGTGGGCACATTGCCCTTCCGGGGTGGCCAGCTCAAGGCTGCAGGGGTTGGTGTTGGTGCCATGTGTGTGTGGTGTTGTGTGTAGGAGTGTGTATGGGGAAGGCGATGAAGTGTGTGTGTGTGTGTGTTTGTGTGGTGTGATGAGAAGATGTGTGTGTAGAGTGCATTTGCATTTAAAATACTCATTCCTGGAGGTGGCAATTTAAAGAAGCTTTTAAGCTAGTGATTATTATATTGATTTAGATAATTTGGATCTTAATGAAAGCCGAAAGTAAAAAAACAAACTGTCATCTATAATCCTACCCCCACAGACAAAACCTCTGTGTGTGTGTCTGTGTCTGTGTGTGTCTGTGTCTGTGTGTCTCTCTGTGTGTGTCTCTGTGTGTGTGCACGCGTGCACCATTGAGTCAGAACTGGCCCACAGCTGACTCTCCAGTGGGTTTTCAGAGGCGGTAAATCACCCAGGAGGAGACTGCCCATCCTTCTGCAGAAAGGCGGCTGGTTCCGAACCGTGTGCTGTTAGGCTCACAGTGCAGCTCTTTACCCTTAGCCACAGACTCCCTGTGTGTGTAGATGTGTGTGTGTGTCCCCTCAGTCTTTTTTTCTTTAGAACATGTTGGGTTTTCACTGTTAAAAAATAGCATGTATTCATCTAGGACAGTTGGAAAATTCTTTCCAAGACTATAAATACCCACAAAACCCTTCTCCAAGGTATTAACTGTTGACTGTTTTGAATCTCCTCTGAGTGTTTACTCGAAGGCACTCTGGTCACCTAGCTGGTAGGAAGTCGTGCTGCTGACCCAAGGGCAGCATATGTCCAGCAGTTCGGATCCACCGAGGGGAGTGACGGGCAATATCCTCTCCTGCAATTTACAGCCTTCAGCCCTCAGGGGTCAGCTCTGAGATGGCTCCAACTTGATGCCAATGAGTTTGAGTTTTCTAGTCTTTAAATGATCCCGTTTTCTGCAGCCAGTACACATACTCACATAACGTGCACGCCCGTATAACACGCACACACTCATATAACGTGCATGCCTGTATAACACACACGCTCATATAATGTGCACGCCCATATAACATGCACCAGAAACTTGCTTGGAGCTTGCATGATTTGCAAAGAAAATAATATGCATGAGATTTGCATAAAGATGGAAGATTTATTTCGCTTGTTTCTCTGGCTGTAGAAATAACTACTCTTTGTAGAAATTTCCCCAACAGAAGTCAAAAGTTACAATCATGTGGAAGATTCAAAACCATGGATGAGTGTGAGGACCCTGGTCTGCATTTCCTCCAGGGGCTGTGTGGGGTCTCCAGCTCCCCTCTGCGGTCATTGTCCCCTCAAGGGGCCGTGTACATCACCTCGAGGGTCTGTGCAGGGTCCCCAGTGCTCTCCCTCAGTCTACGCCCCCCTCGAGGGGCTGTGTGAGATCCCCAGCTCCTCCCTGGCCTGCATCCCCTTGAGGGACTGTGTGAGGGTCACTCCCTCCTCCCTGGTGTTCTGACTCTCAGGTGTGTAATGTCTACTTAGCAAGCAGGGCAGGTGCATTGAGGCTGGTAACTAGTGTGTTTTACTCAAATGTGTCCCCAGCATGTGGCAGCAAATGAGAATGCTGACAGTGTTCTGGTGTGCACTCAGGGACAGAGGACATGCTGTGTGTGTGGAGTGTGTATACATGACAGCGTTACACACAACCCCCAGGACCGGGTTACCCTACTCTGTAGTCAGGAAACAGGGCTGGGGCGGGGGGCGGGGAGCACCAGCCGGGGCTGCAGACTGACCAATGTGTGGTTGATCTCAGGCTTTGAGATGTCCCAAGGACAAAACCCATCCACCGCCCACCCCATGTGCACAGCATAGCCAGCCTGAGAGCCAGCTCCAATCCTGGGGTAGCCCCTGGAGTGGGATGACTGAGGATGGGGACCCCTGACCACCTGGACTCTTTGAGAGGACCACCCTCCGCCTAGATCAGAGACTTCTGGCAAATAACTTTCTGCTGCTCCTAGAGGAAGCCTTCTACAGAGCCTTGAAGGGCACCAGGGAGGACTTCTCACCAGGTGACCCAGCCTGGGGCCTGTCTCTATCTCTCTTACACACACACACACACACATCACACACACACATCCATTTTCACACACAAAGCCACCATTCCCATAAATGCTTACGGTCACGCCAGCTCACACATACAACACACACTCACACACCCTGATGCAGGCACACACACAGTAATGCTCACACACTATTCATACTCAAATCAGTGTGAACACACTCATGTGCAAGCATGCAAGGTTACACCCACTGACACGCTCAGACACCTGACACAAAAACTCAGATACACACACAGCCACACAGGCAAACATGCAACTGATTTAAAACAAACCAACAAAACTCAGAAACAATTCCCTGATGACAGGATGTGACTGTTGTGTGGTGTCAGGTGGACAAAAGGTGTAAAAGGAGAAGGGACAACATGGAGGTGGCCAAGTGCAACTTCCACTGACACCACAAAGGAGATCTGTCTCCATCAATAATGTCCAGTATATAAAACCAAAGCTAAGGAATAAATCAGAAAGTGAAGGAGCTGAACAGAAGATGTAAAAGGGCAGCTTGAGAAGACAAAGCGAAGTATTATAATGAAATGTGCAAAGAGCTGGAGTCAGAAAATCAAAAGGGATGGATATGCTCGGCATTTCTTAGGCTGAAGGAACTGAAGAACAAATTCAAGCTCTGAGAGGCAATACTTAAGGATGCTGTGGGCAGAATATTGAATGATCCAGGAAGCAACAAAAGAAGATGGAAGGAGTCGTCCCTGTACCAAAAATAATTGGCTGACACAGAAGAATTTCACAAAACAACATGTGATAAGAGGCAGTGGTGATGATGTAGGAAGTTCTTGAAGCTGCTCGGAGTTGGCAAAAAACAAGCCCCCAGGAATTGATGGAATACCAGTTGACATATTTTTACAAACAGATGCTGCCCTGGATGTGCTCACCAAGTTGTACCAAGAAATCTGGAGGACGACTCTCTGGACAACTGGCTGGAAAAGTTCAATATTTATTGCCACCCCCCCAAATAAAGATGACCCTACAGAGTGTGGAAATTATCAAACAATATCGCTAATATCCTCATTCCTTTAGTGTTCATAGGGTTTTCAAAGACCTGATATTTAAGAAGTGGATGCCAATCCTGTCTCCTAGTCTGTCTTGATCTTGGAGCTCTACCAAATCCTGTCCACCATGAGTAACCCTTTTGGCATTTGACACACCAGTGACACAGCTTTCAGTAGCACAGCAACCCCAAGTTACCTCAGTACAGCAAACTGACAGACAAGTGCTGTACCACTTAGAACAGTGTTCTCCCCAAACACAATTAACACAAGTTATCGAGGAGTAATGATGCCACCTTGAGGACTAAGGTATGTCTGGCTCAGGCTATAGTCTTTTTAATCACTTGCTATGCATCTGAGAACTGGACAGTGAATAAGGATGACAGAAGATGATGATGCTTTTAGGCTGTGGTGTTGGAGAAGAGCACTGAACATCCCATAAGTGGCCAAAAGAACAAAAATGTCTTGAAGAGAGTGCAGCTGGAGTGCCCTTTGAAGGTAAGAATATTGATGAGGCTTCACCTCACATACTTTGGACATGCTGCTAGGAGGGGCTATTCCTTGGAGAAGGACATGATGCTGGGAAGGGTGGAGGGTTGGTGAAGGGGAGAGGAAGACCCTCAACCAGGTGGATTGACATGGTGACAGCTGCAATGGGCACTTGTGTGTTAGGAAGTGTGAGGATGGTGCAGGACAGAACAGGTTTCAGGTCTTTTGTTCACAGGGTTGCTATGAGTCATACTTGACTCAATGACACCTAATAATGACAACATCACTGATATCACACACAAGGAAAATTCTGCTGAAGATTATTGAAAAATGACTGGGACTACTAGAAGTGCAAGCTGGGTTCAGAAGAGGCCATTGAGCTTCAGAAAAGGACATTGTAGTCAATGTCAGATGTATCTTGGCTGAAAGCAGAGAGTACAAGAGGAATGTTCATCTGTGTTTTGTTGACTATGCAAAGGCATTTGACAGTGTGGATCACAGAAAATTGTGGCTAACCTTGAGAAGAACAGGAATCCTAGAATACTTGATTGTGCTCATGTAAAACCTATTCTTAGACCAGGAAGCAATCATCAGAACTGAGCAAGGAAACACTGCATAGTTAAAAATCATGAAAGAAGTACATGAGGAATGTGATACCTTTTCGGTCTATGTGTGGAACAGATCATTCCGGAGGCTGGACTTTGTGAGGAGGAATGAGCTCTGTCTGACATACTTTGGACATGTTTCCTTGAGGGACCAGTTCTTGAAGAAGGACATCTTGCTTAGAAGGGAGAAGACCCCAGATGACACAGTGACTAGGGCACTGGGGGCAGGTGTGTTGGAGGCAGTGAGACTGGCTCAGGACAGGGCAGGGTTCAGAGCTTTTGTATGTAGGGTCGCTATGAGTGGCAGATGACTGGACAGTCCATAACAACACAGGAAACCAGGTCTTTGATAAGACAGTTCCCCATGCTGTTATGCCTGTTGTGGTTGTTGTTGTTATGTGCCGTCGAGTCGTTTCTGACTCATAGCGACCCTATGCACAACAGCCCTAAACCCTGCTCTATCCTGCGCCAACCGCACCGCCTCTGACACACCCATCCCGATTACCCCAGTCAC